>NC_090266.1:773399943-773747443 GCF_040414725.1 Anabrus simplex
ATTAAAGAGCAAATAAAAATAAAAGATATTCATTAAAAAGAAGTATTTTATGTATGTATACTGTTTCACAATTCTTTTTATTGTGATGTCAGTGAACACAGTTGTGCATGTATGAATCTCCTTAAAACATAATTACTGTGTTTTTTTAATTTCACAGGTCCTCCTTTTGCAGTAGGCCTACCATTACCACCAGGGCCTGGGTTCTTAGGTTTATAACTTATTTTTTGCCTTGAGTCTTAATTAGAAAATTATGACACACTTTTATGTTTTTTGTCCTTAAAATTCTAATGCGAGACTGATTACCTCGGATCGAGTAGGGGTATTTCAGTCGCCTTGACAAAGAATACTGAAATGTATTTGAAACGTTGGCAAACTGTACGTAATGTACAGAAAACAACAACACGTTTCAACTTGGAAAATAAACTAGCTAAATAGTAACATATTTGACATGCCAAAATTTAGGTTGTTAAAACAGAGTCTGATACGACAGTGGATAGGGAAAGATGGTAATTTCACTACCGATGAAAAATATATTTTTTTAAGCCTATCAAAAACAAGTAAATCTCAGTAACTATGTTTGATTTTTGACCCTAGGACTTTATTTGCTAATGAACAGCAGGAGCATTATAAACATCTATTTGACTCTACATACAGTTTATAAAATGCAATCAAATATTAGTATAATTATGTCACGATGTATATTGTCCTAATTTGTTTGTTTATATTTGTCTCAATTGTAAATTTATCATAACATTTCTATAAAAAGGCTAAAACAATGTTTGAAGCCTAAAGAGGCTAATCTGTGGTAAAAGAATGATAAAATAGCTTTGATAAAAACCTTAAAATCCAGACACTAATTAATTAGCCTATCACCATCCAGTAGTTATGAGAGAATGCAATTTCAGATTTCATTGGATGGTTGAAGTGAAATGATTGATGCTTTTGATGATTTTTAAATTGTTGTTTTCATTTTGGGATAAAGATATGTCAATCATATCCTTCCCGATCACCATAATTACAAATGCACAAACCTAATCTCATACATTTATCATTCTTCGATAATCTCATGCTGTAATAGTGTTGGAGGAAAAGACTTGTTGTGACTAACATAGATGACCTTAATGTACGTTGTATAAATCAGTCACTACTGATCTGCATTTAGGGCAGTTGCCCAGGTGGCAGATTCCCTATCTGTTGTTTTCCTAGCCTTTTCTTGAATGATTTCAAAGAAATCAAAGAAACGTCTTCCTTGGTAAGTTCCCTTCTTTTAAACAAATATTTGCCACAATTTGTCCTCTTGAATTCCAATTTTATCTTCATATTGTGATCTTTCCTACTTTTAAAGACACCACTCAAACTTATTCGACTACTAATGTCATTCCACATCATCTCTCCACTGACAGCTCGGAACATACCACTTATATTGACATTATGAATTTTCCAGTTAACTTATTCCTGGTTGCCAGCATTTCGCCCCAGTGTGCTAAGTTTTTTTTTCTTGCTAGGGGATTTACGTCACACCGACACAGATAGGTCTTATGGCGACGATTGTGTGCTAAGTTGGGCTCATCAGTTGGTAAATAGCACACCCACCAAGACGCATGGCTGACATTGTTATTTTGGACAAGTTGTATGATATATGGTGTGTGATTCAGCTTCCATTTATTCAGCAATCCATCTGACATTCCTATGGCTCATTTAGTGATTATGCTTAACTTTTGGGCACTACTGTATTACATTAAACATACCTATAAAAAAAAACACCAGTAAATAAGGAATAAAAATATACACCATTAAACAAAGATTGACATGTTTTGTTTTTAAAAGAACATCATCAGATCAAGTCACACTCTATATTTGGAAATATTCATGTTGTTTTTTTTTTTTTTTTTTTTTCAGTCCAAAGACCTACGAATTTGAAATTTGGAACTTATCTTTATGAAGTCCTGCTTTGTCTCCACTCCAGCACATAATGCGAGGCATTTGAAAAATGGTTGCTCTTTCATTGACTCGAATCCACCCAGCTGCCGGTCTGCTGACCCTCTATTATGTCACACTCCCCACTCTGATCAGATCAAGGACATGCTGCACTTTCCCTTCAGGTGTTTTACCACTAGTGTTCCCTTAGTATTATAATTGTTGTTGCTATCATCATTATTATTATTTTTATTATTTCTCCTATTACAGTTCTTAACATGCAAGGGTTCATAATGAGCATTTCATGGTCTGCCTATTATACCAGTAATTTTATTATTATTAATTTTTTTTTTTTTTGCTTTAAGTCGCACCGACACAGGTATGTCTTACGGCGACGATGAGATAGGAAAGGCCTAGCAATTGGAAGGAAGCGGCCGTAGCCTTAATTAAGGTACAGCCCCGGCATTTGCCTGGTGTGAAAATGGGAAACCACGGAAAACCATCTTCAGGGCTGGCGACAGTGGGGCTCGAACCCACTACCTCCCGATTACTGGATACTGGCCGCACTTAAGCGACTGCAGCTATCGAGCTCGGTACTATTTTTTAAAATTAGTACTTGTAAAATGTTAATATTGTTTTGGTGATAAATAATAACCTAAAAGATCGTCTCGAGTAGTGAAAGACGGTGTGTAAATTCAGGGAATTTACCACTATTGCATTTTGTTTGGTATATATCATTACCATTGATGGTAACTGGGTGATTCAAAAGTAATAGTAGACATACCTCACTGATTCCTCAGATGACAATAAGTATACTGACACCTTATGGAAGCAAAAATTTGAAAGTATCTTTTTTTTTTCCAAATACCACGCCTCCGAAAAAGCTGAGGCGAGGCTTAGAATATGGTCTCGTAACTGAATATCCGTTTCAATACCATTCTCATAATATGAATCGACACCATGAAATGGAACAGCTAAATAAAACGGTAACAAGCAGAGTGACAGGAAGCTACACTGTGATGGATAGGAATAGGTCCGTGGTAGGTACACAAAAAGAAAAGTGGGTACCATTTGATAACAAGGATTAACAACTGTGTTAGATGAAGTATAAATGACTTTCAACAATGTACATATATATACATATATAAAAGATTTGATATATCACAGACAAACATAGACGTAGTCCACTTCTTTTACTATTTTCCCTTTTTGAAAAAATAGGAGTTACAACATTCACCTTGAAGGTGGAAGTATAATAGAGAAGACAATGAAACAATAAACTAGCCAAGTTAACAATTTCAAAACTGTGCATACATTACTCCTTTTTTATTTTTCGGAACGCACAAAACTTTTTCAAGAATAACTTTCCAACAACACTATTGAAATAGGCCACATATAAAATGTATCACCTCCAGGATGTTTTATAAAAGCCTAAAAATATAAAGCTAAAGACATTAAAAAGGGGAGGTAAGGATGAAAGTAACAGCTGAGGATAGGAGAGGAGAGTAGAAGTTTGAATCCGACTGCATAATTTAAAAATGTTCTTTCAACCGTTACTGTCAGTATCAGATGCTTTGAACAGTCTTCTCTATAAAGGTCACTCTCAGTCCACATTTAAAGTTTTCAAAACATGAGTCCTGTAATGCAAAAACTATTAAGGCACAGATCAAGGCCTCAGAAACTTGAGTCTATAAAAAGCATGCCTGAAGGGCAAAATTAAAGTTACAGAGGATTATAAGCAGTTTCTAGCTCACTCAGATCCCATTGGGGTAATCACATAAATGGGATTGTAAATAAAGGGTACAGATCTCTGCACATGGTTATAAGGGTGTTTAGGAGTTGTAGTAAGGATGTAAAGGAGAGGGCATATAAGTCTCTGGTAACACTCCAACTTTTTTTTTTGCTAGTTGCTTTACGTCGCACCGACACAAATAGGTCTGATGGCGACGATGGGATAGGAAAGGTCTAGGAGTTGGAAGGAAGCAGCTGTGGCCTTAATTAAGGTACAACCCCAGCATTTGCCTGGTGTGAAAAAGGGAAACCACAGACAAACCATCTTCAGGGCTGCCGACAGTGGGATTCGAACCCACTAGAGTATGGCTCCAGTGTATGGGACCCTCAGCAGGATTACCTGATTCAAGAACTGGAAAAAATCCAAAGAAAAGAGCTCGATTTGTTCTGGGTGATTTCCGATAAAAGAGTACCATTACAAAACTGTTCCAAAGATTGAGCTGGGAAGAATCGGGAGAAAGAAGACAAGCTGCTCGACTAAGTGGTATGTTACAGGTCATTATCCTCATGGTTCTTCCTTATTGCTGTGAATAAGTGGTATGTTCCGAGCTGTCAGCGGAGAGATGGTGTGGAATGACATTAGTAGACGAATAAATTTGAGTGGCATCTTTAAAAGTACGAAAGATCACAATATGAAGATAAAGTTGGAATTCAAGAGGACATATTGGGGCAAATATTAATTTATAGAAGGGGAGTTAGGGACTGGAGTAACTTACCAAGGGAGATATTCAATAAATTTCTAATTTCTTGTAAATCATTTAAGAAAAGGCTAGGAAAACAACAGATAGGGAATCTGCCACCTGGGCGACTGCCCTAAATGCAGATCAGTATTGATTGATTGATTGATTGATAGAAGATAACGTGGACGATTTAGAGTTCCAGTTGGACGGAAAAGGTTTTGCATCGTACGGTCAAGCCGCACAAGGACAATGCTCCACACACACACACACACACACACACACACACACACACACACACACACACACACACACTCTCTCTCTCTCTCTCTTTCTCTCTCTTTCTCTCTCTTTCTCTCTCTCTCTCTCTCTCTCTCTCTCTCTCTCTCTCTGTATATAAGTTGATGCCAGGCTGACAGGCCGAACTTGGCTGTCATTTATTTATTTATTTATTTATTTATTTATTTATTTATTTATTTATTTATTTAATAAATGTGTTACCAACAGAGACACACTCCAATTATAGGTGGCTTTTACAAATTCTTTGACACAAATAACACAGAAATACCTAAAAGAAGAAAATATGAAAATGCTATGTAAATGAGACGATAATGCTCTATATGAAATGGTTGTAAAAATATCTCATATACAGAAGCCTGTTAATACATCAAACAAAAAAAAATGGTAACCAAATCATGTAAATATTATACATATAAACAAATCACTTCGACGAGTACAATTCTTTTAATATATTTACATATGTGTCATATTCATAAGCAAAGTCAAGATCTATAAGATACTTATTAATTAAGTTACCGTATGTTTCACACATATTGATAAATGGAGAGTTCTTAATAAATACAGTTTTGGAGACTGGAGTTATAAACAATTGACGAAATCTTAAATTTCCTTTTGTAACATTAAAGCATAACTCGTGAAGCAAACTATTATCATCAATTAATGCATTAACAACCTTAAAGAGATAAATTTGTTGAGCTATTACACGCCTACTGGCTAGCGATACATATTTAAATTCATTCAACAAAAATTCATATGAAACATAATTTCTAAAAGGGAATATCTTATATTTTTAATAATAAATATATCTTAAAAAGCATTTCTGCACTCTTTCAACATTTTTAATCTCTTTAGAAAGTTTGACACCATCAGCATATAATAAATACTGAGAAAACCTCATTCTAGTGGGCAAATCATTAATATATAAAATAAAGAATAAAGGGCCAAGGTTAGACCCTTGTGGTACACCAGAAGTAACATTGTACGTGTAAGACTCATGTTGATGATAGCAAAAATATTGTTTCCATGCACTAAGATAAGATGCAAGCAGTTTTAACCAAGAAGGGGTCAGACCAAAGCATGACAATTTTCTCATTAAAATGCCATGATCTAATTTGTCGAAGGCTTCGGAAAAATCTGTGTATATTACGTCGACCTGTCCTTGATTATTCAAAATGGCATACGCATATTGTATAAATTTCAATAGATTAGTCATAGTTGATCTATCTGGCATAAAACCATGCTTATTAATATGTATACCGACCCTCACATGATTAAATATACACGTATACATTATTTGCTCAAATACTTTAGCCAGTGCACATAAAATACAAAGAAGGCAATAGTTTTCAATATTTTTACTGTCCCCACATTTAAAAACGGGACACACTTTCGCTATCTTCCATACTTTTGGAAAGGTTTGCGTTTTTACCACAGTGTTTATATGGTATTTCTTTTGCATTTCATATAGCTCCAGAACTGATTAACATCACTTTTGATATTCTCTTCAAGTCTAGAAATATAATTCTTATACGCTTTAATGATCATATATTTCGTTACTCTCCTTAACTGGCTAAATATTACCCTAATATACTCAGAATATTTCCCTCACTTTCTATGGATTTCCTTCAGTTTCAAGTTATTTATTATGTCTTTAGAAAACCATGGAGGATATTTTTTCTTTATGTGAAAATTCTTCATTAGTAGGCCTACCGTTTCACAAAATACGGAGTGTACCTCAGTATAAAAATACTCAGCAGCCTGGTCAGCATCTGTAAATTCTATAATCCTAGACCAATCCGTTCGCTTGAACATTTTATACATTTGAAAGAAATTAGCCCTTCTAAAGTCAAATAACAGATTAGGTTGTTCAGGTTGTTGTGAAACATGGCTACACTCTCTGTTTAATAGTAGTGTGACTGCAATTGCAGGATGATAAATATCCTCCTTAACTAAGGGGCACTCATCTCTATATAAGGTACTGTTAATGTGTTAACATTCGTAATAATAAGATCAAGTGTATTTCCATTTGCATTAAGAATATTATTGACAGAGTGCAACTGATAGTGACATAAACTCAGCTAAGGATCTATATGCAGGCCAAAAATTTACAAGATTACTTTGCTTACCAGTAATTAATGGCAAATTAAAGTCATCAGCTATTATAAGATCTAAATTTAAAAAGTCTATATTTACTTCAAACAATCTATAGAAGTCCAAATGTGCTTCCAATTTGGTTGCAGGTAGAAAATACACTGACATTATTACATAACTGTGACCATTAAATATAATTTTTACACAAACTGCTTCAGTATCACCAAAATCTAATGTTATTTGCCTTGATACTATAGAAACTTTAACAGCTATTAATGCCCCTCCTCCTTTCTTTGTACCTCCACGATCCTTTCTGTACACACTAAAATCCTTACTACACAGTTTGCTGTTAGCAACATGAGATTGTAACCATTTCTGTAATCAACAGAATATCGTATTCTGATTCACTATTGTTAACATAAAACTCCGAAATTTTAATGTGTAACCCCCTTACATTCTGGTACTAAATATTAATTGCATTAAAAATCATTTTTCTCGAAACACAAAAGTTACACAGTCTCATTTAATCCATTCACATCGTCAAGGGTTTTTAGATTAAACACTTGCCGATCACCCTCTCTTTTTCGGAGTTTAATGTTACCTCCATGATCTACCCATAGAAAAGCATAATTTCTCTTCTTAATTTTTTGAGCTTGGCCAAGGACCTTTCTTCGTAGGGACGTCAAACTGTGGTTTATATACATCGTCTCATACTCAGAGAATCCAAGATGAGATGCATTTAAATCCCTTTTAACCTTGCATTTTTGAACGAGTTCATTCTTGACACTACGGTGTACAAACTTCACTACAATGGCACCTGAAGCTTGATGCAATTGCTTCTTCAACCTATGACAAGCATCAATTGATTCATTCTTGATCACCACATTTAATACTCGACCTACATGCTTAACAATTACTAAACATCCTCATTAACTCGTTCAGGTATACCTAAAATTTCAACAGTGTTACGACGACCATAGTGATCAAGTTCATCTAACTGTATTTGTGTGCCTTTTATTTGCTTCTTAAGATTTAAATGTTCTTCTCTCAATTTTTCCATTTCCTCCATGCATTGATTTATTACTTCTGACTGTTTTTTAATAAACGTTGCATTCTCATCCAACTTTACATGAGCTAACTCCAAACCTTTGCCTAACTCTCGCTCAGCCTCTACACTTGATTTCTTAACCTCTGCAATTTCTTTCTTCAACTCAAGTAAGAGCTGACAGATGTCCCCAATAGATGGTGTTGCTGCTAGTTCCAAGCCATGTACACTATTTCATCTTTCCTTTTCATAACGAGCATACCTCCAAACTTTATTTTCAGATTTTAATTCAACGTCTCCTATATTAACACATTTGCAATGAAACCAACCTTGACAGTTACTACACTGAATCTTAGAATTTATATCTTGCCTAGAAACAGCCTTCTGACATGCTACACAAGAGCTCATGGTGACGAAGAATGGTACCACGATCGATATAAAAATCGATTGTGTAGGCTGACAGTAACTGCACCTCACTACTCTTTGGAAATATGTTCAAGTTGGTAGCACTTCACCTCAATGTTTACATACACAGATTCTTCCTCAAATGACTTAAACTTGGCCTGTAATACATCACTAATTAAGATCTAATAAAAATCTAATACGTACATCAGTTCTTCAAACCTTAGTAATCCAATGGCACACAGTTTCACTTCGTTATTCAAACTACGTACAACCATAATCACAAAATATTAAGGAGCACTACCTTCACACACCCACTACTCAGCCATTGCCAACATATATGCGAGAGGAAGCACAGACTAGCTGCTTCCAGAAGTTTTGATGACGTAGGTAGTACAAGGTAGATAGCAGACAAGCAGTCAGTATACATTAAGTTGCAGGAGCAGACGGAGAGATGGGAGATAGGTGAGCACACAATGTTCAGTATAAGAAGAATTAAATATACATACATACATACATTACATTACATACATTATCATTATAGACTGGTATGCCTTTCAGCGTTCAGTCTGCAAGCCTCTGAGAATTTACTAAACGTTGCCACAATCCTCGATTTGCAACTAGTGTTGTGGCCTCATTTAGTTCTACACCTCTTATCTTTAAATCGTTAGAAACCGAGTCTAACCATCGTCGTCTTGGTCTCCCTCTACTTCTCTTACCCTCCATAATAGAGCCCATTATTCTCCTAGGTAACCTATCCTCCACCATTCGCCTCACATGACCCCACCACCGAAGTCGGTTTATGCGTACAGCTTCATCCATCAAGTTCATTCCTAAATTAGCCTTTATCTCCTCATTCCGAGTACCCTCCTGCTATTGTTCCCACCTGTTTGTACCAGCAATCATTCTCGCTACTTTCATGTCTGTTACTTCTAACTTATGAATAAGATATCCTGAGTCCACCCAGCTTTCGCTCCCGCAAAGCAAAGTTGGTCTGAAAACAGACCGATGTAAAGATAGTTCCGTCTGGGAGCTGACTTCCTTCTTACAGAATACTGCTGATCGCAACTGCGAGCTCACTGCATTAGCTTTACTACACCTTGATTTAATCTCACTTACTATATTACCATCCTGGGAGAACACACAACCTAAACACTTGAAATGATCGACCTGTTCTAGCTTTGTATCACCAATCTGACATTCGATTCTGTTGAATTTCTTACCTACCGACATCAATTTAGTCTTCGAGAGGCTAATTTTCATACCATACTCATTGCACCTATTTTCAAGTTCCAAGATATTACACTGCAGGCTTTCGGCACAATCTGCCATTAAGACCAAGTCGTCAGCATAGGCCAAACTGCTTACTACATTTCCACCTAACTGAATCCCTCCCTGCCATTTTATACCATTCAGCAGATGATCCATGTAAACTACGAACAACAAAGGTGAAAGATTACAGCCTTGTCTAACTCCTGTAAGTACCCTGAACCAAGAACTCATTCTACCATCAATTCTCACTGAAGCCCAATTGTCAACATAAATGCCTTTGATTGATTTTAATAATCTACATTTAATTCCATAGTCCCCCAGTATGACGAACATCTTTTCCCTCGGTACCCTGTCATATGCTTTCTCTAGATCTACGAAACATAAACACAACTGCCTATTCCTCTCGTAGCATTTTTCAATTACCTGGCGCACACTGAAAATCTGATCCTGACAGCCTCTCTGTGGTCTGAAACCACACTGGTTTTTATCCAACTTCCTTTCAACGACTGATCGCACCCTCCCTTCCAGGATGCCAGTGAATACTTTGCCTGGTATACTAATCAATGAGATACCTCGATAGTTGTTGCAATCCTTCCTGTTCCCTTGCTTATAGATAGGTGCAATTACTGCTTTTGTCCAATCTGAAGGTACCTTACCAACACTCCACGCTAATTTTACTACTCTATGAAGCCATTTCATCCCTGCCTTCCCACTGTACTTCACCATTTCAAGTCTAATTTCATCTATTCCTGCTGCCTTATGACAATGGAGTTTATTTACTATTCTTTCCACTTCCTCAAGCATAATTTCACCAACATCCTTTTCCTCCTCCCCATGAGCTTGGCTGTTTGCAACACCACCATGATGATTTCCTTTTACATTGAGAAGATGTTCAAAATATTCCCTCCACCTCTCCAGTGATTCCCTGGGATCTATTATGAGTTCACCTGAATTACTCAAAACACTGTTCATTTCCTTTTTCCCTCCCTTCCTAAGATTCTTTATTACTGTCCAGAAAGGTTTCCCTGCTGCTTGACCTAGCCTTTCCAGGTTATTACCAAAATCTTCCCATGACTTCTTTTTGGATTCAACAACTATTTGTTTCGCTCTGTTTCTTTCATCTACGTACCAATCCCTGTCTGCCTCGGCCCTTGTTTGGAGCCATTTCTGATAAGCCTTCTTTTTACGTTTACAGGCTGCTCTCACTTCATCATTCCACCAAGATGTTTGCCTTTTCCCATCTTTACACACGGTTGTTCCTAGGCATTCCCTTGCTATTTCTACTACAGCATCCCTGTATGCCACCCATTCACTTTCTATATCCTGAACCTGCTTACTGTCTACTGTTCGAAACTTCTCACTGATCATATCCATGTACTTCTGTCTAATTTCCTCGTCCTGGAGATTTTCTACCCTTATTCGTTTGCAGACAGATTTCACTTTCTCTACCCTAGGCCTAGAGATACTTAGTTCACTACAGTTCAGATAGTGGTCTGTATCATCGAAAAATCCGCAAAAAACTTGTACATTCCTAACAGATTTCCTGAATTCGAAGTCTGTTAAGATATAGTCTATTATGGATCTGGTACCCCTAGCCTCGCATGTGTAGCGGTGAATAGCCTTATGCTTGAAGAATTTATTCATAACAGCTAAACCCATACTAGCACAGAAGTCCAGCAAACACGTCCCATTCCCATTAGCTTCCATATCTTCCCCCCATTTACCAATCACCCTTTCGAATCCTTCAGTTCTATTCCCAACTCTCGCACTGAAATCACCCATTAGCACTACTCTATCCTTGCTGTTGACCCTGACCACGATGTCACTCAATGCTTCATAAAACTTGTCAACTTTATCCTCATCTGCACCCTCACATGGTGAGTACACGGACACAATTCTTGTCCTAATTCCTCCCACTGACAAATCTACCCACATCATTCGCTCATTTACGTGCCTAACAGAAACTATGTTGCGTGCAATGGTATTCCTGATAAAGAGGCCTATCCCAGACTCTGCCCTTCCCTTTCTAACACCCGTCAAGTACACTTTATAATCTCCTATCTCTTCTTCATTATCTCCCCTTACCCGAATATCACTTACTCCTAGCACATCCAGATGCATCCTCTTTGCTGACTCAGCCAGTTCTACCTTCTTTCTTCCATAACCCCCATTAATATTGATAGCTCCCCATTGAATTCCATTTCGTTCGCCAAGTTGTTTCCAAAGAGTCCCTCGCCTGTCAAATGGGAGTGGGACTCCATTACTCCCATAGGTCCGAGGCTTGCTTAAAGTGTTCTGAGCTCGGTAAATTCATGAAGCAGGATGCTGCCCTACTTGCACATAGTCCAAGTGAGGATCTCTCCTCTAACGGGTTATGGACCACCGGTGAATTGTATAGTCCTAGCCGCTTGAGCACAAGGAGGGCCACGAATCAGAATATGTCCGAGATGCCCACTCCCATTCCATAGCAACTGGTATCCCGACTCTCAGGACCACTTACTAGGCCACTCAGCCGTTGCCCATGGTTCACGAACTAGGACGTGACTACAGTAACTCACAACCATGAACCATAAGAATTAATTAAACATCAAATAATTAATATGTTGACGGAGAACGCAGATGAACACGTAGAGGCGTAGATGGCAAAAGCAGGTTAGAATATTAACCTAGAAAGTAGATGATTATGTAGAGGCATAGATACAAAGATGATGGCATGAGCACGTTACATATTCCTACCACCTGGTAAAATCCGGAGGATGGGCAGAAGCAGGTCGACAATGCAGTAGCGATGTCCATGAGCGGCACCTTCTCAGCAAACGACGATCGGCGACAAAAAGAGACGCAGTATCGGAAACAAGAACAAAGGAACAGCAGAAGTTTGAAAAACAAAGGAAAAAACAAAACAGGAAGAATAGAAAAGAGAAAAAGAATAACAAAAGGAGAAAAAAAAGGAAGGACAACAAGGTGAGCAGTCCAAACTGAATTGAATTAACAAAAAAAAAAAATTCTTGTTTGATTATAGTAGCCAATATACATGTTTACAAACTTTCCTATGAAAATTTAGAAAACCAGGAAAACACCAATTAAAAGGAGGAGTTATTTAAAAAAGAAAGCATGGGAGAGTCTGACATCAAATATGTGTGGGTGGAGGGAAAGGGACTGGGTGAGCTAAAACATAAAGCAAATAAGTAAAAACTCCAAAATGTGGACCAGAATAACCAGTGTACATATAACATAAGCATCAGTGACACACAACAAACAATAAAAAAAACTCTCCCTTCGTCCCCCAATTTAGAACGGGATAAAGAAAAATAAAGGGATAAAGAGAATTCAAGAAGAGAATTTCTCAAGTTCAGAAAAATGATCCTTCCGAATATTCTGAGGGTTAGAAATTGATTGTAATTGAGCCGTAACAGAAGAAGGGAAAGAAAGGATTCGGTATCGGCTGATCTAATGAGGGGAAAGCTTAGCCAAAATATGATGTTGGGTAGAACTAAAGAGGTGGTTTTTTAACAAAACTCTATCAAAGATCTTAAAGTTCGGAGGGCAAAGGCAGGAATTACATGTTTTCCTGCGAAGATTTCTCATGTGATGTAAATTACGAAGAGCCTCTTGAAATAGGGAGTCAGTAAGCAGATGAGGAGAGGTATCCAATTAAGAAGGCAAATTCCAGTTTAAAGATAGAGGAGTATGAAGATCTCTCCCCAAGTATAGCTTTTCAGGAGAGAAAAGAGGTAGAGTTATTAACAATAGCATTTTTTCTTTTGCTATTGGCTTTTATGTCACACCAACACAGAAGGTCTTATGGCGACAATGGGACAGGAAAAGGCTAGGACTGTGAAGGAAGCAGTCATGGCCTTAATTAAGGTACAGCCCCAGCATTTGCCTGGTGTGAAAACGGGAAACCACGGAAAACCATCTTCAGGTCTGCCAACAGTGGGGTTCGAACCCACTATCTCCTGAATAATGGATACTGGCCGCACTTAAGCGACTGCAGCTATTGAGCTCGGTAACAATAGCATTTAAAGCTAAATAAAAATAAGGAAGTTCAGTATCCCATGACTTATGATCTTGGGAATGAAAAATGGAAAGAAAAGATTTGAGATTCTGGTGGTAACACTCAACAATATTGGCCTGAGGGTGATAAGGTGAAGTACAAACTTTTTTATTCCATAGGAAGAACAAAAGTTGTAAAAAGCTTTTGAAGTAAAAATAATTGCATTATCAGAGACTAAATTTTTTTGAATACCTATGAGAGGAAAAACTTGATTAGTTAGTAAATTAATAATAATCTGGGAAGAAATATTATGTAATGGACGTTCAACGAGAAATTTCGAAAAACTATCTAATAAGGCAAATATGTAGGAGTTTGATTTAGAGGATTTAACCAAAGGTCGGACAGTATTGATGTCGAATTTCTCCGCTGGGTAAGTAGAGGGGCAGGCAGCATATGCCCCAAAAGGTTGGTGATTTGGGGGCTTGTGCTTTTGACATGGGTCACAAGATCGGACCCAAGAAAACACATCCTTTCGCATTTGGGGCCAATAAAATTGAGATGCAATACAAGAATAGGATTTCGCCATTCCAAAATGTCCCAGGTGACCCATGAAAATATTGAAATATCATGGGATGTAAGGTGGAAGGAAGATCCAAACAAGGAGTGGCCCGAGGGGTAGGTTTGAATACGAGAAGTTGATTTACAATACGAAAGGGACCAGAATAATTAACGGAAGAAATATCGTTTTCCAATTGTTGACAGTATGGATCAAGGTTCTGATGGTCTTGACATGACTGAAATGACAAAGGAAAATTAATGAGAGAAGAAACAAGAATTTATAGTATCAACAGGAAGCTGGTTTATCTCAGAATAATTAGGCTGATGATCTTCAAAGAGGCGGGACAAAGCGTCAGCTACCGAACTTTGAAACCCAGAGATAAATTTCAAAAAGAATTGGAAACGTGACAAACGAACAAACCAACGACAAGTGCCACCTATTTTGGGGGCGTTATTAAGTAACCAAGAAAGAGCTTGGTTATCAGTGCTCACGATAAACTCTCTATGATCGAGATATTCCATGAAATGTTCAATTGAGAGGATTAAAGCAAGCGCTTCCCGTTCATATATGGAATACTTACGTACTACAGATGACTATAAACAACTGAAATAGGCAATAGGGCGGGTTTGACCATGCACAGTTTGTTGCAAAACAGTGCCAATGGCAACATCGGAAGCATCAGTAGAGAGTTCGAACTTGATATTGAAATCAGGAATTTGCAGAAGAAGAACTCAAAATCAAATCAAAATCTCTTTATTTGCAAATGAGGTGTCTACCTCGGTGGCAAATAGTACACTAACATTATTGTCAGCACTAAATATTAAATTAACAAGAGAAGAAAATTTTCCTATAATACAATATTATACAATTTACGCTAACAATTTTTTCTATTAAACACACAGCTCATCCTTAATAAATTTATATTGTTTACAAAATTCTACTTATAATATCTCCTGTACTACTTAAAAATATAGTCAACTGATATACAGTATGTGGAATTACTTCGAATGATATTATACAATTGGTAAAAGATTAAACTTTAAACTTTACATTGCATTTATTTATTTAATTTTTTTCTTTTTTTACCCATTCTGGAACCTAAGTGGCATAACGAACTGCTGCGTCTTTACCAGAGCCCCTTTTGCCACCGCTTTTCAGAGTTCCTGAAGGGCCTTCACAGCTACCGTAGCGGTCCCAGGGCCCTCGAAGTCCCCACTGTACTTCATCCCTACAGGCAGTCCCCTACTTTGGCTGTCCAAACTCCTTAGACCAGGGGATGGAATTAATTTATTAATACACATTTTTTAATTTACAATAACCTGCACTGGTCGAATGCCATCTAACACTTCATTTATTTTCTCTGTTGCTGTTTATTCTCATCTCGAATATCTGTACAGATTTTGGAAAAGGATCAAACACTACCCCTAGTAAACTGTTCCACTCCTTCACACCCTTCCCAATGAATGAAAATTTACCCCAATTGCTTCTGCTAAAATTCCTTCTAATTTTATATTTGTGGTCTGTCCTGCCGATATAATTATTTTCCAACTGAAGCCTCTCACGTATATCTCCCCATGCTTCTTCTCTTGTATAGGCTCTATATAATCCTATAAGTCTAGTTTTCTCCCTTCTCTTACTCAAAGTTTCCCACCCAAGTTCCTTTAACATTTCTGATACACTACTCTTTCTCCTGAAATCCCCTGTTACAAATCTTGCTGCTTTCCTCTGCACACTATCTATTTCTTTTATTAGGTATTCTTGGTGAGGATCCCAAACACTGTTTGCATATTCCAATAATGGACGAACCATACTTAAGTAACTGTTTTCTTTTAATTCTTTATTGCATCTTTTAAGTAGCCTCATTATGACATGTAATGATCCGTATGGTTTCCTAACAATATCATCAACATAACCCTTCCAGTGCAAATTACTTTCAAATCTCACACCTAAGTATTTGCACTTGCCATCTTTTGGGATAACTACCTCATCCAAAGTGTATTCAAATTCAGTTTTAAAGCTCCTGTTTGTAAATGTTGTAACAGTTGATTTGCCTCCATTAACCTTCATATTATTTTCTTCAACCCATTGTTGGATATTTTCAAGGTCCCTTTGTAATTCTGAACAATCTTCAATGTTATTTATTTCCCTATAAACAATTATGTCATCTGCATACAATCTTATTTTTGATGTTATATTGTTCCCAAAATCATTTGCGTAACGGACCGATTTTACTACCCTGTGCAATTCCCTTCCAAACTTTCTCTTCCTGCAATACGTTATTTCCTACTTTGACTTTCTGAATCCTTGAATTTAGAAATGTTTTACCCAACGTGTAACCCTTACGTCCAATCCTATTCCCTCCAATTTCTTTAATAATATTCCATGTTCCACTCTATCAAAGGCTTTGGAAAGATCTATGGCTATGCAATCTAACTGGCCTCCTGAATCCAATTGGTCTGATATGTCCTGCTGAAATCCCACCAGTTGTGCCTCACAAGAAAATTTCTTTCTAAATCCACACTGGCTCCTCATGAACCAATTTTTATCATCACATATCCCTCTGATGTACTTTGATATTAAACTCTCCAGTATTTTAGAAACTATACTGGTCAGGCTGATTGGTCTGTAGTTCTCTGGTTTCCTTTTATCACCCTTTCCTTTATAAATTGGTATTATTATAGATTCCTTCCATTCCTTTGGTATTACTCTATTATTTATGACATAGTCAAAGAGAAATTTTAAATAAGGCACTATGTACCACCCCATTGTCTTTAATACCTCCCCGGTAATTTGACCACTTCCTGCTGCTTTTCCTTGCTGAAGCAGTTGGATTTATCTGAAAATATCTTCATTTGTGAATGGGAAGCTTCTTGTTTCCCTCTGTGTCTCTCCCTCTCTATTTTCTGTTTCGGTTCCCAACTCCTGATAATCATCTACTGAATCTCTGAATTCCCTACTACATAGGTTTGCTTTTTCAGTATCTGTTAAATAGTGTTCACCCCCTTCTCCCACCATTGTAGGAATTTGGATTCCTCTTCCTTTTTGATTCCTGATATATGAATACAGCTTTTTCCATTTCCGTTTGTGGTCATTACCCTCTTGAAGTATGCCATTCATATAATTCTCTTTTGCTTCCTTTTTCACTCTATTCAGTTTCCTCATTAGCTGTTTCCTAGTTTCTCTACTCTCCCTACCCTCTTTGATTTTCCTGTTTACTATTCTACATTTTCTTTTTAATTTTATTATTACCCTTGTATAATAAACAGGGTCTGAGGTCATTTTAGCCTTCTTAACAGGTACAAATCTCTTCTCTCCTTCCCAAATGATTCCTTTAAATTTAGCCCAAAGTGTATCCACATTACTCCCTTCACTTATCCAACAACTGAATTGTGATTTAAGGTAAGTCCCAAATTCATCAACTTTAGTTTTTCTGTACAATTTCTTGTTTTGTGTAACCCTCTTATTAAGCCTTTTTGGTATGAGTCCTACATCCATTATTACAGCCTTATGGTCTCCTATTCCTTCAATTACCTCAGTTTTACCAACAAATTCCTATGGTTTAACCAAGAATACATCTAGTAAGTTATTGAGACGAGTCGGTTTTTGTACTACTTGTGTAAATCCTCCCTCCCAAATTAACTTATTTGCCAGTTTCTGTTCATGGGCTTCACTTGTAGCTCCATTCCATTCAACTTCAGGCAAATTTAGATCTCCCCCAATTATTACCATATCATTATTCTTGTTTTTATGAGTATAATCTATTATTTTCTCGAATATTTCCTCTCTTCCAGGCCTGTATGTTCCTATAATTCCCACCTCCTTCATATTATCACAAACTAATTTTATCCCTAATATTTCATCCCTTTCATCAGTAAACCATTCATGTGAACAATAAGTTTCCTTCACCAGAATAAACACGCCCCCCCCCCCCCTCCCTTTTTATCTCCTCGGTCTCTACGATAGACTGTGTACCCTTCTGGAAATACTTCTCTATTACCCACCCCTTCTCTCAATAATGATTCCACTCCTAACTTGTGATAATTTGACTTTCAAAAAGGGAAAAACAGTTTGCTGGGGTTCATGCTAGTGAAACTTTATGCCTTTGCATTTCAATAAATTAAGAGGTTCAGATATATGGGAAAAATTGGGTATATATTTACCATAGAATCCCACTATGCCAAGAAAACAACGTCATTGCTTTAAGTTCTTAGGAAGAGGTACCTTGAAAATGGCAGAAACCCTAATGGTATGAACACAATTAGAACTGAGTATATGTCCTAAAATCTTAATTGAAGTTTGAGCAATTAAGACCTTGGAGGGATTCGCTGTTAAACCCACCGAGCGAAGCCATCTTAGAACTTCATGAACATGCTGTAAGTGAGTTTGAAGATCGGGGTAATAAATAAGAATATTGTCAATAAATGGAAACGAATATTGATATTTTATATCAGAAAAAAGTGAATCAACAAAGCGTTGCATAATTCATGAACCTAAATTTAAACCAAAAGGAACCTTTTGAAACTGAAAAAGACCATGGGGAGTAACAAAAGCAGTGTAACGAGAACTAGTTTCATCTAAGGTAATTTGGTTGTACACAGAATTAAGATAAAGAATGGTGAAATATTTGGCATTAGAAAAATGTTGAAAAGCAGATTGCAATTTGGACATAGGATGAGCATCGTAGAGTATCCGAGCATTAAGATTCTATAATTGATGATAAATCGTGAAGATCCATCAGGTTTATCGACGATAAAGGCTGGAGCGGCATAACTAGAAGAGGAAGGAATTATAGTTTTGTCTTGAAGCATTTTATCAAATAACTGATTTAAAATTTTCATTCTAGGAAGGCTTAAAAAATAAGGGGATGAGCAAACCGGAGTGGTATCAATTAGGTCAATATGAGCCTTGAGATTTTTTACTATACCAAGAACAGGAGTGATAACGTCAGAAAATTCCGTAATCAAAGATTCAATTTGATCAGAATGAATCAAATTAATGCTAGGAGACATCGGTGAAGTCAAAGAAGGATAATCAGCATTATTGATTAATGGAATAACTTTTGAAGAAAAATGAAAAGAGACCGTAGAATTCAGGGAATCGAAAATGAAGCCAGTATGAGAAAAAAAAATCATACCCTAAGAATAATAGGGGAAGATAAAGTCGGGAACAACAAGGAAGGTAAAGGGCCAGGAAAAATGTTGAATTTTAACAGTAGGAGAAATATGACCAAGAACATTAATAGGTTGATTGAAGGCCAAAACACAAAAGGCAGTAGAAGGAGAAAAATAAAGATGAGGAAAAATCTTTTGCAAAGATTCAAAAAACGATAAACTGATTAAAGAAACAGTAGCCCTAGAATCAAGAAGGGCAACTGAAGGTACATTATTAATCGTCAATACAATATGAGACGTACGACATAAGAAAGAAGAACACTCACTCGAAATGGTTTGAGAAGAAAATTCAAATGGCAATGAATGACCATTATGAACAAAGTTAGTAGGGAACTGAACAAAAGAAGCCAGACTTTTCCCATCATTACGTCTACTGCCTAACGACACGGGTAGGATGCGTTTCCCGAATAGGGAGTAACACAATTCCTAGAAATATGACCCTTTCTTTGCAGCGGAAGCAAATAATAGAAGAACGAGTATTATCAGAAGAACCATTGATAGATGGTATAGGTAAAGAAATAGAAGGTTGAATAGGAGGAGCCACAGGGGGTGGGATAGACAAATAATAAGAGGTATCTTCCAAAGAACTTATGGTATGAAACTGAGCTAGATTATAGAGCTGAAGCATGGAAGTAGGAGGACTAAGGGTGTTAAAAAGCTGTCAAAACGAAGAAGTAGCATAAAATTGGACAATGGAAATTAAGTCATTTGTGGAATGAGCGATGTTTAAAACATGACTGTAGGTTGTAATCGAATCAAGATAATCGTGAGCAGGTTCCGTAGGTAGCTGGTGGCAACGAATAAATTCAAAGCTGAGCTTATATTTCGTGTGGTAACAAAATAGTTATGTATTGCATTGCAAAACTGATACCAATTTGAGAAATTTAACATATTATCAATCCAAAAATTGGTGAAAAAACCAGTAGTTTTTAGGACAACAATCCCATTAACTGAGGAAAGGAAGCTAATTTGATGTTTAGAAATTTACGAGCCGAGAAGAGCCATAAGGTCAGACTACGAGGGTCAGTAGATTGTAATTGGGGTAGTTGAACAACAGATTGTTTTATAATCTGAACATTAAGGGAGGTATCAACAGAATTGTATTGTGTTATGGAAGGAAGGGAATAAAAATGTGGATCCGGAGACATTGAATGTTGTTGGAGCAATGGAGAAGGTTTAATATCACAGTCATTTAATAAATCAGGAGAAGTTACAGGAGAACAAACATGAGAAGATAATGTTGGGGTATTAGAAAAAGAAATTAAATTATCAGTTGGAATATCAGGTAAAGAAAGGTTATGGTATAATGGGAGTGGAGATAAATTACTATCCTTGCCTAATGGAAAGTTATCCGAAAAGCAGGCCATAATGTCAAAACAACAACATAGTGACTAAATTCAAGGATATCTAAATAAAGATAATAACCTCGAATAGTATTAGTTTACACAAGAAGTGTAATCAGAATGAAGGAAAAAGGTCTGCTACCATTTATTGCATTTTGTTTGGTATATATCATTACCGTTGATGGTAACTGGGCGATTCAAAAGCAATAGTAGTCATACCTCACCGATCCCTCAGATGACAATAAGTATACCGACACCTTATAGGAGCAAAAATTTGAAAGTACCGTATCTTTTTTTTCTTTCTTTCCAAATACCACGTCTCCAAAAAAGCTGAGGCAAGGCTTAGATTATGGTCTCATAACTGAGTATCCGTTCCAATACCATTCTCATAATATGAATCCACACAATGAAAGGGAACAGCTAAATACAATGGTAACGAACAGAATGACAGGAAGCAACACTGTGATGGATAGGAATAGGTCCGTGGTAGGTACACAATAAGAGAAAGGTGGGCACCATTTGATAACAAGGATTAACAATTGTATTAGATGAAGTATAAATGACTTTTGACAATGTACATATATATAAAAGATTTGATATATCACAGACAAACATAGACATAGTCCACTTCTTTCACTATTTTCCCTTTTTGAAAAAATAGGAGTTACAACATTCACCTTGAAGGTGGAAGTATAATAGAGAAGACAATGAAACAACAAACTAGCCAAGTTAACAATTTCAAAACTGTGCATACATTATTCCTTCTTTTATTTTTTGGAATGCACAAAACTTTTTCAAGAATAACTTTCCAAAACACTATTATAGTAGGCCACATATAAAATGTATCACCTCCAGGGTGTTTTATAAAAGCCTAAAAATATAAAGCTAAAGACATCAAAAAGGGGAGGTAAGAATGAAAGTAACAGCTGAGGATAGGAGAGGAGAGTAGAAGTTTGAATCCGACTGCGTAATTTAAAAGAGTTCTTTCACCCGTTACTGTCAGTACCAGATGCTTTGAACAGTCATCTCCATGAAAGTCACTCTCAGTCCACATTTAAAGTTTTCAAAACATGAGTTGTGAAAGAGAGAGAGTGTGCGTGTGCGTGTGCGTGTGCGTGTGTGTGTGTGTGTGTGTGTGTGTGTGTGTAAGTCGATGCTAGGCTGACAGGCCGAGCTTGGCTGTACCTTATATGTGCGAGAGGAAGCGCAGACTAGCTGCTTCGAGAAGTTTTGATGACATAACTGGTGACGTAGGTAGTGCAGGATAGATAGCAGACAAGCAGTCAGTATACAATAAGTTGTAGGAGCAGACAGAGAGACAGGAGATAGGTGAGCACACAATGTTCAGTATAAAAAGAATTAAATAACATCAAATAATTAATACGTTGATGAAGTACGGAAATGAACACGTAGAAGCGTAGATGGCAGAAGGAGGTTAGAATATTAACGTAGAAAGTAGATGATCAAGTAGAGGCGTAGATACGACAATTATGGCAGGAGCACGTTACACTACAGATAAGGATATCCTAACCCACATTCCAGACCTTTAAATCAGAGATTACCTCCTGAGGGATTCATTAAGCACTAATGCAAAAAGTGTAAATGTTGTCCAGATGTTATTAATGTAGGGCAAATAGGGGGAACTAAAAAAATAATATGGTCATTTTAAAAAACTATTCAAGGGTTCTTAATGAGCATTTAACAGTCTGCCTATTATACTGGTAATTTTGGCGTTATTATTACTATGTTTTTCCCCCTGATTTAGAGAGCCTTTGTAAGATGATATTTTTGTGATAAATGACAATCTAAAAGATCGTCTCAAGCGGTGAAAGAGAATTTACCACTGATAAAAATATCTTAAGCCACATTCCAGACCTTCAACTCATTGAAATACCTTGCCATCCGTAGGCAGTCTTGCACGTCGTGACCTTTCATACACAGACACCTGGCAGACGGTCTTGGGAGAGGCAGCCTTCTGCAATTATTTCAAGGCTTCTGACCATAGATGGCATGACATGCAGTATATTGTTTTCCCCCCGTGGTAGTCTGCGGAAATGGCCAGCCATAACAAACCTCGTATTACGAGAAATGAAATTGACCGTATATTACATGATAGTGGGAGTGAATCTGGCAGCTAGCGGTGAAAGTGATAGCAACATGACAAAAAGTTGGACTGAAAGTGGGGACAAGTTTGAATGTGACAGTGATGATGAAGCCCAGCCTGTCCCCAAAAAATACAAAGAATGTGAAGGAAGACAGCTGGAATTGGAGTAAGACAGGTGATAAACCATCCAAATACGGTTTTAAAGGAGATTCTGGAATCTATCCCACCATAAACATGAACCTCCACCTCCCGATCCCTCCCCTTCAGACATTTTTCAACACATGGTTCATGACTCTTTATGGGATGGAATTGCTACCAAAACAAACTGTTTTGCTGATCAGTTTTTCTCAAAAAATGCTACCTCACCCAGTATGAGCCATGGTTTTCCACATCATCAGATGAAATCAAGGATTATTTTGCCTTATGTATTCTCATGGCTCAAGTAAGTAAACACATCTTACAATCTATACTCACTTCCTTTTTCTCCAAAGTCATGCCTCTCGAAAGATTTGTAATCCTTCGTAAATTTCTACATTTCATAAACAATGAAACCCATATGGAAAATGGCAGTCTTGGAAAAATTAAACCCATTGTAAACCATTTGCAACAAAATTTCAGAGATGTTAACTATCCAGAGCAAGATATAGCAGTAAGCTTTAGGGGAAGATTGTGCTACATCCAATTCAATCCACAGAAAAGGGCCCAATTTGGCATTAAAATCTGTAAAAGTTGTGAGTCTGACAGTGGATACTGTCTGGGGTTTCTATATACACCAGGAAAAACCAACCCAAACAGAAGAGATTGGAATATTGTTGAATGAGGCTTATGGAACTATATCTTGAAGGAGCACACAGTTTATGTTGATAAATAGTATACTTCACCCTCCCTGTTCTTAAATTCGTCTTTCAAAAAACACCAAAAAATGCAGTAGGAACAGTGCATGTCAATAGGAAAAATATGCTACTAGAGTTCATGTTAGGGAACATGGAGAAGTGGGACACAATGGTAGTGTTTTCACGCAAGCTGATGGCATTAAAGTGGATGGACAGGACAGCTGTCACTGTGCTATTCACTTTCCATGAGGAGGAGGAAATGATAGGCACAGGAAAACAAGACAGGGAAATCAATACTGTATTCTCAAAGCCAAATGTAGTAATAGCTATATTTCTAGAAAATAGAGCTCAGAGAATTAGAGTAGGTGAAGCTTTATCTGACCCTGTAATAATTACGAGGGGAATTCCTCAGGGCAGTATTATTGGACCATTATGTTTTCTTATATATATCAATGATATGTGTAAAGAAGTGGAATCAGAGACAAGGCTGTTTGCAGATGATGTTATTCTGTACAGAGAAAAATTTTTTTTTGCTAGGGGCTTTACGTCGCACCGACACAGATAGGTCTTATAGCGACGATGGGATAGGAAAGGCCTAGGAGTTGGAAGGAAGTGGCCGTGGCCTTAATTAAGGTACAGCCCCAGCATTTGCCTGGTGTGAAAATGGGAAACCACGGAAAACCATATTCAGGGCTGCCGATAGTGGGATTCGAACCTACTATCTCCCGGATGCAAGCTCACAGCCGCGCGCCTCTACGCGCACGGCCAACTCGCCTGGTTACAGAGAAATAAATAAGTTACAAGATTGTGAGCGGCTGCAGGGTGACCTCGATAGTGTTGTGAGATGGACGGTGGGCAATGGTATGATGATAAACGGGGTTAAAAGTCAGGTTGTGAGTTTCACAAATAGGAAAAGTCCTCTCAGTTTTAATTACTGCATTGATGGGGTGAAAGTTCCTTTTGGGGATCACTGTAAGTACCTAGGTGTTAATATAATGAAAGATCTTCATTGGGGTAATCACATAAATATGATTGTAAACAGATCTCTTCCCATGGTTATGAGGGTATTTAGGGGTTGTAGTAAGGATGTAAAGGAGAGGGCATATAAGTCTCTGGTTAGACCCCAACTAGAGTATGGTTGACCGGGCGAGTTGGCCGTGCGCGTAGAGGCGCGCGGCTGTGAGCTTGCATCCGGGAGATAGTAGGTTCGAATCCCACTATCGGCAGCCCTGAAGATGGTTTTCCGTGGTTTCCCATTTTCACACCAGGCAAATGCTGGGGCTGTACCTTAATTAAGGCCACGGCCGCTTCCTTCCAACTCCTAGGCCTTTCCCATCCCATCGTCGCCATAAGACCTATCTGTGTCGGTGCGACGTAAAGCCACTAGCAAAAAAAAAAAAAAAAGAGTATGGTTGTGGTGTATAGGACCCTCTCCAGGATTTCTTAATTCAAAAAATCCAAAGAAAAGCAGCTCGATTTGTTCTGTGTGATTTCCGACAAAAGGGTAACGTTACAAAAAATGTTGTAAGGTTTGGGCTGAGAAGACTTGGGAGAAAGGAGACAAGCTGCTCGATTAAGTGGTATGTTCCGAGCTGTCAGTGGAGAGATGGCGTGGGAGGACAACAGTAGATGAATAAGTTTGAGTGGTGTCTTTAAAAGTAGGAAAGATCACAATATGAAGATAAAGTTGGAATTCAAGAGGACAAATTGGGGCAAATATTCGTTTATAGGAAGGGGAGTTTGGGATTGGAATAACTTTCCAAGGAAAATGTTCAATAATTTTTCAATTTCTTTGCGATCATTTAAGAAAAGGCTAGGAAAACAACAGATAGGGAATCTGCCACCTGGGCGACTGCCCTAAATGCGGATCAGTAGTGACCAATTCGATTTAGTTTACAGTAACTGCATGAATTGTACAGATAAACAGGATCAGCAGCTGTCATCTTTCCATGTAATGTGTAAGTATGCTAAGGGATATAAGAAAATATTACTTTATCTTATGGATGTTGCAATATTCAACAACTACGCAATCCAGAAAAAGATCACGAGAAAGAAACAGTACTTCACAGAATTTAGAGTCCTCCTAGCAGAACAAATCCTTGAGAGCATTGTGCTTCCTGACTACCTGAGATAGGGCAGACAATAAAAGGGCATTTCACCTGTTAAGCTCCAAGCAGTTCAGTGGGTACACTTTGCAAGGTTTATACCCCCAACCCCTGCCCCCCCCCTCCCAAAAAAGAGAAAGAAAAAACACACACACTCCATGCTGTAACTGTGTTGTGTGCAAAGCCGGCAACAAGAAATGAAACTAAATACGAGTGTGAAAATTGTTCAGTGGCTTTGAATTTCCTGGAGTGTTTTTGGGTGTTTCACATCTGTAAACACTTTTAAAGTGTTCTTCAGGTTGCAGTTTACCATCACATTGAACATAAGTATGATTAACCCTTCAAGCCTGTATTAAAAGTTGGCCAAGTTTTACCCTATAGCAGTAATAAATTTTAGAAATATTTCACAATTTTACATGCTATCACAAACATTGCTATAACTTCTAAATGACTTGTCTGAGTTTGTTCAAAATAAGTGGATAAGCAGTTCATATCATGCAGATGTTGTATCTACATACAAAAAAGTCACATGCAAATAAAAAAAATGCCTACTTACCTTCTTGTTGGAATACAATTTGAATCAATAGGTGTCCATGACCACTCAGGTGAGCATTCACTTATATCACGATCATTATCTACGTAACACTTAATTTCCTGCGGCGCATAATCATCATCACTAACACTTTCATTATCACTCAGATTATTTTCATCACTACTTTCACCTAATATGCGTTCAAGAGCTGCATTAGATAAATACAGACCATGCAAGGATGCCACCATATTGTTTACAACAATCGACGTTGATGAAGCAAATTCTTCTTATGCCAACACAATGCCGCATTATGGTAGAAGATACTCCCCTGCATAGAATGGTACTCTGTGCTGCGAGCCGTGCTAAAAGTTCACGTTGACAACCAACAGATGGCACGCAGGTGTACATCTAAAACATTGCTAGCCTAGTCCGTACTGGTACGTCAAACTGCTCCTGGCTTATGTTTTGTAGGCCCGTACATGTACACGTCAAACCGGCTTGAGTGGTTAAAATTTCAGTACGGTGCAGATTGCACGTATAAAACTAGTAGTATAAAACTATGTATTACATATAAAAATATTGTATATATAAGCATGGTCAGCTTGTTAAAATTAGAACTCTAATGGGTTAAGTCAGAGATTACTTCCTGTGGGATTCATTAAGTGCTAGTGCAAAACATGTAAATGTTGTCCAGATGTTAATTAAGTAGGGTGAATGCAGGGGATTTTTTTAAAATTTTATGGTCATTGAGGTTGGTTTAATTTTTTTCTTACACATAGGGAATAAAAGTAAATCTTTGGATATTAAAAAGCAATCAAAATTTACACTGCAAAAATTTTACCCAAGAAATAATGAGTATGTTAGAAGTGATTAAAAACATAGTGGTTGTTGAATGGAAAGATACCCAGAAAGTTGTGATGGCATCTGCATGTGCTGGTGCACAACCAGAAGCAAAAGTGAAGCGTTGGTCCAAAGATGAGGGGAAATACTTAGAGGTGAAGTGGGAGATCTACAGTGGACCCAATCTTCAGGTGAGGTAATTAATGGAAAATAATTGGAAATACGGAAAGGATCTGGCCATAAATGCCTCCACCTGGCAGGAGCTGCATAAGGGGAAAGGTGGAGGAGGGTGATCTACTGCGATTTGCAGATGCAACAAATGCATGGGAGGAATAGATGTCTGCGATCAAATGACAAAATGTTACCGAACATGGTTCAGAACCAAGAAGTGGACTCAGAAATTGATCCTACACTTCCTGGATCTCGCCATGGTTAATTGCTGGATGCTGATTGTGAACATTGCTGTGCTAATCAGGTAAGAAAGAGTGACATACAAGACTTCCTAAAATTTTGACTTCTCTGTCAGTAGCTACCCCAGAAAGGAAAAAGAGAACGGAAGTAGTAGGAGATCAGGTAAAGGATGAAGATGACGGAGAAATACACAACCCTGTGCCCCTAAAAAACAAAAGATATACACACCTTCACCACTTCCATGCACAGATAAGAAGTATGGCAGATATGACCACTGGCCAGTCACTTCCGACATATCTTTTCACAGAATTTTTCACCTGGAAGGCTGCAAAAGTTGCAATGAAATCCGGAGTGAAAAGTGTGAAAAGTGTGATGTGTTTATCGAAGTAACTTCACCCCCCCTCCTCAATTTGCTTTACGTCGCACCGATGCAGATAGGTCTTATGGCAACGATATCGAAGAATGATAAAGATGTTGATTCCCATAGGGAACCTGAAATATTTGTTCCAAATGAGTAAATTTATAATAAACTAGCTGATGTACCCGTGCTTCGCTACGGAATTCTACATTGTATACAGAATTGTAGGTTAGGTAGAGTACACGTTGTGAGCAAGACTGTATTAAATTGTATAGTTCTTAATGTTACCCTAGAAATGCAACGGAGAAGTCACCAAACGTCTTTTCTCATATGAAGACTGTGTTAGGGGATTTCCATTGTAATGGTAGGCCCACTTACCTACCATCAGTCACAATCAGTTTTGGGAACTGCATTGTAATGGCAGACACTCACTCTCCACCTGTCTTTTTACATCCTCAGAAAGAATGTCTTAGTGGTTTTCCCAACTGAAATGGACATAGGTCATTACAATGACGTCAGTAGGAATGGCACGAGTAAAAGCAGTGATTTTAGATGAAATACTCGATCAAATGGAAAACAACACTTTTTCTCACTTTTAAAGAAACAGTACTACGCTGCCAATCTAACAGTCCAAAGTTCCAGAGCTGGAATGACCAGGCCGCAGACAGCCGTGAACCGTGAACACTCTTAGTTTCTTTTCGGGGGGGTGTTCGAATAGTGGAGAGTCCCAGGGCAAAAACTATGCCCCTTTACTAATCTGTTTCCTAGGAGTACCCGATGAGTCGGAAAATCTCAATTCACTACACTGGATGCGGAAAAATCTATCTGACTTGGAGGCAATTTTTTCCTCCAAGCCAGAGGAGAAACCCCGGTCTTCACTGCTAATTTTGAATAAAATTAATGTAGAATTTAATTAAAGTGAAGTGGAAGAAGCTCTTTTTAAGAAACGGCTCTTTTCATGATTGACGTTTGAGTTATTTAGTGAATTGTGGTGCTATAATTTGGAATATGCCTAAATTGTAATTCTAGACCAGGTCATACTACTACTACCGGTACTAATACTACTACTACTAAGCGAATCTCTGCCTTTAGAGTGCACATTGCTCATTCAAACAGCGCGTCAGAATAGAGATCGAATAGCTGGAATACTATGATGAACCAGTGAGTTACGTATCAGCAGTACGGTATCAGAAAATATACGAACACACAGGAATGACATGCTAAAGAAGAACGTTTTCTAACTCCCCTGCTATTTCCCGCCAATATTCTGTCAGGCTGTTATACTTGGTACGCAGCAGTATTCCCATCTATCGGAGTTGAGCGGCAGCATAAGTGACAAAGAACATCACAACAAACAATGGTCAATGTAATGTTATTGTTGATCAGTGTTAGGCGCTTTCAATACAGTATAGTAGGCCTTCACATTTAGTTTTCTTCCAACTCTGAAATACCACTCTTACCATAGTCAGTACGGTCAAATTGAATAAAACGTAAATGATCGGAAATTGTATTCTCTATAACTTTTGTTATGTAGTACTTTCCGATAGCGCCAATAGCACAGGTATTTAAAAATTAAATTTTAACCGCTTTCCCCTAAACAACAATTTCATACAGGGCGAATAAAATTGTTTATAACTTAGACTGTAGTTTCTTATCCCCCGACTGTATATACCGACTTTCATTCTGTTAACCCATTTTCTCGTGGCTCGGCGTTGATGTGGACTTGGAAACAAAAATACAAATTCATGAATATCTGTGTTATCAAAGCCAGTACGGTAGCAGTATATGACATAAATGCTCGGAAATTTAATTCTATATAACTTTAGTTATGTAGTATTTATCGATAGGTCCACTAATATAAATATTTGAGAATTCAATTTTAGACTTTCCCCTAAACTACCATTTTACACAGCGTGATTAAATTTTGTTATAGCATAGATTGTACTGGCTCATCCCCCGACTTCAAATACCAATTTCCATTAAATTCTCTTCAGCCATTTTCTCGTGCTTCGCTACGGGATTCCCAGAAAGACTGACTTTGTGTGCTTTTTTTTTTTTTTGCTTAACGTCGCACCGACACAGATAGGTATTATGGCGACGAGAACTTTGTGGTTTTCCTAACTGAAGTCAACATAGGTCATTACAAAAACCGTTAGTAGGAGTGTAGCGATTAAAAGCAATGTTATCATATAAAATACTCGATCAAATTAAAAACCGCACATTTTCTCACTTTTAACAAACAGTACTACGGTGCCGATCTAAAAATCCAAAGTTCCAGAGCTGGAATGACTTCCCTTAAATATGTACTCTGCTCATTCCAATCAGTGCCTCAGAGTAGGGCTTGAATAGTTTGAATGCTTTGATGAACCAGTGTGTTACGTGTCAATAGTAACAGAAAATTTATGAACCAGAGGAATGGCATGCTGAAGAAGAAAGTTATCTAACTCCAGCTACTTCCCGCTGTTATACTCGGTACAACTGGGCGAGTTAGCTGTGCGGTTAGGGGCGCGCAGCTGTGAGCTTGTATCCCGGAGATAGTGGATTCGAGCCCCACTGTCGGTAGCCCTGAATATGGTATTCCGTGCTTTCCCATTTTCACACCAGGCAAATGCTTTGGCTGTACCTTAATTAAGGCATGGTTAAAGATGAGAAACATGAAATTCTAGGTGTAAGGCTCATTTCTAAAGATAATAGGCAACTTGATGTCTTTGGAGTGTACAGACCGGGAAAGGGTAGCGCTGACACGGATTCAGAATCATTTGATAAGATAATCAGCTATGTGGGAAATGACATGGAAAGGAATGTAATTGTAGCGGGGGATCTGAATTTACCAAATGTCAATTGGGAAGGAAGTGTGAACGACAGGAAGAATGACCAACAAATGGCAAATAAGCCAATATGGGAAGGACAGCTGATTCAGAAAGTGGTGGAACCAACTAGAGGGAAAAATATCCTGGACGTGGTGCTGGTAAAACCAGATGAGCTCTATAGGGAAACCAAAGTAATAGATGGCATTAGTGATCATGAAGCTGTTTTTGTCGTAGTTAAAAATAAATGTTTTAGAAAGGAAGGTCTTAAAAGTAGGACTGTTAGGCAGTACCATATGGCTGATAAAGCAGGCATGAGGCAGTTTCTAAAAAGTAACTATTGTTGTAGTGTCCTCCGCCTGGGAGCTCCGCAGCCCACTCCTGCATCAAAGCTACTCGAAGCTACGAGTGTGTGTCCAGCATAGCGCTGACGTATGAGGTGTGACGTCAGCCAGCGAGTATATATTGAAGCGACGTTTCCACCACTCCAGGCAGTCAGCTGTGTCCAGCGATCAGGGTACGCCATATGTCAGACACGGAGGCATCCCTCTTGAAAATGTGTGCCGAATAGGTGGACTGAATTCTGATTGGGAGGTTTCACCTCAGGACAACTACCGCCTCAAGATTCCCGCCTCCCTTGTAACTTGCCTACACCTCCCTAGCATTCTGCTAGCAAGAACTTTGAACCAAGTTCCATTCAAAATTCTCAAACATCGGCCATCTGCTATCATAAACTTTCACTCATTTGTGGCACTCTATCTCATCAAAATAGATCTCATTGTACATGTAGGATCTAAATTGTATAAGAGTATATTTGTATACTTCTTCGAGAAACAGTCAACTTACTTATGTTATTATCTAGCGTGTTCAACACTATAAGAAGCAAGCCTAAATTCTCTTTATTTTGTGTATATTGTATGAAAGACTGCGAACCAATAAACTTTTAAGTTGTGTTTTGTATATTGTGCTTCTTGTATACAACACAACACTATGGCGACGAGGTAAATTCAGAACACCTTCATTAACCGCATTAGGACGAGAACAAGCAACATTATCGCCACATTACCACATTTTCACTCAGCCTGCTAGGACGAAATTACATCGCCAACACTCCCACATTTGTGCAGTGATATTTGTTCCAGTCTTGCAAATTTCAAGATTTTATTCCAAGTATGTGCACCCAGTCGAACAGCCAGCTTTGAGCTTCGAACACCAGGCATCATTTCACGTCAAGGACACCCAGCACTTGTTTCTACCGTGAGTTCATTCTCTGCACCGGCCCTTCCCCTGCGCCCGCTGAAGGTCACGCTTCCAGCTCGCCCTTCGAACAGCTTTTTCTACTACACCCTGCTTGACAAGTCGCGCCAACTGTGTCATACATCTTATACGCAAGCATGGCCAATACAGAACAATTAGCAGCTATCCTCCAGGCATTACAACAGCAGCAACATCAATTTATGCAGCAACAGCAATCAGCATTAATTACGGCCCTTCAGGCTCTCTCTACGTCCCAACAGAGCAATGCCGTTCCTGCATTTGCTTCTTTTGACCCAGATAAGGAGGAGTCGTCTGTATATTTTGCTCGCTTATAACAGCACTTCATCTGTCATGCCATTACAGACGAGAAGCACCAACGAGCTCTCTTCCTCAGTTCTGTGGGAAATGCAACCTGCGAATTACTACAGAAATTAAGCCCAGAAGAACAAATTTTGGAAGTTCCTTTCACTCACCTCCTAGCTCGTCTCACTGAGCACTATGCTAAGGATCCCCACATTGTTGCAGCTCTCTATAAATGTTTTCAGTGCCGAATGAAACCGCACCAGACTTACACAGAATGGATTGCAGAATTACGTGGTCTCACCAAGAGCTGCAGGTTTGTCTGTTCTAAGGATGGTTGTGGCACGCCATATACTGACTCACTCATTCGGGACATGGTCATTCTCCATACGCCACAAGACAAAGTCCGTTTTGACGCTGTCAAAACAGTAACCCTTTCTTAGAAGAAGTACAGCGTATTGCCACAGTCTATGAAATGACTACTAAGACTGCAGCTGAGATAGCTAACAAATATGAAGTTGCTCAGGTGTCTCATACGGCCAGCAAGCATTCTGCTTCTTCGAACCGCCAGGTCAACTCGCTCATTTCGAAGCGCTCCCGACAGGTTTCTCCTTGCTCTTCTCCGAAGACACGCATTCATAAGCAACCTCCGCAGATCCAGCCTTCATGCAGAGAGTGTTTTAAACATCACGAACGCAGTGACTGCTGATACTTCAAGTCAACCTGTGATCGCTGCCATAAAACAGGGCATATCAAGACTGTCTGTCAGAGTAAGTCCCGCCCTGAATGTCCTCCTACTACTAAGAAGAAAACTCAGGACATGGAAATTGATAAATCAACCTAGTTCTACCTACAAGCAATTCTAGCAAGATCATTCCGATCACTTTCCCGGATCACTCGACTGATTTCCAATTGGACACTGGATCTCCCGTCTCCATTATTAATCTTGCTACATATCACAGCTTAGGATCGCCGTCCTTCTCTCCATCCAGCTTGTTACTTTTAACAAGAAGAAAATTGACATTAAAGGCAAAATCACTGTTCCCGCAAGTTACCTTACTGGTTGTCAACAACTACACAGCATCCAACATTATAGGCATGGATCTCTTCAACCTATTCGGATTTCATATACATGACAACGTCAATATCATTTCTGAATTACAACCTATCTCAGATGTCACTAACCTACTTGAGCAATTTCCGGAAGTTTTCGACTCCACCCTAGGCACAATCAAAGGATACACAGCTCACATCCAGCTTAAATCAGGAGCCAAGCCTCACTTTTTTAAGGCACGTCCCGTCCCACTTGCACTTCAGGATCAAGTTATTTATTTGTGTCTTTATTAAGTGGCGACGTTAGGGCTCTTGGCCCTCTCTTACACTTAACCACATATAATTTTTTTTTTATTTTTACAGTATTAATATAAAATATCATTGTAATCAATTACTGTTATTGAGATATGTAAGTCAGATAAGGAATTACAATAATACAATTAATTAAGGTTATTACTGATGAAAAATTATAGGATAAATAGATAAATAGATAAATAACAAGAAGAAAATATATCAAATTATAACCTAAAGAATATATATACAACTAGTTTAAAGGAAAACTTATTCAAATATAAGGCTAAAATAAATTAACTAGTATGTTACGATTGAGTGTACTAAAATCGATGTTACTATGTAGTCTATTTCTGCGAACAGTCTATAGCCTTAAATGAGAGTAGTAAGAACGTAAATGGGATAACCTAAGAAATTAAATCTAGTACGTCATTTTTGGTTTCATTCACACGTCATTCACTCTTACATTCATTCGAGTCAACTATATGTACTCTGGAGGAATTTGAGGTAGGTTGTTTTAAATGTCCTAGACGATCAAGACTTTTTAATATCTTCCGGGATCGTATTCCATAACCTCGTATCAGAGACCAGAAATGAATGGCTGTAGGTATTCGTTCGATGCGGTGCTATTTCAAGTAGTGATCCAGAACGAGTGTTAATTTCGTAGAACGAAGAAAGAAGCCTAAAATTGGACGATAGGTAGGTGGGGCTGTTTGAAGAAAGCAACTGATAGACGAGGGTCATTTGGTGCGTTTTTCTTCGGTCATTTAAACGTAGCCTTCCCAACTTTTTGTAGTATGGTGTTATATGAGCATCATGTCGGAGCTGGAAGGCATATCGAATGCAAGAGTTCTGTACACGTTGTAGCTTTGTTGTTTGTTCACAGGTTAGGTCAGTCAATAAACTGTCACAGTAGTCAAAGATTGGAAATAGAAGTGTTTGTATGAGATTTAATTTAAGACCCAGAGGGAGAACATTTTTATGACGCTTCAAAGGATAAATAGATGCGTGTACTTTTCTGCACACATTGGTTATATGCTCATTCCAGGTCAGAGTCTCATTTAAGGTGACCCCAAGGTTTGTAACAATCTTAGAGTATGGCACATCGGTATCATCAATGGTAATTGGAGGAGGATTGTGCTTACTATTTAGAGCACATAGTAATTTTTTGTTTCCAATCATTATGCTTTGGGTCTTTCGTGGGTTGATGAGTAAGGCGTTGTTCCCGGCATACGTTGTGAGTCGTTGTAGGTCTGTATTCATATGCTGGATCGCTTCGCATATACTATCTACACTAGTATAGCAATATACCTGTAGGTCATCAGCATACAGATGGTATTTACAGTGGACACGTGGGGATGAAATATCATTGATATGCAGGCTGAATAATAAAGGTCCAAGCACAGAACCTTGAGGCACGCCAAATATTCTGGATAGCCCATTTGGACGTAACATCGTTTATTGAGATACACTGACGACGATTCGTGAGGTAGGATATAAAGGAATTGAGCGCGTTCCGGTCAGCGCCAAGGGAGCGCAATTTTGAAAGGAGTAGTTGTATGTTGACTGTATCAAATGCACTGCTAAAATCAAGGAGCGTGAGTACCGTCACATGTCGCTTATTCATAGCAAGCCTGATATCATCTGTTACCCGAAGGAGTGCTGTCGTCGTACTGTGGCCCTTCCTGAAGCCAGATTGCAACGGGTCTAGTAGTGAATGATTTGTGAGATATTCAGTTAGTTGCTCGTGAATAAGTCGTTCAAGGGCTTTCGCAAGCGGAGGGAGTATTGATATAGGGCGGTAGTCTGATGGATAATTTGATGTGGTGTTCTTTAATACTGGAATCACTAGAGCATCCTTCCAAATGTCTGGAAAAGTTCCTGAGTGTATACAGTAATTGAAGGTATGAGTAATGATCGGTAATACTGCGCCGATGATTTGTTTATGAAGCCTACTGGAATATGATCTGCTCCTTTCGCTTGAGATTTAATGGAATTTAAGACTCGTTTTACTTCGTTTATATTAACAGTTCGAAATGAGAATGTTGGTTCAATATTCAAGTAATTGCCATCTTCGTGTAACGGGATTCCGGATTGGGGTCGAGTTTCTTTGATTTAATTACCAGTGAAATGAGAGTTAAGTGTATCCAACGATATTGTTGGAATATGAGGTTCTTTAATTTTTCCTATTCCTATTGAACGCAACTGATTCCACGCATTAACTGTATTGAGATTTTTGGTTTGATTTCTGATATATTTAAATTTACTGTTTCTAATTAATTGTTTCGTTTTGTTCCGTAGACGACAGTATTGTTCGAAATCCGTTTGCTCTTTTGTTGCTCTGTACCGGCGAAACAAAGCATCACGGCGGGCCATTGTTGCTTTTATCTCAGTGTTTAACCACGGAGCAGGAGGGCGAGTAACCCTTGCCTGCAGGACGGGAGCATGCTTGGCATAGAGTCCTAACAATAAGGAGTTAAATCGATGTACTTTCAAATTCACGTCGTGCAATTGTCGTATGTCGTCCCAAGGTAAATTATATGCGTCATATTGTAGTAGAGTTAAGTCTATATTTTTCAAGTCTCTGTAGTTTACATACTTAGCTTTACACTTCGGCACCCGCAGTGAGTAGCACAGATAGATAAGATCGTGTGTAGAGATACCAGGGACAGAGATTTGTCCGTGCTTGACAGCCTTATGGGGATTATTTGTCACTAAGTAGTCAGTTAGAGTGTGGGTTGAGCCGTTACGTGTGTGTACGTGATTAGTTGCGTCTAATGGTAAGATGGTCATGTCTATTGACATGAACAGCCTGCGAATTCGGTCCGAGTCACTAGTCTGGGTCAGGAGATTTATGTTAAAATCACCGAGGATTATGACGTGTTCGTAACCTGGTATAAGTTTCAGCAGATCCGCTTCAAGTGCGTCTATATTACTTACCTTGAGTGGCTTATATACTATTACTATTAACACTTTCTGGTTGTTGACAAACGCCTCAAGGAACATATATTCAGTATGCGGAGTGTTATTGGGGGAAGATTCACAGATTATTTTGCTCTTAATGTCGTCTCTACAGTACACTGAAACACCACCGCCTCGTTTACCTGCGCGGTCATTCCTGAATAAAGTATACCCATCAATTTTTACAAGCGCAGAACTGATACTGTTAGTCAACCAACTTTCACTCACGCCGATTAAATGCAAATTTGTATCAGTAATTATAGAACGGACTTCGTCAAAGTGATTTAAAAGTGATAAACAGTTAATGTGGCAACATTGGAGGGTTCTAGGAAACTGCGACAAGGCACGTTTCAATAGGATTCCTGTGGGCTCGGGTTGGGCTAGGGGAGCTACTGGTGATTGTGAAAGAGGGTTGTCATTGTCTTGGAATACGTCCGGGTCAATGGCATGCAGGAATTCCTCATCTGCTACAAGCACAGGCTCATTAGTTTTAGCCATTATCATGCATAACTAAAGAAACACTTACCGAGAATTTCCCAGGTACATTCGCTGACTCAATTCGCACACACTCAGACACACACACAAACAGGCGCGTGTATAACGGGGGGGGGGGGGGGGGGGGGCAGGGGGCCTGCCCCCCGCCCCCGAAATAATGAATAAGCCTTGAAGAACCGGACCAAAATGATGGGAATTTTCGATTGTTGTTGAGATACCGAGCCAACAGTGGAGATAATATTCTTAAAGACCAATTAACGACCAGTGGTGGGAAGACGATGTACACAAGTTCTTTCATTCAAAACGAACTTATTAACACATTCGGTCACTTAATGCAATCAAAAACTGTAGAAAATGTCAGAAAGTCTGTTTTTATTCCGTTTTAGCAGATGAAACCACTGACATCAGCCAAATCGAACAGTTTTCTCTATGTGTACGTTAGGTAGAGGACCAAACCTTCAAAATCAGAGAAGATTTTCTGACATTCGTCCCCGTTTTTGACGTCACTGGAGCAGGTTTGGCCAACACAATATTGGAGACCTCGTCAACATTAGGGCTTGACTTAAACAAAATGAGAGGCCAAGGGTACGATGGTGCTGCCACTATGAGCGGGCAATTCAGAGGAGTACAAGCTTCCATCAGAGAAAAGCTACCGTTAGCCCTGTATACACATTGTTCTTCACACACTCTAAATTTATGTTTGTCAGATGCGAGCAAAATACCTTCTATAAGAAACTGTATGGGTGTCATAAAAGAAGTCTGTGGATTCTTTCATACGTCAGCCAAAAGAACCAAAATATTGAAATCAATGATTTCTGAATGTTGTCCAGAACCAAAGAAAAAGAAACTTATTTCAATGTGCGAAACCCGATGGGTAGAAAGGCACGACTCAGTAATTTTATTTAAAGACATTTTGGAGCCTATCTTTCTCTCCCTTTGCAATATAGAAGATGAATTAAGTGATTCAGCATCAAAGGTTCACACTCTAAGTACTGCTATTAGTCAAATTGCATTTCTTGTTAATCTTTCTGTTTTGAGTCGGATGCTATCAACCACGCATAACTTACCTGAGGAGTTTCAAACAAAAATATAGATCTTCCACAGACCTTGACTAACGTCACAAGTGTCTTCCACCTTCCATCGAAGGAGAGGGCAAATGCTGATGACTCATTTAAAGCCTTGTAAAATCAAGTAAAGTCAGTTGCTGCCAAACTTAACATTAAAGAAGAGATTCCAAGAATTTGTCGCCTTCAAACAGCACGTAGAAACGTCCTCTACACCACAGAAGAAGAATACTATCGAGTGCCATACCTGGACGATTTTTGTAACTCACTAAAAGAACGCTTTGAATCTCACAAGGAAACAGTTGCATCCTTACAAAACATCCTTCTACAAGTGTGTATCATAACAGATTTCGGTTCACTGGAGGTTGCTTATTGTGCAAAGTGAGTTTATTTTGCGGAAAGAAAAGTGGAGTCAGGAAAATCCTTCAAATTTTCCAAAAACGGCTGTAAGTTCTCTAGAAAAATGTGACAAGACTTTCTTCCCCAACATTTATACCCTTCTCAAATTACTCTCAGTTCTTCCTGTTTCTATCGCAACCGTAGAAAGAACTTTCTCTAGCCTAAGGAGACTGAAGACTTACTTTAAGGAAGAGCACATCTGAAAGTAGGCTTAACGGGTTTGCTTTACTCTCTATCCACAGAGACATTATAGTTCTTGATAAGTTTTAAGTACCTATACCAAGAAACCTGGACTTCGTTTTGTAACCACTGATGTACTGTATGTATGTATCAGCCCAAATCAATGTTTCCTTTTTCCTTTCTAAAGTGTTTGAAATCGTCTGACCTCTTAAAATTACTTAACATAACCTTACATTAATCTTCCCTCCCCCCCCCCCCCCCCCAATTCTATTTTCGCCACTGCACACAAATATATACACATGAAAACTACTGAACATTTTAAGACTTAAACCTGAATTCACTGTTACACCTGCTGAGATTAGAGTTCTGTTCAAGTCACCTACAGTACTAATATATTCTTTCCTTCCATTATTTAGTAACACTACAATGCGTCCTTCGACTGTCCATACCCGCTTATGCCCTAGGATATCCCTAGCTATGTTTAGAATCTGTTTCCGGATACTCGTAAGCGATTCAGTTATTAGAAATTTAGATCCTTTGAGAAGTTTTTTAACTCTCCAAACCCGGTTACGGTCTTGAAACCTAAGTAACTTCACGATAATTGGTCGTCTTCCCGTCACTACGGCTTCAGCTGTTGTACGTTTCCGCTCACCAAGCCTGTGGCAGCGGTCAATGTCTCCTAGTGAGATGTCCAGTTGTAGCTTATCCCTGATGAAGTCCGTAATTTTTTTATGCACGTCTTCATCAGGTTCCTCGGCAACACCGTGCAGTATGAGGCAGTTACGACGGCTATATTGAGCCAAATCGTCAATCATTTCTTCATGACGGGTGAGTGTCTCGTCCATTGTCGATATCTTAGTCCTTAGTTCGGCAATTTCAGTCGTCACTTGGTCCTTGAAGGTTTCAAAGTCGGCAGCCAGGCTCTGTATTTCTTGTCGTGGGTTGGTAATAGTGTCGCCAGCACTGGTGGTCGCTGCTGCTAGGCGAGCTTGGAAGTCACTCAGTTGACTTTCAAAGACAGTTATTCTTCGATTAACTTCTTTAAGTGTCATGTTTTAGTGATGTATTTCCACTAGAACACTGTGCAAATGTTTTCCGTGACAGAGTTCGTACCTAGATGTGGTTGTTCTTGCTGTTTTCGCAGGATATAACAGAGAGCACATAACACTCATACTGCACCGGCCGCCATCTTGCAAGAACTACAGAAATCGTTTGCAGCCGGTATTGTCGCTCCAGTTAACTCCAGTAAATGGGCTACACCGCTCGTCGTAGTTAAGAAGGCAAATGGTAATATCCGCATTTGTGGTGATTTTCGCTCTACAATCAATTCTCAAATTGAAACGGATGTTTTCCCGATTCCCCGTCCTGAAGACTTATTTCGCCGTTTAGCCGGTGGACAGTTCTTCTCTGAAGTGGACCTGAAAGAAGCTTATCTCCAGCTACTCTTAGATGATGAGTCTAAACAGTATCTCACACTGAATGCACCTTTTGGTCTTCTACAGCTCCAGCGCTTACCTTTTAGTGTATCTTCCTCCGCTGCGATTTTCCAGCGATATTTAGAGCAACTTACAGCCTCCATTCCCGGTTGTGCTAATTATCTTGATGACATTATTGTCACAGGAAAAAAAACATCAGGATCATCTTCATAATCTACGCATGCTTCTCACGAAATTGAAAGAAAATGGCCTGCGTGCTAATCTTGCTAAGTGCACCTTCTTTCAACCACAAGTTCAATACCTGGGACATATCATTGATAAATATGGCATCTGGCCCAGCGAACAGAACGTCTCTGCCATTATCAACATGCCCGCACCGCAGAATATCAAGCAACTGCAATCATTCATCGGAAAAGCTAACTACTATAGCAAGTTCATTCTGCGCTTTGCTTCGGTAGCAGCTCCTCTGAATGCCTTACGCAAGAAAGGTGCTAAATTTCATTGGTCTCAGCAATGTCATCTGCCTGGCAGACCATCAACAAGGCCCTTGTCCATGCTGTCAAGCTTACGCATTTTCAGCCCGGTAAGCTACTCACCCTAGTCACTGATGCATCAGATTATGGCCTCGGCACAGTTCTCTCCCAGAAGGATCACCACGGCAAGAGCGTCCTATAGCCTTCGCTTCCAAGACACTCAACGAACACCAAAGTCACTACTCTCAGATAGAGAAAGAAGCATTAGTTGTTATCTTTGGCAATCGCCGCTTCAATGAATATCTGTATGGAAACCAGTTCCTTATCATCACGGATCACAAGCCTCTTGTTCACTTATAGTGGAAAAGACGGTGTGAAGCAGCAACGGAGATGCACCTGCACAGTATGTTCTCGAATGCCAAACTTCCAAGTGGATTCCAACTACCACGTAAAATATGGTCTGCTCTGAACAGAATAAGAACGGGGTCTGCTCTGAACAGAATAAGAACAGGCCATGGCAGATGCAGAGACATGCTGTTTAAATGGAACAAGTTGCCGACACCCGCGTGTGACTGTGGAGCTGCAGACAAACCATACATCATATTGTCAGAGAGTGTGAAACGCGGGCATACATAGGCAGCAAAGTGGATTTCCTGATGGCAACTCCAGAAGCAATACAGTGGATCAGTGATCTTGACATTCAGTTGTAGGGAGCCTTTTCTTGTTCATTGTTTTCTTGTTATGTAAATATGTATATAATTTATATCTGAACTCAACTTGATTGTATGGGCCATACGCTAAATAAATAAATGTTCACTTATTCCATCCTGGTAATAAGATACCTGAACATTCTCTCTGAAACTTTAGAGATGGTCAATATTTCTCTCTGACTACTCCTATCAGATTGCATATCGTAGCACATCCCCAGCATTGTAATGCTGATGCTCTCTCTCGCCTACCTGCTGGTCCTGATACTACTTTTGATACTGAAGAATCTGAATGTCTTCAGTTAGACATCGAACTTGAAGAAACTGTCTCCAGTTTTCCTATTGACACCAGTTGCGTCGTCAAAGCAACAGATAAGGACAGTACACTAGCTACAATTCGTACTTATATCTGCAAGAGTTGGCTGCTTCAACACAAAGTCCTACCAGCCTTGGACCTTATCATCATCTGCAACATCGTCTTACAGTCCGTGCCGGAGTAATCCTATTAGAAACAGGCACACTCTTCTGAGTGGTCATCCCACTTAGTCTTCGCAAGCAAATTCTCAACCTGTTACATGAAGGTCATTGGGGAATATCACGCACCAAGCAACTCGCCCGTCAACACAGTTATTGGCCTGGTAGTGACCCTGACATTGAGAAGCTGATCCGCCACTGTGAATCATGTCAGCACATCAGAACGCACCTACGTCTGACCTCGCTCCATGGCCTCCGGCTAGTTCTCCATGGGAACGTGTACACATAGACTTTGCCAGACCCTTTCTCAACTCTATGTGGCTCATCGAGATAGACTAAGTATCCAATTTTCCTTATGTCGCGGAAATGAATTCTACAACTACAGAAGCTACTATTCGAGCATTTCCAAAGATTTTCACTACTGAAGGTTTACCCCAAGTCATAATTTCCGACAATGGACGTCAATTTACTGCTACTAATTTCCAGGAATTTTGCACCAATAATGGTATTAGACACATCTTGGCACCTCCTTTTCATCCACAATCAAATGGTGAAGCTGAACATTTTGTCCAGACTTTCAAGAAAAATATGAAGAAAGCCATATCTTCAGGTTTAACCAAGGACCAAGCCTTATTACAATTGCTAGGAAGATATAGGACTATGCCTGGTACAGACAACCTCACTCCAGCTCACAAGCTACATGGATGCCCTCATCGAACATTGCTTTCTTTGTTGCAGCCTCTTCCTGCCCAGATGCATTGCTCGCAACCTAAGTTCAACGCCGCAGACAAAGTATATGTTCGGACTTTCAAGTCCAATCCTCCCTGAATCCCTGGTGTCATCTGCCGTACATTGGGACATCGTCTCTACAACATCCAGACTGCCGAGAAATGCATTTGCCGCCACCAGGATCAGATCCACCTCCGCTATCATCCATCACCTGATGTTGATTCCCTTGTCTCCCCTAAAAACTCCATTGCAGAAAGAGCTCTAGAACAACCAACACGGTCGACTCTCCAGCCCAGAATCGCAGCCACCACCAGCGCCGTCGCCGTTTCACACCATACCGGTGCAATTAGGAGGGGAGGGTGTTGTAGTGTCCTCCACCTGGGAGCTCCGCAGCCCGCTCCTGCATCGAAGCTACTTGAAGCTATGAGTGTGTGTCCAGCATAGTGCTGACGTATGAGGTGTGACGTCAGCCAGCGAGTATATATTGGAGCGACGTTTCCACCACTCCAGGCAGTCATCTGTGTCCAGCGATCAGGCTACGCCATATGTCAGACACGGAGGCATCCCTCTTGAAAATGTGTACTGAATAGGTAGACTGAATTCTGATCGGGAGGTTTCACCTCAGGACAACTACCGCCTCAAGATTCCCGCCTCCCTTGTAACTTGCCTACACCTCCCTAGCATTCTGCTAGCAAGAACTTTGAACCAAGTTCCATTCGAACTTCTCAAACATCAGATAGCCATCTGCTATCATAAACTTTCACTCATTTGTGGCACTCTATCTTGTCAAGATAGATCTCATTGTACAAGTAGGATATAAATTGTATAAGAGTACATGTATATACTTTTTCGACAAACAGTCAACTTACTTATGTTATTATCTAATGTGTTCAACACTATAAGAAGCAAGTCTAAATTTTCTTTATTTTGTCTATATTGTATGAAAGACTGCAAACCAATAAACTTTTAAGTTGTGTTTTGTATATTGTGCTTCTTGTATACAACAACTATGATCGGTGGAAAATGGTACATAAAAATGTAAACAGACTCTGGGATGGGTTTAAAGCAATTGTTGAGGAATGTGAAAACAGGTTTGTACCTTTAAAGGTGGTAAGGAATGGTGAAGACCCACCTTATTATAATAGAGAAATAAAGAGACTAAGGAGGTGCAGATTGGAAAGAAATAGAGTTAGAAATGGCTGTGGAAGTAAGGAGAAATTGAAGGAACTTACTAGGAAATTGAATCTAGCAAAGAAGGCAGCTAAGGATAACATGATGGCAAGCATAATTGGCAGTCATACAAATTTTAGTGAAAAATGGAATGATATGTATAGGTATTTTAATGCAGAAACAGGTTCCAAGAAGGACATTCCAGGAATACTTAATGAACAAAGGGAGTGTGTATGTGAGGATCTTCAAAAGGCAGAAATATTCAGTTAGCAGTATGTAAAGATTGTTGGTTACAAGGATAATGTCCAGATAGAGGAGGAGACTAATGCTAAAGAAGTATTAAAATTTACATATTATAACAACGACATTTACAGTAAGATACAAAAGTTGAAAACTAGAAAGCGGCTGGAATTGACAAGATTTCTGGGGATATACTAAAGACAGTGGGTTGGGATATAGTACCATTTCTGAAGTACTTATTTGATTATTGTTTGCTTGAAGGAGCTATACCAAATGAATGGAGAGTTGTTATAGTAGCCCCTGTGTATAAAGGAAAGGGTGATAGACATAAAGCTGAAAATTACAGGTCAGTCAATTAAACATGATTTGCATCTAAGCTTTGGGAAGGCATTCTTTCTGATTATAATAGACATGTTTGTAAAATTAATAACTGGTTCAAAAGAAGGCAGTTTGGTTTTAGGAAAGGTTATTCCACTGAAGCTCAACTTGTAGGATTTCAGCAAGATATAGCAGATATCTTGGATTCAGGAGGTCAAATGGACTGTATCACGACTGACGTGTCTAAAGCATTTGATAGTGTGGATCATGGGAGACTACTGGCAAAAATGAGTGCAATTGGACTAGACAAAAGAGTGACCGAATGGGTTGCTATATTTCTAGAAAATAGAACTCAGAGAATTAGAGTAGGCGAAGCTTTATCTGACCCTGTAATGATTAAGAGGGGAATTCCTCAGGGCAATATTATTGGACCTTTGTGTTTCCTTACATATATAAATGATATGAGTAAACAAGTGGAATCACAGGTAAGGCTTTTTGCAGATGATGTTATTCTGTATAGAGTAATAAATAAGTACAAGATTGAGCACAACTGCAAAATGACCTTGATAATATTTGAGATGGACAGTAGGCAATGATATGGTGTTAAACGGGGTTAAAAGTCAGGTTGTGAGTTTCACAAATAGGAAAAGTCCTCTCAGTTTTAATTATTGCGTTGATGGGGTGAAAGTTCCTTTTGGGGATCATTGTAAGTATCTAGGTGTTAATAATATAAGGAATGATCTTCATTGGGGTAATCACATAAATGGGATTGTAAATAAATGGTACAGATCTCTGCACATGGTTATGAGGGTGTTTAGGTTTTGTAGTGAGGATGTAAAGGAGAGGGTACATAAGTCTCTGGTAAGACCCCATCTAGAGTATGGGACCCTCACCAGGATTACCTGATTCAAGAACTGGAAAAAATCCAAAGAAAAGCAGTTTGATTTGTTCTGGGTGATTTCCGACAAAAGAGTAGCGTTACAAAAATGTTGCAAAGTTTGGGCTGGGAAGAATTGGGAGAAAGAAGACGAGCTGCTCGAGTAAGTGGTATGTTGCAAGTGATAAAAATCATTGTTATCCGTACTGAAGATACTGAATGTAGGATGCTAAAGGGTTTATTGTGTCACCTATTCAATACATATACAATTTAAACATTTAGGAATTTATAATTAATTCCATTTGAGACATGTTTTGCCCTTCATTGAGGGCATCATCAGTCAAATTACCTCCTCAAGGCAAATCAGGTACCTGATTAGTGATTAAATTATAAACATTAAGATACATTACAATGGGAAAAATTAAGCAACCAAGAAAAACTTGTTCACAGGTGATACAGTTAAACAATATAAGTTTATAGACATAGTAGTCGGCACCAATGCGTAAAATCACTGGGTATTTTAGCAGAGTCCAGCAGTGGTGTTCCGAAGAATAACTGACACACTCATTCGAAAATCGTAGGAAATTATAAAGTTTATACAAATATTTACATTAAAACAGTCAGGGGAGAAAGGATATAAAGTATCTGGCATCAATGTTCGTAACATTAATTACTGCCGTTGGTTGAACGATTACAGGTTGACAAGGTAAACTATACAGTAAATTTACAATATCCAATTGAACAGTTGAAAAATTACAGCTTATATACATATTTACAAGAACGCATTTTTTTTTTTTTTTTTTTTGAAAGTTGCTTTACGTCGCACCGACACAGATAGGTTTTATGGCGACGATGGGACAGGAAAGGGCTAGGAGGGGGAAGGAAGCGGCCGTGGTCTTAATTAAGGTACAGCCCCAGCATTTGCCTGGTGTGAAAATGGGAAACCACGGAAAACCATCTTCAGGGCTGCCGACAGTAGGGTTCGAACCTACTATCTCCCGAATACTGGATACTGGCCGCACCTAAGCGACTGCAGCTATCGAGCTCGGTACACGGGAGCAGCTTGGTGAGAGAGGGTATAAAGATGTCTAGCATCAAGTGCGTCCCGTTATTTTAGTCATTGGATGATGATTGCAGCATCAACACATCAGTAATATGCAGAGCAAACCAACCTTAGTTTATAATCACAGGGGGCAGGGAAAAATATTCCATAGTTTTATTTTTTATTTTTAGAATGTCAAATGAGGTTCTGTAGGCATAGTCAAACTGAAAGTTGTCTGGTTGAAGTCCTGGGTTCAGTGCAGTGAATTTGGTCGGCATGGACGGAGACTCATTGGTTGTCACTGAGTACACGGTGCAATTTGAATGGCAACAATGACGGCAGTTATTTGTTGATAATTGTATTATTGGGAATATGTTGCGGGTTAGAATCTTTCGCTTTTTAGTTTATTTAACTTCATGTAGCTTTGAATTTTATGTGAAAACATCAGTGTGAGATGCTAGTGAGACTTTAAATTGATATTATTCCGTAAATGAAAACATGAAGGACATCGGGACAAAGTTATTGTTTTTGTGCTGCTGGCCTGGTGAAATAGAATGGAGTTGCTTATGGTATAAACCGCAGTGGAGAGATTAGAATGTATTACTACAGAGTCAGAGCGTCGTAGCTGGGACGAGGTATCTTCTTTTTCTGTCTGTGGAGAGGAGCCGTAGTGGCGCGCCATGTTCTTGCCGGTGTGCGCTGCATTCTAGCATGTTGTCAAAAGTTGTGTTGTATGAAGTGGAAGTTATCTGTAATCGAGATGTTAATATTATTAATTGGTGTGTAAAGAAAAGATCATGGTAAGTAATGAAGAGTAAATGCTGTGTTACATACCTGGTGTGTCACTGAGAAGCTATTTGTTGGTGAGTGTTGGTTGACTATGAAGGAGGCTCAGTCGGTAATTCGCACATGTGTTTGGCGGCGGGGCGTGGGGGGCTTTGAGAGGGAGGAGCATGGGCGGAGTTCATGCGCAGAGGAGAGCTGACAGAATGGAGGGAGGTAGAGTGGAGGGGTGAGGTTGTAATGTGTTGGGAGTGTTGGTTGATGAGGTGTTGGTTGAAAAAAGGAGGAAGGGAAGGGGGGGGGGGGGGGTATTTGGACCCAAAAATTACGTGGATAGTGTTGATGTCTTTTTACTAATGCGGTTGAAATGTTATTTGCTTGTGTTGGGTGTTGTGTTTTTGATGGTCAAGTGGTTTTTATTTCTCGTATTGTATCGATGGGGTCGTAGTGGAGGGGGAAGTGCTCCGGTGGGAGGAGGTATGGGCTTGCTGTCATTGCGTGTGGGGGAGTTGATGGGAATGGGGGAGGTAGGGTGACTGTCAACATGCTGGGTGAGTTAGGTGACGTGGTGTTAAAGAGTTTAGAAAAGTTGTTGCCTTGAAAATTCATTTTTGTAGTAAGGTGGGAATTTGGTCATAAAGGGTTTTTTTAATATCTATTATCTCGTTGAGGTTTTTGTCTTTATTGAAGTGTTGGTCTAGAAAGATGTATAGGTTCTCAAATTCAGTCATTAGTTTGCCTTTCTCAACTCTTTTTAGGATTTTTAAGGCTTGTTCTATTGTGGTGAAGTGGTGGCCAGTGTCCCTCATGTGGGTGCTCATTGCAGAAAATTTATTATGTTTTTGGGCATTATAGTGCTCTAAATAATGGGTTTGGAAACTTCGGCCAGTCTGTCCGATGTACGAGCAATTGCATTGTGAGTCTGTAAATACCTGAGCCCGCGTAGCGGTTTTTTCTTAGGTTGACAGAGTTCTGGTTGCAAAATACGTTCTGGTTTGTGTTCTGCGTTTTGAAAGCAATGTTGACTTCGTGCTTTTTTAGGGGGTTGGCTATCTGGTGGATAACTGGATTAGTGTATGTGAAAGTTGCGTATTTGAGTTTATTGGGTTTTATTGGGGAGAGTTGCGTTGCTAATTTTAGTTCTACTTTGTTGATGATCCTGTTGATTGTATTGGTGTTGAAGCCGCTGAATTTGGCTATTTCTTTTATGTAATCAAGTTCTTTTTTTTTTAGATTTTTAGGTGAAAGGGGAATTTTTAATGCTCTGTATATTAAACTGTAGTAAGAGGCTTGTTTATGAGAGTTGGGGTGTGAAGAATTATTGTTTATTGTTAGCGGAGTGAAGGAGGGTTTTCTGTGTATCTGAAACTCAAATGTGTTGTCCATTCGTGTGATGTTGATGTCTAAAAAATTAATAGAGCTGTTGTTCTCATCTTCCTTTGTGAATTTTATATTGTTGTCTAAAGTGTTTAAGAATGTGAGGATGATGTCGCTGCTATGGCACTGTTTATCAACGATGACTAATGTGTTGTCGACATAGCGGAGTCAAAGATGAATAGCATTAATGGAATTTATTATTTTATTGTGTTCTAAATTGTCCATGTAGATGTTTGCTAGAATTCCAGAAATAGGGTCTCCCATAGCTAAGCCTTTTTAGTGGTATATCTTCTTGTTGAACGTGAAGTAATTATTGTTCTATACAAAAGTTAATATTTTAATCTTCTTTTCCTGCTGCTTTTTCCCACACCTGTGGGGTCGCGGGTGCGAACTGCATCTCACATGTGGATTTGGCCCTGTTTTACGGCCGGATGCCCTTCCTGACGCCAACCCTCTATGGAGGGATGTAAGCACTATTGCGTGTTTCTGTGGTGGTTGGTAGTGTAGTGTGTTGTCTGAATCTGATGAGGAGAGTGTTGGGACGGACATATACACCCAGTCCCCGAGCCAGAAGAATTAATCAGAAGCGATTAAAATCCCCGACCCGGCCGGGAATCGAACCCGGTACCCTCTGAACCGAAGGCCAGTATGCTGACCATTCAGCCAACGAGTCGGACTAAAGTTAATATTTTAATAACTCTTCGATTTCTATTTTGCCTAGTCCACTGTGTTTGGAGAGGTTGTTTCTTATGATGCTGATGGTTTCAAGAACTGGGATGTTAATAATAAATTCCTAAATGTTTAAATTTTATATGTATTGAATAGGTGACACAATAAACCCTTTAGCATCCTACATTAAGTGGTATGTTCCGAGCTGTCAGCGGAGAGATGGCGTGGAATGACATTAGTAGATGAATAAGTTTGAGTGGCGTCTTTAAAAGTAGGAAAGATCACAATATGAAGATAAAGTTGGAATTCAAGAGGACAAATTGGGGCAAATATTCATTTATAGGAAGGGGAGTTAGGGATTGGGATAACTTACCAAGGGAGATGTTCGATAAATTTCCAATTTCTTTGAAATCATTTAAGAAAAGGCTAGGAAAACAACAGATAAGGAATCTGCCACCTGGGCGATTGCCCTAAATGCAGATCAGTATTGATTAATTTTGACTATAATTCAGGCTCGTAGGCTTATGCCCACATCTCATCAATGGCAACAATATGCTGCAGAAATGCATCTCCTTTGTTGTGGTATCTGTCCAGGTGGATGCCAACCAGTGCATACCAGTGCCATTTCCATATATCGGCGAGTTGATGTGGAACCCAATGGGATGCAATTTTTTCTGATGTTAAGACATTTCGTCAGTATGTGGCACACCGTTTTATGACTGAGACCAACATTTATGGATAATTCCTGGACAGTCCATCGATGGTCTATGGAAATGAGACCACTCACGATGTCAATCTGATCTTGAGGAATGGACGACCGACCTGTGCGGTGCAAATCGGCAGTCTCATTCTGACCTGCATGAAACACCTTGACCCATCTTGCAACCATCCTATATGGTAATGCATTCTTGCCACAGGCTTCACGTAATCCTCGATAACATTCAGATGCATTTCTACCATGGGCAACCTCCGTTTTAATTCACGAACGCTGATCACCTATTGAAGATATGCTTTAAAGGGGTAAATGAAATGAAATGTCGTATGGCTTTTAGTGCCGGGATATCCCAGGACGGGTTCAGCTCGCCAGGTGCAGGTCTTTCTATTTGACTCCTGTAGGCGACTTGTGCGTCATGATGAGGATGAAATGATGATGAAGACAACACATACACCCAGCCCCCGGGCCATTGGAATCAACCATTTAAGGTTAAAATCCTCGACCCGGCCGGGAATCGAACCCGGGACCCTCTGAACCAAAGGCCAGTACACTGACCGTTCAGCCAACAAGTCGGACTTTAAAGGGGTGAAATTGACACTCTTCACTCATTTGCTCATTCAGGACAAATATTTCAGATTCCCTATGGGAATCAACATCTATATCATCTGATGGCCAAGCAGGCATCAATTTTTAGTGATGAGACAAAGTCTCTTAGTGCATTGGCACTGCCGGTGGCTCCAGTTAGCCTACGCAGTGGCCTCCACGGTATGCACTAGCCAGCGTATTGGTAGGTGTGCTAGGTACCAACTGATGAGCCCACCCTAGCACACGAGGGCGAAACGCTGGCAACCAAGAATGAGCTAGCTGGAAAATTTATAATGTCCAATAACGGATCATTTATATTGGTATTATAAATTTGCTCATTCAGGACAAATATTTCAGATTCCCTATGGGAATCAACATCTATATCATCTGATGGCCAAGCAGGCATCAATTTTTAGTGATGAGACAAAGTCTCTTAGTGCATTGGCACTGCCGGTGGCTCCAGTTAGCCTACGCAGTGGCCTCCACGGTATGCACTAGCCAGCGTATTGGTAGGTGTGCTAGGTACCAACTGATGAGCCCACCCTAGCACACGAGGGCGAAACGCTGGCAACCAAGAATGAGCTAGCTGGAAAATTTATAATGTCCAATAACGGACCATTTATATTGGTATTACTCTTCACTTCATCGCCACACAGCAATAACACTCCCAACTGAATGCACATCAAATGCACACTACATATCAACAACAGCACCACCTGACTGCTCTCATATCCTATTTGCGCATGCCCGATCTCCTGCGAGTGTCTGGACTACGTTGCCATTACTTTATTTACAGCCTTCGAATAATATACCACATATGTTTTTCCAGTCTGTCAGAACATGAAAGGTAATGCTAAAAACACTATAACATACCTAGTATTAGTATCAGAATGACACGTTTTGTTCTACAGAATCATCCTGGGATTCTACGGAATCACTTTTTAACCATGCATATGTAAGTACGATATTGTTACTTGGCATAAATTTGTCAATTATTGTGAATGGGTGATATTATGAACAAGTGTGACAAATTACAGGAATATTGAAGTCCGTTATTGACACTTTAGCAGATTTGAGGATGTGTTCTGTACTTAGAACATGCTCTGGTTTCATGTCGGAGCCTGGATTAATTTCAGGTCACTGGTCTCAATTGTGGCTTGCTAACAAAACATGTCTGTAGGGGAAGGCAGAGTGGAGGACAACTATGTTCAGCAGAGAGGGAGAAGGACTTTGTGACAATAGTCTACTTGTAAAAAAAACTTTTTACTCTAGTGAACCTAAATGCGCACGCTCTCTCTCTCACACACTCACATACACACCCACCCCTGAAAAATTCCCCCTTTTTTGTGCTACTAAATTCGAATTTTGGTAAAACAACATGAATTCAGGCAGCAGCTCACCACTCAGACCCGTTTAGTGATAAAAGCCTACAACAGATATTTATACAAAGTACTCTACAGACATATTCGTGTTAGCAAGCCATAATGGAGCCCTGTGTCCTGAAATCAGTCCAGGCTTGGGCACCAGACATAATAGATGTGAGCCCAGAGCTTATTCTACATTAAGTACAGAAAACTTTCCCAATCTAAGAAAACGCCAATAATGGACTTCAACATTCACATAATTTATCACACTTGTTCATTAATACAGTGGAACCTTGCATTGTGAGCATAATTTGTTCCGGCAACATGCTTGTAATCCAAAGCGCTCGTATATCAAAGCAAGTTTTCCCATAAGAAACAATTGAAACACAGATGATTCGTCCACAACACAAAAATATTTATTCGCATACCATTTCTAAAACAAAATATAATCATACATACATACATTATCATTATAGACTGTTATGCCTTTCAGCGTTCAGTCTGCAAGCCTCTGTGAATTTACTAAACGTCGCTACAATCCTCGATTTGCAACTAGTCTTGTGGCCTCATTTAGTTCTATACCTCTTATCTTTAAATCTTTAGAAACTGAGTCTAGCCATCGTCGTCTTGGTCTACCTCTACTTCTCTTACCCTCCATAGCAGAGTCCATTATTCTCCTAGGTAACCTATCCTCCTCCATTCGCCTCACATGACCCCACCACCGAAGCCAGTTTATGCGTACAGCTCCATCCATCAAGTTCATTCCTAACTTAGCCTTTACCTCCTCATTCCAAGTACCATCCTGCCATTGTTCCCACCTGTTTGTACCAGCAATCATTCTTGCTACTTTCACGTCTGTTACTTCTAACTTATGAATAAGATATCCTGAGTCCACCCAGCTTTCGCTCCTGTAACGCAAAGTTGGTCTGAAAACAGACCGATGTAAAGATAGTTTCGTCTGGGAGCCGACTTCCTTCTTACAGAATACTGCTGATTGCAACTGCGAGCTCACTGCATTAGCTTTACTACACCTTGATTTAATCTCACTTACTATATTACCATCCTGGGAGAACACACAACCTAAACACTTGAAATGATCGACCTGTTCTAGCTTTGTATCACCAATCTGACATTCAATTCTGTTGAATTTCTTACCTACTGACATCAATTTAGTCTTCGAGAGGCTAATTTTCATACCATACTCATTGCACCTATTTTCAAGTTCCAAGATATTACACTGCAGGCTTTCGGCACAATCTGCCATTAAGACCAAGTCGTCAGCATAGGCCAGACTGCTTACTACATTTCCACCTAACTGAATCCCTCCCTGCCATTTTATAACTTTCAGCAGATGATCCATGTAAACTACGAACAGCAAAGGTGAAATATTACAGCCTTGTCTAACCCCTGTAAGTACCCTGAACCAAGAACTCATTCTACCATCAATTCTCACTGAAGCCCAATTGTCAACATACATGCCTTTGTTTGACTTTAAATAATCTACCTTTAATTCCATAGTCCCCCAGTATGGCGAACATCTTTTCCCTCGGTACCCTGTCATATGCTTTCTCTAGATCTACGAAACATAAACACAACTGCCTATTCCTCTCGTAGCATTCTTCAATTACCTGGCGCATACTGAAAATCTGATCCTGACAGCCTCTCTGTGGTCTGAAACCACACTGGGTTTCATCCAACTTCCTCTCAACGACTGATCGCACCCTCCCTTCCAAGATGCCAGTGAATACTTTGCCTGGTATACTAAACTATGAGATACCTCAATAGTTGTTGCAATCCTTGCTTATAGATAGGTGCAATTACTGCTTTTGTCCAATCTGAAGGTACCTTACCAACACTCCATGCTAATTTTACTACTCTATGAAGCCATTTCATCCCTGCCTTCCCACTATACTTCACCATTTCAGGTCTAATTTCATCTATTCCTATCTATACCATCCTTTCCACTTCCTCAAGCATAATTTCACCAACATCATTTTCCTCCTCTCCATGAGCTTGGCTGTTCGCGACACCACCAGGATGATTTCCTTTTACATTGAGAAGATGTTCAAAATATTCCCTCCACCTCTCCAGTGATTCCCTGGGATCTATCATGAGTTCACCTGAATTACTCAAAACACCGTTCATTTCCTTTTTCCCTCCCTTCCTAAGATTCTTTATTACTGCCCAGAAAGGTTTCCCTGCTGCTTGACCTAGCCTTTCCAGGTTGTTACCAAAATCTTCCCACGACTTCTTTTTGGATTCAACAACTATTTGTTTCGCTCTGTTTCTTTCATCTACGTACAAATCCCTGTCTGCCTCGGCCTTTGTTTGGAGCCATTTCTGATAAGCCTTCTTTTTACGTTTACAAGCTGCTCTCAATTCATCATTCCACCAAGATGTTTGCCTTTTCTCATCTTTACACACAGTTGTTTCTAGGCATTCCCTTGCTGTTCCTACTACAGCATCCCTGTATGCCACCCATTCACTTTCTATATCCTGAACCGGCTTACTGTCTACTGTTTGAAACTTCTCACTGATCACATCCATGTACTTCTGTCTAATTTCCTCGCCCTGGAGATTTTCTACCCTTATTCGTTTGCAGATAGATTTCACTTTCTCTATCCTAGGCCTAGAGATACTTAGTTCACTACAGATCAGATAGTGGTCTTTAACATCGAAAAATCCATGGAAAACTTGTACAATCCTAACAGATTTCCTGAATTCGAAGTCTGTTAAGATATAGTATATTATGGACCTGGTACCCCTAGCCTCCCATGTTGGTTAATTTCGCTGGCACGGGGGCTTGGTGTGTGTGTCGTCTTCATCATCATTTCATCCTCATCACGACGCGCAGGTCACCTGCCGGGTATCGAACCCGTAACCCCTGTGACCAAAGGCCAGCACGCTAACCATTTAGCCATGGAGCCGGACGTCATTGAACTGATTCATCGCTTGCACTGCTACAGTCTTATTTGGGTGGTGTTTTTCTACAAAAGTTTGCACCGTTTCCCATATTTTTAACTTCTCCCGAATCTCAGTTGAAGTTAGAGATTCCACTGACTTTTCCTCCTCCTCTTCCCCGGACGAGATCTCCATAACCTCCTCCCGTTGTTCGCCATGCAGGTCCATCAGTTCGTTGGTGGTCTGCTCCTGGCTATGTTCTTCCACCAGCTCTTGAATGTCTACTTCATTCACCTCCAGTCCCATAGTCTTCACAAAGGACACAATTTCATCGACAATCGGCGGCTCATTGTCACCAACAATCCCCTCAAAGTCACGCCCAAGAACACTGTCAGGCCACAGCTTTCCCCAAGCAGAAGTGAGAGTTCTCTTGGTGACTCCATCCCAGGCTTTATCGATGATCTTCAGGCAGTACACGATGGGGAAACGATTTCTTCCAAACTCTCAGAGGATAAGGTTTGTTTCTTTGGTCACTTTGAAGCATCGCTGAAATAGTGCTTTGGTGTATAGATTCTTGAAGTTTGAAATGACTAGCTGATCCATAGACTGGAGTAGTGGAGTAGTGTTGGGAGGACGGAGCTTAACCTTAACCAGGGGTGGCTTTTCAGGTGAAGTAGGTGAAGTGCCACTTCACCACTTATTTTTACCATAATGAATTAAATTATTTTTCTTATGACATTTGTTGGTTTTACGGAAAGAAAATGTTTTATTGTAAGGTGTTTGGAGCACCTCATCACCTGATGACCACCAGGGGAACTCACGAAAGCGCCGGCTGTCGGCCACAGTATGGCGCGAGACTGAGTGAAGACGAGAGATTCCGCAGCTGCCTCTACCTCCCAAGTGCTCCCTCCTAGCGCTTGGCCTTGGCGGTTGCCATGACAACCGTGATGTCACCCGCGTACTTTCCACATAGCAGAATGTGCTAGTGAAGTTGTCGGAGAGCGGAATGTTTCGTCTTCCCTGCGTCATCCTGTGTGAAGTACGAGTACTTACGCATCGTGGTTCATTCGTAGTGTTGTGCTGTTTTATTTAAATATGTATCCTATTTATGACATAGTGTGCATTTTATTATAAACATCATTTTCACGTTGAGAAACGAAGATCAGAATGAAGTTCTACGTTTTGATCGCCCTACTGAATCACTGCAAATTAGTGCTACAAAAGAAGTGAAACATTCCGGTAAATCTTACAATCTTAGTTTCAAACGATAGTGGTTTAAGGAATTTCCATGGTTGTGCTCCTCTCCAGCTCTACAGAAGTTGTTTTGTTGGGCATGCTTGCCTTTTTTCAATAAAAATAATGTTTGGAATAAAGAAGGGTTTTCAGCCCTTTTGAACATAACACGTTCTTTACATAAGCACTCAGACTCTGCAGAACATAAAATACGGCAGCTAGATTTCAAGACATTGGAAACAAACCAAAATACGATCTCTGATGTCCTGAAGGAAAATGCCAGACTGTATATTGTAAGTGCACAGTTCAGTGAAAATGTACATTTAAATAGGCTTTTCCTTCAGTTGGTAGTTGATGCAGTGCTCTATTTAAGTAAACAAGAACTAGCTTTTCGTGGTCATGACAAAACATTAAATTCAATAAATCGTGGTCACGTGCTGGACCCTCCGTCAGTCACAGGTACGAGGTACGAGTACAGAACAACCAAAAACAACACGTAGTTCCTAAATCTTGTCCTCCTCTGTGGTGTAGTGGTTAGTGTGATTAGCTGCCACCCCGGAGGCCCGGGTTCGATTCCCGGCTCTGCCACGAAATTTGAAAAGTGGTACGAGGGCTGGAACGGGGTCCACTCAGCCTCGGGAGATCAACTGAGTGGAGGTGGGCTCGATTCCCGCCTCAGACATCCTGGAAGTGGTTTTCCGTGGTTTCCCACTTCTCCTCCAGGCAAATGCCGGGATGGTACCTAACTTAAGGCCACGGCCACTTCCTTCCCTCTTCCTTGTCTATCCCTTCCAATCTTCCGATCCCCCACCAAGGCCCCTGTTCAGCATAGCAGGTGAGGCCGCCTGGGCGAGGTACTGGTCACCCTCCCCAGTTGTATCCCCCGACCCAGAGTCTGAAGCTCCAGGACACTGTCCTTGAGGCGGTAGAGGTGGAATCCCTCTCTGAATCTGAGTGAAAAACCAACCCTGGAGGGTAAGCAGATTAAGAAAGAAAGAAAGAAAGAAAGAAAGAAAGAAAGAAGTTCCTAAATCTGTCGCTTGAAACCAAACGGGTAATAGCTCTTCACCATACTTTACAGCCACAAGCCGCCACTGACCTTAATGAACCTGAATTCTTCCAGTAAGTCGTCCTCAAGGCCTGGAGGTTGAGCAGGAGCATTATCCATAACCAGCAAGACTTTGAGCGGCAGATTATTTTCTGAAAGGTATTTCTTCACTATAGGACCAAAGACCTCGTTCATCCATTCAACAAACGAACAGGGGAGGGGAAAACGTAGGCACACATGACGCTCGTATTGCGGAATATCACTCGCTTATCAAGTTACAATTTATTTAAAATGTTTGCTCATCTTGCAAAACACTTGTACTCGCATTCCGAGGTTTCACTGTATCACCCTTCACAATCGCTGAGAAGTTTATGCAACCTAAACAATACTGTACATACACACACATGGTTAAAAGTGGTTTGATAGAATCTGGAGATGTTCTAGAGAATGAAGCACATCATTCTGTTACTAATACTTGTTAGGTGTTCCGAGTGTTATATGTCATATTTTGACAAACTGAAAAATATAAAAGTTAAATTAACTAAGCCAACATGGAAAAAGAATGCTTCCTCTTTAACAAAATGTTACAATACGATAAATTTCAAATCCAGCTGCTGTTCCACTACTGATCTGCATTTAGAGCAGTCGCCCAGGTGGCAGATTCCCTACCTGTTTTTTTCCTAGCCTTTTCTTGAATGATTTCGAAGAAATTGGAAATTTGTTGAACATCTCCCTAGGTAAGTTATTCCAATCCCTAACTCCCTTTCATATAAACAAATATTTGCCCCTATTTGTCCTCTTGAATTCCAACTTTATCTTCATATTATGATTTTTCCTACTTTTAAAGACACCACTTGAACTTATTCGTCTATTAATGTCATTCCACGCCATCTCTTCACTGACAGCTCGGAACATACCACTTGTACAAGAAAATAACAAAGGTATTTTATTGGTCCACCTATTCAATACCATCCACTTTTATGTGGTTATATTTATATACATCTACAGAGTTTTACGGTACATGTTTCACCCTTTCTAGAGGGCATCTTCAGCCTTTAGTCTATCTTAAAATGTTGAACTTAAATATTAAATAAAATGTGAAACAAGAAGCTAGATAATTAACATTGTAAAGTTAAAACTAATATACAAAGTCATTTAAAATATGGACAGCACTGCATTAAAACTGCAATAACATAATAGATTAAAACTATCTCAACGTCTGTCCAAAACCCTGCATCTGATTCTAAAAGTAGACCTTCATCTTTCTAGAACGTGTGGAACTTGTATATTCTCGAATATGTAATTCCAAGAAAGTCACAAAAGATCTTGCCTAAAGTTAAAGTTCGTGTATTTAAACTGAATAAAGATGATTGCATTTGTACAAGAATATAAATTTTTGAGTGAGTTGTGAAATACGTAGTTGGTGCTATCATAAATAATATAACGGGCGAGTATGCAATGTTTGTCAATAGAGACAGTTATGAAATAAGGCGTTAGCTGGAATCACTGCTAAGAATATCACAAAGTTGAACTGAAGATAACCGTATGGTCAAATTGGATGTAAGGCCTTTGTAGAGAGTACTAGATAGTTGAACGGACCATCATTTCTATGGAATGAAACGAAAAGGAAAAATGTTTTTTTAAACCCCTGGAAGAGCTAAAGGATCACCTATTTAGCTGGGCTAAAACTGGTACTTACATGTAAATCTAGATGTTATACACATCCTCCTGTTACAGAAATGTTAGCTTGTCTGTTGGTCCTAGTCCTAGTGTTATATCTATGTGGCAGAAGCGGTGGGAAACATAGAGTGGGAGGGGTTATGGAACATGGAGGGGTAGAGGGGGTAGGTGGAGCTTTATGCGTCAGAGCTGTTAAAAAGGGGAGCTACTATGATTGGCAGGAGCGGGTCTGATATTTGGAGAGCCGGAGGGAGTCTTTTAACATATAGAATTGAATATACGCGGGGACTTATCTTTACTTGATCTAACCATATTCAATACCTCGGGTGTTAACTCACGTAATGAGGTTTCGATATCCGTGACATCATTAAGATTCTTATCCTTGTTATAAGCTTGATCAAAAAAAAAAAAAAAAAAATATAAGCTTTCTAGCTCATTGAGGAGTCCAGCTTTTCCCATATTCCTAATTATTGTCAAGTCCTTCTCTACTGAAGTGAACCGGTGCCCTGTCTCCCTCATATGTATGCTCATCGCTGAGTATTTACTATGCTTCTCTGCGTTGAAATGCTCCATATATCTTGTAAAAAAGCTCCTTCCAGTCTGTTCAACATATGAACACCCGCATTGTGTGCATGTTAATCTGTACACTCCAGATCCCGTATATCGGTTATTGCCATAATTTACTTTATTATGATTAAAAAATGAGGTCTGGTTCGTATTAATCGTTCGAAAACCAAAATTAGCATCATGTTTTTTAAATATATTTGCGATCTGATGGACAGCTGGACACAATCGAGTACACGAAAATAAAGGCAAATATTAAAGGTATAATTTTATGGTTAAGATACGTATATAAAGATGTCACCAATAGTAATGAAATCTTGGAGAATTTAAATAAAAATGACCCCAACTTGAAATTTACTAACGAAGATGAGACATTGTTCACTAAACTTTTTGGATATAACAGTTACACATATAAATAATACCTTGGAATTCCAAATCTATAGAAAACCTACACAATCCTTACAAGGGGCCATTGCCTACTCATCACCACCGATTTCGCTCAAATTAATAAAACATGCAGGGCTTGGCTAGAAAAGAAAGTACCCGAAGTGGAAACTCCAGATGACCAAGCACATAGAAAATAAAAATAAAAATGTTGACGCGGCTCTCGCACCGCATAAGCCACTTACGTTAGCGAGCACGCCGAGCAGTAGTTGGCAAAGCTGTAAGAGCTCGGACTAGTAATTCGATGGTCATGGGTTCGACACCTCGTGTGGAGAATTTTTTTCTATGGAGACATTGAAACAACGATGTGGATGTATAAATGTGGCGTTTATGACTTGTGCTAGGTGCAGAAATAATTATTGTTTCCCCTGTTTCTACGATAAATATCATCCCGACACATGTAAAGCATCGAATGTCAATGAATAAAGTTTTCAATTTTCATGTACAAAGTATTTTCATACGCGCTTTAATTACAGTCCCTTGTTGAAAAGTCTGACAATGAAATCCCAATTTTTTACCTTTTCTATGCCTTTTGCATACAAATAAATAAATAAATAAATAAATAAATAAATAAATAAATAAATAAATAAATAAATAAATAAATAAATAAATAAATAAATAAATTAATAAATAAATCTCTTTGCTTAATTGGAAAATGAATAATATAAAAGTTGAGAGGAAAAAGGAAAAGAAGTTTCCACATGGGGAGTTGAACCCACGACCATCGGATTAATAGTCCGAGCTCTTAACGCTACGCCAACTACTCTTCGGCGTGCGCACTAACGTAAGTAGCTTATACGGTGCGAGAGCTGTGTCATCATTTTTTTTTTTCTATACGCTTGGCCTTCTGGGGTTCCCACTTCGGGTACTTTCATTTCTAGCCAAGCCCTGCATGTTCTACAAATATGAGCGAAATCAGTGGCGACGAGTAGGCAATGCCCCCTTGTTAGTAACCATAAATAGTTCTTCATTACACAGTGGTTCCACTCTTGTCGGAAATCACTCAGAACAAATCGAGCTGCTTTTCTTTGGACTTTTTCCAGTTCTTGAATCAAGTAATCCTGGTGAGGGTCCCATACACTGGAACCATACTCTATTTGGGGTCTTACCAGAGACTTGTATGCCCTCTCCTTTACATCCTTACAACAACCCTTAAACACCCTTATAACCATGTGCAGAGATCTGTACCCTTTATTTACAATCCCATTTATGTGTTTAGCCCAATGAAGATTTTTTCTTGTATTAACACCTACGTACTTACAGTGAACCCCATAAGGCACTTTCACCCCATGAACACAGTAATGAAAACTGAGAGGACTTTTCCTATTTTTGAAACTCATAACCTGACTTTTAGCCACGTTTATCACATTACCATTGCCTGCTGTCCATCTCATAACATTATCGAGGTCATTTTCCAGTTGCTCACAATCTTGTAACTTGTACATCATCTGCAAAACGCCTTTTCTCTGATTCCACTTCTTTACTAATATCATTTATATATATATATATATAAAGAAAATATAAAGGTCCAATAATACTTAAGCTTCACGTACTGTAATTCTCTGAGATCTACATTCTAGAAATAGGATAGCATCCCATTCAGTCACTCTTTTGTCTAGTCCAACTGCACTCAATTTTGCCAGTAGTCTCCCATGATCCACCCTATCAAATGCCTTGGACTGGTCAGTCTGGATACAGTCCATTTGGCTTCCCGAATCCAAGATATCTGCTATATCTTGCTGGATTCCTAAAAGTTGATCTTCAGTAGAATACACTTTCCTAAACCCGAACTGTCATCTATCCTACCATTTATTATTTTTGCAAACATGTCTAATATAATCAGAAAAAATGCTTTCCCAAAGCTTAGATGCAAATCATGTTTAATTGACTGGCCTGTAATTTTCAGCTTTATGTCTATCACCCTTTTCTTTTTACACAAGGGCTACTATAGCATCTCTCCATTCATTTGGTATAGCTCCTTAATGCAAACAATAATCAAATACGTACTTCAGATATGGTACTATATCCCAACCCAATGTCTTTAATATATCCCCAGAAATCTTATCGCCGGGCTGAGTGGCTCAGACGGTTAAGGCGCTGGCCTTCTGACCCCAACTTGGCAGGTTCGATCCTGGCTCAGTCCGGTGGTATTTGAAGGTGCTCAAATACATCAGCCTTGTGTCGGTAGATTTACTGGCACGTAAAAGAACTCCTGCGGGACTAAATTCTGGCACCTCGGCGTCTCCGAAAACCGTAATGGAGTAGTTAGTGGGACGTAAAACAAATAGCATTATTATTTAAATCTTATCAATTCCAGCTGTTTTTCTATTTTTCAACTTTTGTATCTTATTGTAAATGCCATTATTTTCATAGGTAAATTTTAATACTTCTTTAGCATTAGTCCCCTCTTCTGTCAGGAAAATTCTCCTTGTAACCAACAATCTTTACATACTGCTGACTGAATACTTCTGCCTTTTGAAGATCCTCACATACACACTCACCTTGTTCATTAATGATTCCTGGAATGTCCTTCTTGGAACCTGTTTCTGCCTAAAAGTACCTATACATACCCTTCCATTTTTTCACTAAAATTTGTATGACTGCCAATTATGCTTGCTATCGTGTTATCCTTAGCTGACTTCTTTGCTAGATTCAATTTCCTAGTAAGTTCCTTCAATTTCTCCTTACTTCCACAGCCATTTCTAACTCTATTTCTTTCCAATCTGCACCGCCTTCTTAGTCTCTTTATTTCTGTTATAATAAAGTGGGTCTTTATCATTCCTTACCACCTTTAAAAGTACAAACTTGTTTATACATTCCTCAACAATTGCTTTAAACCCATCCCAGAGTCTGTTTACATTTTTATCATTTTCCACCGATCATAGTTACTTTTTAAAAACTCCCTCATGCCTGCTTTATCAACCACATGGTACTGCCTAATAGGCCTACTTTTAAGACCTTTCTTTCCATCACATTTATTTTTAACTACAACAAAAACAGCTTTGTGATCACTAATACCATCTATTACATCAGTTTCTCTATAGAGCTCATCTGGCTTTGCCAGCATCACATCCAGTATATTCTTCCCTCTAGTTTGCATTACTTGGGCCGATGACCTTCGATGTTAGGCCCTTTAAAACAACAAGCATCAGTTTGCATTACCTTCCCAATTGACAATTGGTAAATTAAGATCTCCCGCTAAAATCACATTCCTTTCCATATCATTTTGCACATAGCTGATTATCTTATCAAATCATTCTGAATCAGTATCAGCGCTACCCTTTCCAAGTCTGTACACTCCAAAGACATCAAGTTGCCTATCTTTAGAAATGAGCCTTACACCTAGAATTTCATATTTGTCATCTTTAACTTTTTCGTGGCTTATTTCTTTCACCAGAATGAATACTCCCCCCTCCTACAATTCCTATCCTATCTCCAATCCAGTTCCATGAGAATATTTCTGCATCCACTATATCATTTCTCAGCCACGATTCAACTCTTATAACTATATCTGGTATGTATATATGTCTATTAAATTACTTAATTCTATTACTTTCTTTCACAATTCAACAATAACATTTTTTTGTCATCCCTACTTAACTTCCAGATCCCTGTACCCGTATCACTGCTTCCTAGACCACCCCATTTCCCTGAATGTACCAACCTATAACCCTTCTAAACAAATTTCCTAACTTATACGTACCACTGTGGTTTATTTTTTATTTTTATTTTTTATTTTTTTTGCTAGGGGCTTTACGTCGCACCGACACAGATAGGTCTTACAGCGACGATACTGTGGTTTAAGGGATGGCCATCTGAGCGCAGATCTCCATCTCCTACCCACCCATTAGGATCTAGAAATCTCGCTTCCAGTTCCCCACATACCCACTCCATAGTCTCATTTAAATCTCCAATCACCATCCAGTCAGTATCCCTGCTAAACCATATTCCACTTATCAACTTGTGTATCTTTTTGTAAATATCTTTAATCATCATATGTAAATTTCAGTACTTCAGTATTAGTCGTCTCCTCTACTTCATATCCAGTAATCTTTACATAATTCCGACTAGATACTTCTGTCTTCTGTAAATCTTCATATATACACTCCCCTTGTTCATTAACGATTCCTGGAATGTCCTCTCTGGGCCATGTTTCTGCCTGAAAGCACCTCCTTATATTGTGTTTCACGATCTGACTTGTGGTTTGGGGGCATCTCGTCAATGAATATTGTACAAAACAGACAAATGAGTCACCCTTTTTATTAAGAGCGCCCTCTTTGGAAGAATCATGGTTTTACAACAAAGGCACTGTGTAAAATCCAATATAGACTGATGTTTTCATGACAAATTAAAATCCATCTTTTGGAAATGAGTAGGTATGTGCCCATACCATATCCACAGTAATAGTTACAAAAAAAATGTCTGGGATTAGTATGTGTCTTTGCAAGGCCTAGTTTCTTCACCAGAGGTGCGTGCGTGCTTTTGCCATCTTAGCAAGGGTGAGGCCTAGCAGTCAGCAAAAACTTCAGTCTACATGGGTTCTGTGCATAAGCTTAATTAAAGTTTCCTGTCCTAATGCAAGTATTATTCGCAACTGTGTTCATGAATTCATTACAGTTTCTATCATTGAATCATCATTGGCACTAACTATTCAGTCTCCATTCTTGAGCATAAACTCGAACATAATAAACTAATCATGTACAGGAACCGATCACTCTGTACAGAGTAAAGCCCCCGTCTTTCACAACAGCACAGCCTATGTAATTTTGCTGTTAATGGCTTCTCACATAAAATTGATTTAAAATTAGTTTTAGGAAGGCTGATGTCAAAAGGTAGTTAATATATTACACAACAGCAGCGCTTTTCACATTATAATAATAAATAGTTATCTTATCACAAGTGCTTTTTCATTACTTATAATTATTTTGAATTGTGTTATGCCCTAAAAAGGAGATAAAAAACAAACAATTGCACATATTCAGAAAAAATTACAGGGAGTACACTGCTTTCAAGGGATTTTTAAAACACCACATCAAAATTAAGGTTTTATTGCATGAACGTATGATACAATTTTAACAGTTTTACATAGGAACAATGTTAACTATCATACAAAAGAAACTATCTTCAGTACCTCCTAATGAATCTCCTTAAACTCATCCAAAATACCAGACCACAGGTAATGTACAAACAATTTCGGAAGCTTCATGATATCACAGCTCCTTCTAAATTGAACATGACCAAGTAAAAAGGTATGTATATAAGTAAGCACAATTTTACTATTTTTTATCACATTTTAAAAACTAATAATGAATTAATGATGAGGAAAATTTATAACTCTCTTACATGATATATGAAATCTCTGAGGGCATATGAAATGTGAAGAGGTAAAATATGAATAGTGTGCATACAAATAATGAACATTTTTAAGACACTTCATGTATTGATGTAAAAATTCTAATGAAAGAAAATTCCTTTTTAAAATGAAACTGTTGATATCTAAACTGTTTACAGTATTTGTATCTGTAAATATAAATTCATACAATTTATTTGTGTTATATAGAAAAATCAGCCATAATGACATAGAACTTTGGTGAATGATCTTACGGCATACACTACAACCCTGATCCTCTTTTCTTTTGCTTGCATTATGTATGACTAGACCTTAACTAACCAAAAGACAACACATTACTGACTGAGATTTTACTTTCCCACATTCACTAGCCTATGTAGAAACTGCAAGTTAGCTGTAAAATAAACATTCCTCATTACTGTTGAACTAGAAACAAATACTTAAATTTAGCATAGAAATTCAAAATAAATGAGTCAATACTCACTTTCCATTTCTGTTACTCAAGTCCTCTGCGAAGACAGTGAGTCAAAATAATTACCCAGAACCTGATAAGATTCTCCATACATCATCAGGCTAACGATGAACTGTAAGTTCTATGCAACAATGAGAAGAACTCAAGCTACCAGAAATTACTATGTGAAGTTTGCTGTTAATTGTTGTCAAATAATTTGGGATAGTCAAGTAATACATAAAAGTGAGTTTCTAGACAGGTCACCTCCCAAAAACAGTGAGGCAAAAGCTAGGGCACCTGATCACGGAAGATATAAGATACGAAACCTGAGATTTGGTACATGTAATATAGGCACACCTACTGACAAAACATCTGAGCTAGCTCGTTGGCTGAACAGTCAGCGTACTGGCCTTCGGTTCAGAGGGTCCCGGGTTCGATTCCCGGCCGGGTTGGGGATTTTAACCTTAATTGGTTAATTCCAATGGCACGGGGGCTGGGTGTATGTGTTGTCTTCATCATCATTTTATCCTCATCACGACGATCAGGTCACCTACGGGAGTCAAATAGAAAGACCTTCACCTGGCGAGCCGAACCCGTCCTGGGATATCCCGGCACTAAAAGCCATACGACATTTCATTTCATCTGAGCTAGCTGATGTTCTGAAGAGGTGCAAATTGGATATCACAGCTGTTCAGGAGACAAAAGGGAGAGGAACCAAGGCTAAACACATCAACTGTGGATTCAAATATATGGCAATGTTTCCAGCGTTACTGCACCAAGAAAGCAAGGTAGCATCTGGAGATCTCAAAAGGGAGACTGAAGATTGAGAAGGAAACATGTTGGTGGAGACAAGTGACCAACTGATGATGGTGAAGTATGTAAGGTATGATGGTGTCTGTCTAAACATAATTTCAGCATACGCTCAAGTTGGCTACGATAAGATGGTCAAGCAGAAGTTCTGGGAGGAATATGAACCACTGCTGCAACAGATACCATCAGATGAGCTTATCATCACACTGCATGACCTGAAAGGTCACGCTGGACAAGACCATCAAGGAGTATCCTGAATGTAATGGAGGCTTTGGTTTCAGAACAAGAAATGACAATGGAGAGATCCTGCAGCTCACGTCAGCATACAATCCATCAATAGTGAATGCTTTTCCAGAAGAAGGATGAATACCTTGTCAGCTGTAAGGTTAAAATCTCATCCCAGGTTCAAGGCAGACTGAAGATCGATCACATCCTTTGCAATCATGAACTGCTCAAACAGCTTGTTGGTTGCAAAGTCCTTCCAGGTGAACCTCTCAAATCACAGCAAAGGTTTATGATCGACGAGTTAAAGCTTCAATGTCATCTGCATACTGAAGCCACCTTAAACTAAAGAAGATCAAGTGGTTTAAAGTTAAGAGATGCAAACAACCCAGCCCTTCATCAATGACATCAGGTTCTATACTGCCCAGGATCTGGAGGCAAATAACACTGACAGCCCCGATCATATATGGCATTGTTTCCAGAGTCACTGCACCAACAAAGTAAGGCAGCATCTAGGGGTCTCAAAAGGGAGACTGCTGATTGCTAAAAGATGTGATGGTGAAAAGATTAAGTCCAAGAGGCACTCAGGGACAAGAAAACTGCTTTCAAGAAGTGGTGGAAGTCTAGGAACAGCAAAGGCAGGGCATGTTTAAGGGAAAGGAACAAGGCCACTACGAAACTTGCAAAGGCAGTAGTTGTAGAAGCTAAGAGAGAAGCAGTGCAAGGATTCTATGAAGATCTGGAGAAGCCACAAGGTGTGAAACAAATCTACAAATACCACTAAATATATATATGACAATAACAAGAAGCTGTTCACACAAGACAAGGCCATCAACAACCACTGCACAGAGTACATCAATCAGTTGTTCAATAAATAATTTCCACAGCATGTAGTAGCTTCACAGCTTCCTGTTCAAGGACCTGTACTTGAGATTACCCCAGCTGAATTCCAAGCAGCCATGTCAAAGACGAAGAATGGCACAGCAGTGGATCCTGATGACACGACATGATTGAGATGTTTTAATAAGACCCTTACTAGTGCGCCTATGCCAGAATAGTTTCGTCAAAGTTACCTCATGCCCATCTTGAAGCAAAAGAGAGACATCAGAGAATGTGGGAACGACAAGAGGCACCGAAGTCACTTCACATACTCTCAAAAATTAGGAAGCAGGTCATTGTAAACAGCATCAAGAATATAATCTACATACATCAGAACCCCTGTGCGGTTTCACATCTGATATGTCAGCAAGTGATGGAATTCAGAGTCTGTGGATCTTAATGGAGAAGCACTATGTACTACATAAGGAACTCAACAGGGTGTTCATCGACCTGGAGAAAGCCTTTGAGTGTATTCCCAGAGAGATCTTCTGGACAGTGTTGCAACACCAAAACATCCCTGAGGAGTATGTGCATGTGATTCAGGATATGTACATTCATCCCTCTACCAAACTGAAAGCTAGTTCAGGTGTGTCTGAAAGTTTTCCTGTTGAAGTTTGTGTGCATCAGGGATCAGCAATGAGACCAATTATGTTCAACATTTTCACTAACTACTTGGCAGAGCAGCTGATGCCAGAACTACCATAGATCTCGCCATATACGGATGATATTCTGGTTGGTTAAATGCGTGAAGAGGTAGAGACGGCCTTAGAGCAATGGAGAACATCACTGGAGAGAAACAGACTCAGAGTCAGCTGAATGAAGACAGGATACATGTTCTGCAACTTCGCAGAGCCAGAGTTGTTTGACCCGCACGGCATAGTCTCCCTAGCTGGTGAACCACCGATGATGATTAATAGATTCAATTATCTTGCTACTGTCATTATCTCTGAAGCCACAATCAGTGATGATGTCATGCATCGCATAATGTTGGTCAGATGAAATGGCAACTGCTGATGGGTGACTTGCGCGACACATGGACGTCCATAAGACTTAATGGGAAAGTTTTCAAGATGGTTGTCAGACCTGTTGTCATGTACAGCTTCGAATGCTGGGTAAAGCAGAAGCATGATCACCAAATGCTCACCACAGAAATTTGTATGTTGCAGCGGTATGCGGGTGTTACTTGAATTGACTTAGTGCATGATGATCACATGCAAGGATCCTTTGGAATCCACTATTTGTGAGAAACCAGAGGAGAGGCAACTCAGCTGTACAACCACGTCAAGCGATGTGATGAAGATCATCCTGTACAGAAAGTTTTTGCCATCACAGAATGAAGGAGAAAACAAGCATGCCCATGAGCAACATGGAAGTAAATAGCTGAAACCACCTTAATGAAGAAGGACATCCTACTGCCCAGATACAGAAGCAGAGGGAATACTCTCTACCAATCAGAAGAGCTGACCCTGAGTGATATTCAGGAGTGCCCACACTGTGGGCAAATACATAGCCAGCGAAGAAGAAGAAGAACCAAGTAGTATGTAACATACAGCACTTTTCACTGAATTTAACATGCCTGTCCCCGTAGCCGCCATCCAGATTTGCAGGTGGACTTCAATGTAGAAGCCATAATTAAACATACTACGTGCTTACAATATAATTATTAAATTAATGGTCCACCTTGCAATACTATAATGTGCAATATTCTAAATTACATTAATTAGGGACTAGTTTCGGCTGGGGCTGGCCATCTTCAGCCTTAATGTAAAACATCTAATAACTTGACTTGCATATGACTAACACCACTCAAATAGATTTGGTGATGAACTACGGGATCAACATTTACCCGTTCCTGTTAACAATTGAATTAGTAATGATTAGCAGTATTAGAACTAACAGTTCTGTGTATATTAAACCCTTCAGCGGGGAGCTCGGTACACTCCGGCTCACTCCTAGGTGGGGAGCGATTTCCCTGCTTGAAGAAAATATTTAATTAGTTGCTTAAAAACAATATAAGACTAAAATAAACTGCTGAAGGACTATAAGAGGAATATTTACTTCAATATAGTGTATTTTAGCGTTGAAAAATCGTAATATTTTAACTTTCAATACTTTATGCAAGAACGTACTAAGTGATTTCTCACTATAATACTGAACTCTTTTCTTCCTAATAGCAAAACTGTGGATTTCGTTTATACAGTAAATTATACCTAAATATTTTAAGCAGTTTATTAACAATGTCTGCCTGGAAAGAAACATTTTGTACATTTAAATTGTAGATTTACCAATTTTACATGCACTTAAAACATTGAGAATAGATTAAATTATAATACTCATGACATTTTCTGTTATGGTGGTTAGCGCTTTTGTGGGATCCAGTTTATATACCTATAATTTATAACTGACACACAGAGACTACAGTATATAAACTACACTGCATTACACTGCACTCCAGGTAATATTTACAGTCTTCAAAGCGTTATGTCTTTTACAGTTGTTAAGTATGATACACACGGAAGCAGGGAGCAGGACACGGGGGCACTCCGCAATCCGGACACATAAAGATTGTGTCATGCCTTTCCTTTTGGGAAGCACACACCACACACCTCTTGCTTTCATGCTTCCTTTTGCCTGACTTAGAAGGGGGATTCATTTCAGGAAAATGTCTATCCGTGAATCTCATGGACGGATCTGGAGGATGTGCCTGTACAATTCACACAGGAAGTGCCTCCTGAGGAGTTGATCCTGTATAATTGTCCAGAATTTCTTCGATAAGATGCATTCTGAACTGCAGATTAGTGTACTTTCCTCCATTCTTCCTGTGTATTATGAAGGAGTTGAACACCGTTAGATCCAGTAAATGTCTAAATATTTTCTGGTAATATTTCTTCAGTCTCTTTCTTGTAGTGGCATAAGTAACAATGTATTGATCGGATAGATCGACACCCTCCATGTCATCATTTTAATCAATGCATACAAGGGGTTTCTGTTTCGTCCCCCCTTTTCTATCCAAGACCGTCTTCATTTCGCTGTCGTCGATGCTACTCAGCATACAGACTTCCCTCTTATCCCTCCACTTGAGAGCCATCAGCTTTTTCCGATACAAAACGGATACTTCTCCTTTCTTGAGATTCCACTTCATAACTTCTTTTGGGAATTCCTTTCAATTACTTTGTACAGTACCAACGGTGTCTGTATTGAATTCGTTCAGAAGATCGAAAAGTTCTGGACTGCTGTAATAATTGTTCATGCTGATAAGATATCCCTGATTCAAAACGTTCTCAGCCAATGTAAATACAATCCTTGAAGGCTTTGAAATACCCGATATATCTACTCCGAGAACCTCTGAGAGAAGCTCTGTGTTTTGTCCGGTATACCAGATCATGTTACATACGTACCCTGTTCCGGCTTCGCATAATTTGTATGATTCCATTCCGAAACGTGATAGTTTTTTTGGTATGTAAACCTTCCACCCTAGCCGCCCTTTCCATAACAAGAGGCTCTCATCAACTGATACTTTGCCATCAGGGGTATAAGCTTCCGAAAATTTTGCTACCAGGTGGTCAAATACTGGCTTTATCTTGTAAATTTTGGGAGGAATTTGTCCATTATACGCCTCATTATCAGAGAAATGTAAAAAGCTGAGGAGGAGGAAAAACCTCTTCTCTGTCATCAGCTCATAGAAAATAGGTGTGGCCAATAAGCTATTGCGAGAAAAATAATGCCCTAATTTAGGTTTCTGTACAATAGCCTGCAGCAGAAATATGCCCATAAGAAGCTTTATCTCGTCCTTATTTGTCGGAACCCAGTCTTGTTCTCGACTTCTTAGATTCATCTTACCAAGATGGGTTTTATGTGCGATTTTCTGCTGGGCATAAAGGTTTGTCTGTTCAGCTATGTTCTGGCATATCTCGTCATCAAAAAATAAAGCAAATATTTCGCTCGGTTTTGTTTTCCCTAAAAACTCTCTGTTTACACCATGGTGGAATTTTCGATCAAAGCAGGACCTTCTTTGTCCATTTTCAGTCCAGGTTGAGGAAGAAGCTGCACTGGTTGGAATATTATCAGTATTATCATCACTATTGTCCCTGTCCTTATCACTACTTGAACTGGAATCGAACATGTGTTGCCTATTTCACGACTGCAGAACATTCGCATTAGCTGGGCCCGAACCCTGTACATTTGAGCCTGCAGTACTTGTTCCCGGTAAATTCCCGTCACTTACGAATTCCCCCTCGGCAGAACTTACTTCACTAAGATCGCTATCCTCCCCACTAAATTCCAGCATTTCGTTTATCATGGCCCGTAAATCATCCTCCTCTAACGGTGGGGGTCGGTAATTCCTTTCAGACATTTTAACGAAAAAATGTAAGAAAAATAATCCAATCGAACCCTCGTCCCTGCAGTTTAGAAGAAACCATTAGTTCTGCCTATACTACGGAAAACATGTGGATGATTATAAATGCTGTGTAACTTTCACGATTCGTGGTAAACACATACTGCTGTCTTGAAGGAAGAACTCAAGACTGAGCATTATAAATTGGGTCACAGTTCTAAGGCGTTATCAGAGTCTATTTATATAGCATCGTATCTCCAGAAATCCCTTCTACAGCAATATTATTGCATCCAAGGGACGAGTAGGTGACAAGCTAAAGATTCAGCGAGAGGCAATTACGCCTTAGGTCGTTCTTGCCCGGAGGTAAGATGTGTTCTTTATGATGCAACTCGTAGATAACACATTGGTATTGAAAGAACATAGTTGAAAAAATTCACATCAGATGGCAGATTCATCCAGAACACGTTGATGAAAAAGAAATAAATATCTGCAGGCAGGCAACTGAGAAAAAAAAAATCTATTAGGCGGATATATCTGCGTTCCCCACCGAGCAAGCGACTTTTAGCCGCGGATCTCGCCACTCCGCCCACTGAACGGGTTAATACATGAAAGAGTCTCGATGATGAGCATACTCAAGATGTTAGAACCTAGCTATTTTCAAATATACTCATAATTTCATCCCAGTTTTTAACGTCAATTTGTATATATTTGTTTCATTTGTTTTATGTCAATTGTGTGCATGTAGATTTGTTTAGTTATTAGATGTTTTAAATTATGGCTGAAAATGGCTAGCCCCGGCCGAAACTAGGCCCTAATTAATGTAATTTAGAATATTGCATATTATAGTATTGAAAGGTGGACATTACTACATTAATTTAATAATTATATTGTAATTACAATTCAATACGGATCAGAACCATGAAGTTCATAACCTATGAATACTACGTGCTTACATAATACTATACTAAGAATAATGCACAAAATATACCTAGAACAAATTACATGGTTCTAATTTTGAAACGACTATAAAAGGAATAACATACATTAAGAAAGCAGTAGAGCAATAATGGGAGCGATAAACTGAAGTGCTAAAACCATGTACATTTGTATATGAACTGGACACATTGCTTACCACAAGGAAGATTTCTAACTATTGGCTGGCCACCTCTACTTTCTGATGAAGTCATAGCTCCGCCATACTTGAGCGGTACTAGAGTGGAATCTGCAGACGTTGGTCTGCCAGTTGCTCCAGTATAGGAATCACTATCACACTGTATAGGACAAGCCTCCTTGCTATCTCTAATAAGTGTTTTCTGTCCTGCAGTTCATTTCCACTCTTCTACTAGCCTGCAACATGTACCCATTCAAATTCTGACAACAGCCAAAGGTGCTTTAATTTGGAGATCTCACAAGATCTGCTATTTCAACATGCCTCATTTATAGCTGACAACCAGAGAATGCCCAAATACAAGAATAAACATTGCTGTAGAAAGTAGGTTTCTTAAAATGATGTCATAAGCAATTAAAATTTGTAAGTACAGGCATATTGCCCTACTGCACATATTTGATAGTGAAGAGCCAGGATAATCTGTAATTAACTTGGGCTTTCTTAATAATTTAGTTTGTTTACAGCCTGTTGCACTCCTCTGAGGCAATGATTAATGCTGACAGATGAAATGAAAAGATACTGGAAAGTGTCACTGGAATGAAAGATGACAGGGAAAGCTGGAGTACCCAGAGGAAAACCTGTCCTGCATCTGCTTTATCCAGTAAAAATCTCACATGGAGTGACCATGATTTGAACCACAGAACCCAGAGGTGAGAGGCCAGCGTGCTGCGCCTGAGCCATGAAGGGTCTGTAAAGATGATATTATAAGGTCCTAATTATGTGGTCTGCAATTAATAATAATTTACTGAGTTGATGAATGATGTAAAAGATATGAGTGATAATGAGAATCTCAGGAATTAAATAAATGTATGACCGACAAATAAATGACAGAAACATTAGTTTAGAGGGTCTACTCCAAAACCAAAAATAGAAATTCTCATATTTGGGGGGGGGGGGGGTTTGTTCTCTATGCTTTATGTTGGGAGAACTTAGAAGAGATGTAGTGAATACTAGGAAGCACCTAACATTGCAGCGAGTATTGCACTTATACAACATTTTCTTGGTGCCATACCACTCTGAATTTAACACTTTTTCCAGACATGAGGAGAAACATCTTTTAAATACCTTATTTTAGGTACCTTTCCCCGAAAACAGTCACAATTGATGTTTCTTGCCATGGGCCTGAATTTTTATCTCATCATGTTAATGCAGGCTATACTTCAAATAGTATTCTGATCTATAAAGCTACCGTATTTGTATACCAGTCCATACAATATCAACTGTTAAGGCTCTTCTACCCCAATGCAGAGTCTAAGAACATAGAGGATACATACTTTCAGTTTGATACAGAGGCTTAGTCTTATGAAGATTCCTAAATACCCAGATAGTAAAATTAACAATATGTGCCACAATGCAAAATTTGGGGGGTAGGGAATGGGGGGCAGAATCAGATGGAAGCAGTATGTACATAACATAGGAGCTGAAAGAGTGACTAAGGACAAGCGAACAGTGTTATTGAAGGCTGTTGCTTTCCATTTGGCCTGTACCGTATCGCATTATTAACAGGGCTTCCAATAACTGTTAAGCAGGAGCCATGGAATGGAAAAGTTTGTAAATAAAACACCACCTATTCAAGTGGCATATTTAGGGGTTAAGGAGGCTGAAGGATTGAAATACCTTATGAACACCTTGATTGTGAGGAAAAATAACATAACATTACAATCTTTCTTTAAAGTGTAGTTTCCCACAGAATATTTCATACTAGTGTTTTCTCACATCGTAATTAGCACTAATTAAAACACATCATGGGTAGTTTTCAGTAAGGAGAGGCAGGCACCATATTTTGAAGCTGCAGCAGAATTCTGAAGCCATTCTTGAAATTAGTTTTTAAATATGTCACTGAAGACCCCTATTAGATTCTGGTGAAGAGTTTGTGCTCGTATCACAGAAAAGTTGCTGAAAATGTTTTACGTATAATTCGCAATGCTCACCTGCAAAAAAGAATACAAATTTTAGCAAAATGCTACCATTCTGGAAACTTGGAAATAAATCATACATCAAATTAGAAGATATAACATTGTGTGCCACTGAACAGAAGCTGTTGTCTTTCTGAGTGGCTAGAGAAATTTTAGTTAACACACTTATATATGCATAACTACAGTATAATTCATTTAATTTAGGATTGGGATAGGTGCCCTAGAACTACATATAAGGTGTGAGGAAAGTGTTTTATTAAAGGTTTGATAAACCACACTCAGGATTAAACCACCCAACTATGTATCCCTAGTCATCCCATGGGATGCATCTTATATGAACCAAGACAGAAATAGATTCTACACTGGAATTTGTATCCCATGCTTTTATCACTTTTATACTCCCTCACTCAACAAGCATTTCCTTAAAAGCTGCCCCGTAGTCACCTATAGCTACATTACCAATCTCCAGGTAAACCCTGCCACACAATCAGCCACAGAAATTTCCTTCATTTACATAGCTCCTTCTGTAGCAAGCACCCACATTGAAAACACAGCAACATCAATGACGTATCATAACACTCATCTTGTTTAATATCAACACTTACACGAGAAGTCATGGTTATCAATGACATTGTCCAAGAACTCCAATGCATCAACTGTCCTGTCTGTTACATTGGTTTGACTTCCACAACCCCATACACTAGTATTAAAAAACCTAGTCATAAAAGAACATGCAATCAAAGTAACAAGTTTGCCACACATGCCTTCAAGTATAACAGCATCTCTAACTAACCTTTATCATCAAACTTGTAAGCACACTATCATCCTACTTTCAAGAGTCTGAAATTATTCACAAGTTCACTCTTACCCTTAGGGCACACCTATGTCACATTACATCATCATTTAAAACTGCCTTTCTAACTGTAATGTTGGTTCCAGGTCTTCTGAACCCAAGCTGGCAGGTCAGATCCAGGCTCATTCTAGTGGTATTTGAAGGTGCTCGGATACGACGGCCTCATGTTGGTAGATTTACAGGCACATAAAATAACTCCTGCAGGACAAAACCTCAGTGTGTCTGAAAACTGTAAAAGTGTTGAGGGGCATAAAACAATATTTTTATTGATGATGATTGTTGTTTTAAGGGGCCTAATATCTAGGTCACTGGCCCCCAATGGTAAGAGATGAAGTGATATGAAATTATAGATTGTTGTTGTTGGAGTCATCAGTCCATAGACTGGTTTGATGCAGCCCTCCATGCCATCTTATCCTGTGCTAACCTATTCACTTCTACATAACTATTACTCGCGCAACTTTTAGTGATACATGGGCTCCGTAGTGCTGAATCGGTAGACTTCAGTTATCTTCGAAATTTGTACCGGCAACCTTTGAAACATGAACTATGAATCGCTTATGCAATGCTGTGAGACACCTGGCGTACACTTTACGTACTAGTACTGTTGTTGTTTACACAGCAAAGCCAAACTATAGAATTCATGCTAGGAACAAGATTCTCATCGGAAAATGTTATATAATGTGTGTGTGACACAGTTGTTTGCTTAAGATAATAAAGGTTTAGAAAATTTATATCATTCGATCATATTATCGATTCAATTCAGATATCATTTCCATTCAGTTGGCAGTATTACCGGAAATGGGAGAGCTCCCTCCTTACGCCTCACCTCCGTAACACCAAATATCACTAAAATCTGCGTAATACTATATCCTACATTTGCTCTAATCTGTTCCATCATATTCATACCTTGGTCTACCTCTACCATTCCTACCACCTGCACTTCCCTCAGAAACCAAATGACCGGGTGAGTTGGCAGTGTGGTTAGGGGTGCGCAGCTGTGAGCTTGCATCTGGGAGATAGTGGGTTCGAACCCCACTGTCGGCAGCCCTGAAGATGGTTTTCTGTGGTTTCCCATTTGCACACCAGGCAAATGCTGGGGCTGTACATTAATTAAGTCCACAGCCGCTTCTTTCCCATTCCTAGGCCTTTCCTGTCCCATCGTCGCCATTATTTCCTTCCTGATCATTTTGCTGAGGATTATGGGAGTGCATGTTGTCATCATAATCAGTCTAGTGGGTGCTGTTTATTTAGTGGAGTGTGGCCTTGTCGAAATTGGGGTGAAGTCTTCTCTAGTGTATCCTTGAGCCTATTCGTTATCATATGTCCATGTCTTGGCTGGTATATTTATTAATCCTTGAGTCCGCGTGTAGGCAAGGAGTTTGCGAGTCAGTATGGGATGTCTTGCAGGTGATTCAGTTCACACTAATATTAGCCCAGGATGTTTCTTTGAGGCCCGTCTGGGCATTTGTGGTCATTTTGTGGATGTACACTGGCTTCGACCATATTTAGTGGGACATTGTATGATATGAGAACTTATATTTCTTCAAAAGGATATCTATAGACCAGATGTGAATCAATTTGCATACTGAGAAGTGTTTCCCTTGCACCCCATGGCTGTTTAAGTGTCTTTCCTTTCGATCAAATTTAATTGCATTATATGCTCCTCATTTTGCGTCTTGGTCTGTTCGTCATCTGGTTTACCTTTTTCTTGTAGTTTGGTTGCTTCTTGCTCAAACCGGCATGTTTTCGCAATAATGTATTGTTGCTTGCTTGTCATCTGGCTGTTCTGGGGTCTGTTCCTGTGAGTATGGGATCATGGGTAATAGTTTGCGGGCAGTCGCTGACATTCTTGGTCTGTCATTGGAGGTATGGGACCCAATTGACTGGCTGAAGGTTCTTCTCCATCAACTCATGACCCTTGTCATCATGTCAACTATCAATTCTGCATCGTTTATGTATTATTATATCCCGTGAATTCCAACTGGCTGGAAGGGTGTCTGTGGATTGGCATAATCTCACAAGGTGGACTGTCCTTACGCCACCATATTTTTAGTCCTGGGTTATCCAGAGGTTCTCTGAACACTTGATGGTCTTGGTAGAACACCTGTGCTCGTATTCGAAGATGGCTTATATGGAGATGTAATTTTCTTGAATTTTTGCCCTTATTTATGTTGCTTTGAGTTGGTTCAGCCTGGTGCTATAATACCATTTTTTTTCTTGTTGTGTGTTCCCTACCATCCTTTCTGTAATTGTTGGCTGTCATCAGGTGGTTGGCCTGGGTTACTGGTGCATGGTAATCTCGTGCGGACAAACTTTGAGTACTCCCCTTCACCTTATTATACCGGTTAAGTCTCCAGTTATTGCCATTACCTTTGTTATTCTGGGTCGGTCGCCATGTGATCTCTGCGTTATGGTTGTGGGTGATTTGGGGATACTGTGTTTTCTGTTTCTTGGTGGTGATCTTTCTGCCTTCCATTTTCTTCCGAGTAATCTGATTATCATGTACCTTGTGACAAGTAAATGAGTTGATTGTTATGGGTGAATTCTGTCCGTCTTGCCGTGTGATAATCCATCTTTGTATCCCTCCCTGTATTCTCTGTCATTTATTTAGTTTGATGTGTATCGTGCCTTCCTTTTGATCTGGTTCTCTCATCTGTTAAATTATGTAAGGTGTGGAAGAATGCTAAGTAATTTCTTGTAAAATGAATGTGGAAAACTATTTAATAATGGTCTTCGACCTTGTAGTTGGGAGTTTGATTGCCCTGGTTTGGGCTTCTTAAATATTTAGTCCTGTTGGGGGCAAAATTTTCGTTTCATTCCCCGGTATTTCATGACCCAGCATCTGTGTTCCACATTATTGCTCTTGTTTCTGATATGTTATTTCCTTTTGAAAATTAAATTATTGGGAACATTCAGTTAGGTTAGGTCCTCTTTTCTTTGTATATATGGGTTGCTTTATTCTAATATTGTAAGATTATCTAGATTTATTAGTCCTAATTTAATTTCTTTTAAAATAGATTATACTAATTTGTTTCAAGTAATGTAATATTCTGTAGCAATAACCATAAAAGTTGGCAAATGTCAATGCCAGAAGTGGCAAATGAACTGTACCCAAGCCATGGGTGTTACCCGTGTGGTCAAACTTAAAGCTAAAATTGGAGAAGATTCTTGTCATTGTAAGAGTTTGTGCTTACTAATGTCCCATGAACTTTCAAAAACACTATTACAAGTGGGTCGTTGAAACCCGGTTCGAAACTAATGAAATCCCTAATGAGTGTGTGAGGACCGAAGTGGTGACTAATGGTTTTAGAACTGTACTTGTTCCGTCGCTGCTGCTTTTTGTTCCTGTTGCAGCTATTCGTGCACACCTTGGAGCTGCCGTTGCAAGAAGCTAAGCTGGACTCGTGCATCTAAAAAACCTGTGTCATTAGAGCTCAACATTTGGTGCTGAAATCTTGCAAGTCATGAGTCTGTTTATCATCTGGTGTGTTGTACGTTGTGCTGACTGGCCATTGGTACTCCATCTTCCTGCACATTGAACACTCCATGTGTGCCCTGTGTTGTTTCTTCGATGTCACCAATTACCAAGTAAGACTGTTCCTGAAGCTTGTTCTCTTGGCATGAAATGAGATGTACTCAAAGTGATTCAATGGGGGTAATGTCTAACTGATTAATGAACTAAACTTATGGACTTAACGTGTGAATTTATGGCCTACTCTTTGGATGCTCTGGTATCCTGTGACTGAGTGGTACCTTTTCGAGTGAATATAACTGAATGCTACCTGCCTGTGGCCCTCTTTTGGCGGGGGGTGACTGTGGCGTTATTAATGTAAATACACTTGTTATGTCATATACTTTGGACAATCTACTGTCTACGCGACATGTATTTTAATTGTGTCTCTCATCGGCACTTGATTATTTAATTCCTCTATAGACCTCGTGTTCACGGCCTAGTTATTGTACGGAGCTGTGATATACCAGGATTATATGAGACTGGAATTCTACTATACTTGAAGTACTGAATTAATAAAAACTTCGTGTCTCATGGACTCTGATGCCTTAGCACCTTGGACGCTTGGCCTACTTGTCATCTACTCTGTCTATACGAGAAGAAGCGAACCTTTCGTCACATAGTTACACTGTGTGTTAGTATTTCTAAGAGTATAATTGCACTTCGGACAGCTACACGTATTCTTATGCCATCTATGAGACTACATTTGGTATTACAGTGGGTGGTTCGACATTGCCCACCAGGGCGAGTATCCGGTCTATTCTGTGTCGCCCCTAGCGGCGAACTCTGAAGTGGAGTGAGCGCTTGAGGGTCTTGGAGACAAGACGTTGACTTGGAACTATGGCGTGGCGGACGGCTGCAAAAACTGTGTGTCCGCAGACTGAGATAGGGCGATAACCTAAAAAATCACCACATCTAGGGTTTGGAGTTTCATTATCCTTTTGGTTTTGTATTATACGTGTTGTTTCTTCTGTATTAATAATGTAGCTAAGTAGGTAGTTTTATCTGGTACTTGTGAAGTCGTAGTGTTAGGTCAAATACGAGGCGAGTTATCTTGGCATAAGGCCTACTCCTAAATATGTTTAATGTATTATTTCTCTTAAAATTATTTTACTGCATATGTATTATATTCAGTTTAGTGAGTTATATGGACGTGATGGATATCTAAGTTTGGTGATGCTGTGTTCTGCTACAAGTGTGCGTGTGGTATGTAACGGATGGCCATTATTGTGCTGAGATAATATTTGAAATTATCGATTTCCTTGTTGTTTAATATTGTCATTCTCTTCGCCCGGGCTTATTTTTCGGTGTATTTGCTGGTGATTTTCTATGCTATGCCCTTATGCGTGTGCCGGTTTTCCTTGAAATTTGGTATATTATTTGTCTCTTCTGTATTGTGGGTTCATATTGGTATTATAAATTTACTCATTCGGAACAAATATTTCAGATTCTCTATGGGAATCAACATCTATATCATCTGATGGCCAAGCAGGCAGCAATTTTTGATAATGAGACAAAGTGTCTCATAGTGCATTGGCACTGCTGGTGGCCACAATTAGCCTATGCAGTGGCCTCCATGGTATGCACTAGCTGGCGTCTTGGTAGGTGTGCTAGGTACCAACTGATGAGTCCAGCCTAGCACATGAGGGCGAAACGCTGGCAACCAGGAATGAGTTAGCTGGAAAATTTATAATGTCCAATAATGAACCATTTATATTGGTATTATAAATTTACTCATTCGGAACAAATATTTCAGATTCTCTATGGGAATCAACATCTATATCATCTGATGGCCAAGCAGGCATCAATTTTTGATAATGAGACAAAGTGTCTCATAGTGCATTGGCACTGCTGGTGGCTACAATTAGCCTATGCAGTGGCCTCCATGGTATGCACTAGCTGGCGTCTTGGTAGGTGTGCTAGGTAACAACTGATGAGCCCAGCCTAGCACATGAGGGCGAAACGCTGGCAACCAGGAATGAGTTAGCTGGAAAATTTATAATGTCCAATAATGGACCATTTATATTGGTATTATCGAAGTAATAGTCTGAGCACTTACCGCTACGCCAACTACTGCTCGGCGTGCGCACTAACGTAAGTGGCTTATGCAGTGCGAGAGTCGCGTCAATAATTATATTTTTTATTTTCTAAATGCTTGGCCATCTGGAGTTCCCACTTCAGGTACTTTCATTTCTAGCCAAGCCCTGCATGTTCTGTAAATTTAAGCAAAATCGGTGGTGACGAGTAGGGAATGCCCCCTTGTGAGTCAAAACTGAAAGGAGATGGCTTCAGACATTACCAAAAAAAAGTTACTGAAGTTAATAATAATAATAATAATAATAATAATAATAATAATAATAATAATAATAATAATAATAATAATAATAATAATAATAATGTTATTTGCTTTACGTCCCACTAACTACTTTCACAGTTTTCTGAGACGCAGAGGTGCCGGAATTTAGTCCCGCAGGAGTTCTTTTACGTGCCAGTAAATCTACAGACACGAGGCTGACATATTTGAGCATCTTCAAATACCACCAGACTGAGCCAGGATCGAACCTGCCAAGTTGGGGTTAGAAGGCGAGCGCCTCAACCATCTGAGCCACTTAGCCCAGCTTTAGGGAAGTTCAAGAAATAATTTACAGCACCTAAACAGTCTTTGGAAAGTAAACCAAACATCACTTCCCTAGTAAATTTTTATCTTTCTACTGGGGTATTTTTCATTTATGTCATTCCAGTTGGAGAGCCCAAGGTGCACTGTGGATGGCAATTAATGTGTCACACTGTAAAGTTCAAACACCTGCATGGCAAATTTTACACAGTTTAAAAAGGAACATATTATACCTTCGCATTCCTTTGCCAATTCATAAAAAAAGAAAATTATACTCTTTGCTGTACGAACGGAGTCTGCAAGATCGAATTTGACGAATAGAGGACACTGCCACAATACTTTCTTTTGTCGCTAAGTGCACTATCACCTTGCGTTTCATTCAGATTATGAATTTTAATACATGAAAAGCCCATGTTTAAGTTCCATAGCAAGGCAAGATTCCAAGATAGTATTTAGCAGAAAGTCTCTCTTCCCATCCTCTTACCTCACATAGAAGAATGATGATGATGATGATGATGATGATGATTTTCATACGCTATGTGATGTCAGAGAAGCTAAAGGTAGTACATACAATGTTCATTTGAAAGTTTGTAATGGGAGAGTGTGGAGTGGTGCAAGTCATAGAATAAGATGACGTGTTGTAATAGTTTGATGCAGCAGCAGGAAGCAAGAGATGAGTAATGTTGTTACAGGAGCAACTGCCGCCTTGTGCACAATGGTCTTCACAGGTATTGCTGGAAGAAACAACGAATCTGGTGGACTCTGTGCTATAATGTTGAAGTCTAGTGGTTTGGCCAGTGTACTCAAGGCAGTAAATTTACGGCGCACTTTCTAGCAGTCACGCAAGTGCGAAATCAGGTATAACTGGAAAACAATATTCTCTCACCCATGGGTAACTAACACAAATATCGAGCTTGATTTTTACAATTATTATTATTATTATTACTATTATTATTATTATTATTATTATTATTATTATTATTATTATTATTACTACTACTATTACTTGCATGTATGGCTGTGAAGTGTTACATCACGTTAGTATTTGTATTATTATTATTACAATATGATCGCATTGTGCGTGAGGTTATGAAACATGTTGAACATAGACATTGATATCAGTTCTGTTAATGTAAATACCTGTAAATTAATATTATAATTTATTCTTACCTGTATATATAAAATGTAATCCATAATTGTGGAATACACTGTAACTTCCAGAATGGTATAGGAGCTAGAACAATTGAGAATATTCTGTACATTATGACCTATGTATTACGCACTCTAGAAGATTCAAGAAAGTAGTTTTTTGTAACGTATCTTTCTGGAAACCTGGCCAGGATATATATAAAGGGACAATCTTGATGGTGAAGTTAGTTTTTATTTAGTTGTGGTTTGGAAGTTATTGAAAAAGAGTTATTGTTTAGTAGCACGTGGACGACATGCCGAGCCAGACAGTCTCCTTGTTGAATTGATCGGTAGTCATCTTTTTTCAACTGTGTTTCAAAGTGTATCCACTGTGGTATTCGGTATCAGTTGTTGACTGTTTAAAGATGGTGGCTTTGTTGATATCCTACAAGAGAAGTGTTTTTTTTTTGTTTTTTTTTGTGATACGGTGATTAAGGTTGTATTAATTTGTGTATATATGTGGATAAAATTAATTGTACCAACTGACAGCATCTTATGTGCATCTTTGTGAGTACGTTAGTAGGAAAGACCATATATCTTGATTTCCTGGATCTTCTTGTCAAGAAGATAGAAAGGACAATTTCTATCCCGAGGAGAATGAAGACCAAGGCAGTTAGGGCACCTGTTCAGAGGTGTACAGTGCTCCGTGCCATGAGCTTCTTTTCAATATGTATCACATAGACTGATTCAAACAACGAGGTACCATGTGTCCAAACCTCTGGCAGTTATAGCACCGCATGGGAGGGGGGATGTACGGCCTGACAATGATAACGCTAATAATATATGGTCTGGTATTCGGCTATGTGGAGGACCTGTGTCATCAGACAAATACTACTGTAGGGTACATGGCGATCCCACCCGATGGGCTGTGGATACCGTCTGGGCTTTTGAGCATAATCGCACACGTAAGAGGGCCTTCCCCAAGCACCACGCACAATAAATTTTGATCGGCCTACAACTAACCTTCGAGAGGGGACTGATGGCCACATGACACTTTTGGTTGCCTTCTACGACAGGCAGGGGTCCAATTCATTACTCTATGCCATAATCCATTTCCGTGCCTAGTGTAGGTTGCCCCTTTTAGTCTCATCTTACGACAGGCTGATGATACCATGAATGTGTTCTATGTTGGCAGCCCCATCCTCAGCGATTATTATTATTATCATTATTATTATTATTATTATTTTGGTAATGGACACAAGGCAAATGTTCTTGCCTCAGGAGTCAGTTGCTAAAGACAGCCACATATAATAACACTAAAGTACTCCAATGAGGTTCGTTGTTTACCATAAAAACTACAGTGAATTTGTTTTCATTCACTTTTAATTCGTTTTCACCATGGCCATCTTTGAACTTGCCCTCATCTCTTTAGCTAACCTTTATCCTGCACCTGTGTGCTCCAATTTTTTCTCTTCTATGCTAATTAATGAACTTAATTAATGATTAATGATGATTAGATGATGATTAAGATGATGATAATGATGATGATGATGATGATGATGATGATTCTTTTCACAACACTTCTGCCTCTCTTCACTGCCATCTTCCATCCAGGCTCGGTTTGGGAATTACCATTTTTTTATTTTTAGAATTTGCTTCACGTCGCACCTGACACAGATAGGTCTTACGGCGATGATGGGATAGGAAAGGGCTAGGAGTGTGAAGGAAGCGACCATGGCCTTAATGAGGGTACAGCCCAGCATTTGCCTAGTGTGAAAATGGGAAACAACGGAAAACCATCTTCACGGCTGCCATCAGTGGGGTTCAAACCCACTATCTCCCGAATGCAAGTTGATAGCTACATGACCCAAGCTGTGCGGCCGCTTGCTCGGTAGTTTGGGAATCAGTAGGGCATTCAGGCCAGATGCACTTCCTGCTGTCATAATCTAGATGAACTGGAAATCCACTCAAAATCACAGAGATTTTAATCCAGAACACCAATTTGAAGATAAGGGACCACATTGTGCTAGCGCACCTCATTTCATGCACAAAGTAATTATAAATACGAGAATCTTCTTCTGCAAACAAGTATGATAAATCCTTACCTTTGGAAAAGGCAGTTGTGCCCTTAAGACGCTGATTGCGCTGTTCAAAAAATTTGAATACAGAATAAAAAATTGTTGCATCTCCAGTTGCCTTGGCAGCTTCCAAAAACTTCCGCGCAGACACCTGATCAACAGAACCCACACTGCGTACAAATCTAGAGATGAAAAAAAAAATGAATTGTGAGAAATTCAATTAACTCATTCATTGCTGTAATACAGAGTGATATTTTTAAACAGGTTGCTCTGCAACACCACAAAGGTATGTGGAAATTGTTTCTCTAACAATTTATCACAATAAAGACAGGAGAATAAAATCCAGGCCAGTGCAATTAATATTTTAAGAAACGATAGGAAAGACACGAAAGCAGAGTAAGAAATAATGACGTCAGGAAGGAAATCAGAGTGGAAAAGCTTTTCAACAGAATGGAGAGGGATATACTTTGATAGTTTGGACATGTTAAGAGGATGTGGTTTTTTTTTTTGCTAGTTGCTTTACGCTGCAACGACACAGATAGGTCTTATGGCGAAGAAGGGACAGGGAAGGGCTAGGAGTGGGAAGGAGGCAGCTGTAGCCTTAATTAAGGTACAGCCCCAGCATTTGCCTCGTGTGAAAAGGGAAACCACGGAAAACCATTTTCAGGGCTGCTGGGGTTCGAACAAGAGGATGGTTGACGATTATGCTTGTTGTTTTAAGGGGGCCTAATATCGAAGGTCATTGGCCCTTAAGAGGATTGAAAAGAGAAGGATGCTGAAGCGGATGATGGAACCCGGACAGAAGCAGGGAAGGCAAGAGAGAGATCCAGGCACTAAGGTGGTTGAAAACGATTAAGAATAGTATAATTACAGGAAACCTGGATTGGAACACAGTTAAGGAGGAACAATGGTGTTTGGATAGAAGAAGATGGAAAGGTGCCATAAACCTCAAAATCCGGCGGGAGATGGACGAGCGAAATTGATGATGATGATGATGATGATGATGATGATGATGATGATGATGATGATGATGATGATGATGATGATGATCACATCTGAGGCCAACAGAATAGCAGAGGCATATACGCCAAAAGCTACTTTTGAGAAAAACATGTTTAAAGTTTTGCTATCACAAAAAAGAAACATCTACATACACATTAAAATATTGTACACTGTTCAGAAATGAACCAACAGGCATTACTACTGTGAATTATAAAATACAATTTTACAGATATTCTGATGATGATGATGATGCTTGTTGTTTTAAGGGGCCAAACATCGAAGGTCATCGGCGCCTACAGATATTCTAGGTTTCTGAACACTAGTTTTAAATATGACCTTTTTTTAATGTAAGGTTGTTTATGCATGTTAAGAATGAAACTGTTTTCTTGCAAAATGGAAATACAGTAAATACTATATAAATAAACTAACTAATATGAATTATTAGTTTATTTAAATAGCTGTAATCAATTTGTAATTCCCTATTTCCCAAAATTCTCAAAATATTTCATCATTTTCATCTCGACCCACTTTCTTGAAATAACCACGCAAACAAGGAGGCCCTACTTCCTTTGCACTTGCATCATTTTTAGTTTTTGAACTTCAATAATCTTCACCTGTATTTCTCTTTTTCTTGGCTACATTTATTTTCCATTTGTTTCTCTGTGTACAGCATTTTCTACGATGATTTACGTTATGAGAAGGACAAGCACTGTCTGTATCACTTGTTGTTTGTCCTTAATAAAAAGTAAATAATAATGAAAAGGCTTCTTGGAAAAACAGCATTAGTCCAAAAATCAAGTTTTGGGGAAACGAGACAAAACTGTCCACCATCATAATGCAGCGATATATATGGAATTTGGTATTGCATGGGATACGTTTACACAGTAAGAAACATAATATGCATTTGCAAATACATAAAGTGTTATATTTCACATATGAGAACAAAAAATAAGATGGACATATGTCATTTATACTTGAAAAATACAGATACTATAAACACAATTTTTTGCTACGATGCATTCATAAGTATAACAATGTACCAGAAACATACAAAAATTATATTACATTTAGAGTGCTTATTATATGTAACCCTCTATGACACAATTAGACCACACACTCTTAATCAAAGAGTCTTAGTACCGCTTTGGTGAACTGAACCTGCAATATATGCAGTTTACATTTGTAGAACAGCTGCTGTCATCTCACCCACTGTTACTGTCATCACAGTCAATGTCAGCTTCAGGTGCCATGCAAATTTTGTTATAAAATGATCTGTTATTGTGTTTGCTCAAATATTGCATCAAGTTTTGCACATCCACAATCTTGGCTGGTGGTATTGGTAACCTTGTACTGTACGCTGGTTTTAGTTCAATTTCCTGTGAAAATGGAACGCTATTGCAAATGACGCTAGTCCGCCATGGACCTGAATATGTATCCCTGACTTTTACAGCTGGACATCTCTGCTGTATTTTGAACATTCTTCACTGTTTTAATTTGCATTGGAGGTTTGTGATGATTCAGAAAGTATGGGGCCAAAGTTGCTCTGAAATCAGTGAAATCACTATATTGCACTTCTTGTACATTAAAGGGTGATGGATTTTGTCGTGATGTTGATATTACTTCCATCCAGTCATTAGGAGATTCTGCTGCATTCAGTTTTCTTTTCTGTTTTTCTATGAGGGCAAAGTCTTGAATATTTGGGAGGTAGCTATGTCCCCGCATTGGAAATAAGTATGTTATGATACGAAACATTTTCAAGGCATGCACTAGAAAATACAAGAAATACACCATTACATGGTTTTTGTTCTGTCCAGATGGACCACCACTTATTAGAACTAGATATTCAGAATCATAATTCAAAGGTTGTAAGTAGGTAACAGCATTGGTTCCCTTTTTACCATCGGCTTCATGATAAGTAAACATAGTCATCAGCTAGGGAGTGTATACCAAAAACATAATACCAGAGCTGCCTGCATTGGATTTAACGTGTGGCAGCGGAAGGTTTTGCATATAATCAAAGCTAATCCATGTCACCTCATTAGTTTGGGCTTTTGCCTTGAACATTCTTTTGTGTTGTCTGAATGCTTTTGCTTTGCGCAACTGAAGCTCCTGCTCTATTCTCAACTTCTCTTTGTCTTCCAAGGTCAACTCTGGACTGATCAACGTCTGTTGCAGCGAATCACAAAACGTGCATGTTTCCGACCATGGAAAGCCGAACTTAGTGTTATGATTGGAAAAAACGTGCCAATGCAGTTTGTAAGGAATATTCAGTTGATATTGTGCACGAAACATTCTGTGCAACCTCTTCACTGACATATCTTCCAGTAGATACTTCACGTTGGGATAGTGTCAGAGCAAATAATGAGACTGCCAGACAGGAAATGATTTGATGTGGAATGTGATAAGATCTGTCGCAACCAACGGGCATGCATTAGGCCAGCTGCCATGCTTGCCATGCACATCTTTGGGGGATGTGCCAAAAACTACCGAAGACATTTGAATTCTGCGCACATGCACATAAGGTATGCCATGAAGGCTTATAAACGCATTCAGACAAACTGGCATATCCTTACTATCTAACCTTACTTTGTATGTATAAGCTGCACAATGATCTTTGCCACTGGATTCTGCAGCACGGGAACATCTTCGAAATATGTGATGCACATTAATCAGTCAAAAAAAAAAAAGCCACCCAAGTGAGAATTTTGATCATTTTTGTTTTCCAGTGCATTACACGTTTGAAGAATATGTTCTCTTCCTTCATGTCCTATCTTCTGAAAACAGTGAAAGTGCACACAGCTGAAAATGAAATCACATTCAATGTGAATTTATGTGATACTAATACTACTGAGAAGTAAAACACACCATACACATTTTCCAAATGAATCAGTATGTGAACATAAACAATAGGATACAAATTGCACGATAAACGTGTAGGAAATCATCTATTACTCGGTTTGGTACAACACGGCCCACATGGTTTGTATATTCTATCCCAGCCACTTTCTTCTGACATATCAGATCTCTAGTATTTCTTACGTAAAGGCCATCCATAATCTTCAGGTTCTCCATCTGCGTTCATGATTACACACCCTCTCACAAGCAATGCATCCTCAAAGAGCAGCACGTCTTTACGAAATACACAACGTCTCCGTTGACAAGATTAATTTCAGGGCCTGCCACTTTACTGCAGCACCATGCACCGCTCTTTCATACAAAAGCAACAATTGTCCATGACTAGTGCTGTTTTTCCTGGAATCACGTTGGACATATGCTGTTTTTCCAGAATCACCTATATTATAACCCTCATTATAATAACCCCTTTTAGCCGACACAATATTATCATCAGATGCATTCATATACACACTGCAATATGGCAGCACTAACTCAATTGACGCGATTTTGGACTAATAGTGTTTTTCTGAGAAGCCCTTCAATTGTTAAAAGCACAAATTTAAATACTCAACACTAAATACACCAAATAAATATTACAGCAAGAACTGCATGATACTGATAATGAGTGTTATAAATAGCTTTTGAAGCAAAAGACTGAACGAAAAGCTGAACTTTCAAACAGATACCACCATACAAGAAAGATTAAATCTAAAACAACAAATATCCTTCAAAATGCTCAAGAAATGTATAAGGGCTGAAGGGCTAAAAATTAACACCACCCTCTGTTAAGATATTTATTGTCCCATGCTGTTAATACATAGCAGTTATCGAAGGACAGTGGCCAGCCAGTAGGCTGGCTTATACGCCTTTGCTATTCTCGAGATTGCGCTGCAGTGCGTAAGGTCGAATGACATTCTATATTCAAAGGGAGGTTTTGTTCATAACCAAGGCATATCGACCATTCACGCTTAACAGCCACGAAAGAGTACACTTCACACTTTATGTCGCAAGAAAAAACTAAAAAAGCATACTTCGGCACATATGCCTCTGCTATTCTAAACGCCTCAGTGTTTTGAAGCAATAGAATAAAAGATGTTAAGTTCCACACAAAAAATTGTTATTTTAAAAACTTAAACTCATACAGGGCCAGTTATTCTAAAATTAAAATCAAAGGCCTATCTTATATTGTAAAACCTTCAATCATTTGCTTTTTTAAAGTAATATCATTTCTGACTTAAACATTTATAAATCTTAGGCTCTTCAGTCTGCCAAAACTAATTTTGAATAAATAAATTTATAAACTATCTGAAAGAGAAAACATATTACAGAAATATACCTGAAATAGAAACAACTTGATTAAAATAGAATGACAAGTTTTATTTTTTAAAGAGCACCATCACATTCTATCAGATCACACTCAAAAATATTTAGAAATGTATAAACATTTATGTTTAAATTCTGCTTAAATCCTGAAAAACTCGAAATTTGGAATTTGTCTTAATAAAGTCCTAATTTCTCTCCACTCTAGTACAGAATGCCAGTTGGAGTAATACTGGTACTTTGTTGTTGGCATGAGTCCAGCTGGCTAGTTAGTCCGCTGACCCTCCGCCACGCGCCCCCCCCCCCCCCCCCCCCATGTTGGGTATTCAGCCCGAAGGCTGATCCTCTGCAGCTCTGCCAACAGCTGTCATAAATAGCCTAGGCTTCACTGAAGAGGCGTATTAGGGAAATGAGGAGTGAGGTAGTTTCCCGTTGCTTTCCTCATCGAGCCAGCCGTTGCTATTACATATCAGTCTGCCAAGCCCACTGAAATGCATGCACCAACCGACCCTATGAGTGATATTTTCACACCATTCACAACAGGGACAGGCTGAATAAGCAATGGTATTACTTTTTTGCTAGTTGCTTTACGTCGCACCGACACAGACAGGTCTTATGGCGACGATGGGATAGGGAAGGGCTAGGAGTGGGAAGGAATTGGCCGTGGCCTTAATTAAGGTACAGCCCCAGCATTTGCCTGGTGTGAAAATGGGAAACCACGGAAAACCATTTTCAGGGCTGCCGACAGTGGGGTTCGAACCTACTATCTCCTGAATACTGGATACTGGCCGCACTTAAGCGACTGCAGCTATCAAGCTCGGTAATGGTATTACTAACATCACTCATACCTCAGTCACTTTCATATTGTCAAAGCCAAGGATGAGACAGACAGGTCAATGAAATTAACAAATTTGATGTAGCCCATACCAGAAGACACAGTGCACTGTAAACACTACATCTCGCCAGCAAAGGCATCCCCCCCCCCATGGCTAGGTCAATGAAACGCTGAACCACACAAATTGGTAAATGTAATCTGAATAAAGAAAGATCATTTATCTAAATCATGAATTTATGAACGCAAATGCCAAGAACCAAATTGTAACGCCATGTAAATCGGCCAGACAAAACATAATTTCCACACCAGGTACAAAGAACACGCGAACACAATTAGATACAACATAAACTCAGCCTTTGGAGAACACATGCAGTATATGACAACTCACACAACTTCACTGACATCAACACAGATCTAGAAATTTTACACATAGAAAATAAAAGCAAGTCATTGATATTACAGAAGGTATCAAGATTTATATCATAAGAAAAGCTAACCAAGCTAACCTCAATGACCACACGCATTTAAGAAATTCACCCCTATTTGCACTACTTACTTTCTGAACAATGTTCCACACTTTCTGCATTAGCATTTAATGAAACCCAAAGGAGGTTACTCTGACTGAAAGGTCTGGAATGTGGGTTGGGATATCTGTTGTAAATTTTCTGAATTTACACAGCATCTTGGCCACTCCAGACATTTTATTAGCTTATCATTTATCAACTTACAAGATAAACTAATTCAATTCATACTTTGTCAATCGAATTATCACCACGAATTTAATCCCAAATTAATAATAATAATAATAATAATAATAATAATAATAATAATAATAATAATAATAACGCCACTAATTCAAACTTTATGCCAGTTGAAACTCCTCTACTGGAGGAAGTCTGAACTTTATCTACTGTGTTAATTTTCAAGTTTCTCAGAAGATGTCACTACTTGGAAATTTTGAAGTTTCTGAACTGGGTCGTTTTCGATGTATTTTTGTTTTGCCTGTAGTAAGAAGTGTGGACATTCTCTTCCAGATGGCACTACTGAAGAACTACAATTGTGCACCCTAGTGCGAAGTGAAAGAACTATGTTTTTAGAGAAATTTTGAATTCATAAGTTTGTTCTTTGTTAAATTTCTTTCAGTTATTGTTTAAGTTGGCAATATTAATCCTTTCTTTCTGCCAGTTTTGAAACTGGCCAATCGTAATTTTCTGTAATTAATTTTTCACCAATAAGGTGTTTCTTCCTCATCTAGTGTAGGGGTTTTCGTCGTTAACCAATAAAATTTTTGTGGGAGGGTGTTCTCATTCCTGAAACACCTCGAACTTTCCACGAGGGTATATAAACTGCTGATTTTCGGGTCTCCGGGCCACTTCAGTGACATCTATCAGTGCGTAAAGTACGTAGCAGGGGGCGGGAAGCACCTCTTTCTTCGGGCAGCAGCTCAGCCACCAGGTAATGGCCGTTTAATAACTTCTTTTCTTGTCAGCTCAGCAGTTTAACTCTCGGGGCAGGTCCGAAGCCTTTCCACCATGTAACTTTCCCTAAAATGTAAAGACACTTTGTATCAATTCTATCTTTTAAACTACATATTGGGATAGAGAGTGCTTAACCCTCTCGAGCTCCCACTCATATTGCATTGAGGTGAACTTATTTTCACAACCGTTTCTTCCTTAACGTAATGTAAACTGTTTCCTTCTAAAAGTCACCTCTTTAGTATGGGATTAGCTCTTGCAGTAATGGCCTAGTGCCAAGTAGGTTTTATATAAAGTGTATTAGGAGTGCAAGAACGCCTCCTCTCAAGTTGGTACTTTAGAGGCCATGTAATTTTCCTGTTTCTTTACTTAATAGGCCTCAGTAGGTTAGGTATTTTTACCCCTGTTTTCATGTCCTTGGAGGACAACTTGAATGTGGAGTTTAGTGTGGCCTTTGATAGGCTTAAATTTTGAGAGCGAGTTGCTCTTTCTTGAAAATTGAGTTGTTGTATGCCTCAAGGAGGCTTTACCGTGTAAAGAGGAGCAAGTGCTCCTAGGCATGATTGGGGTCTTCTGCCCCTTTGTTGAATTCTGTATATCGTAAGGTTGGGCTTATAGCTCAAGAATTGTGTGTCTGGCTCTCGGAGCCCAAATCCTGTAATCACTGTAATTGTACATTTTCGAATTGTGTTTCGGCTACTGAGTACCTGTTCTATTTGTTATTTCTTAATCTTGAAAAGAAAATATAACCTTGTTAAATTTTATCTTAACTTTAATTTTGCATTTTGAGACCTGTTCACCCCCGCACCTTCTTTCACCTCTGCACATCCACTATACTCCGTAACAAGTGGTAGCAGAGCGTGGGTTGAATGGGTCTCAATTTAGCCCCTTTTGACGGCTAAACATTGCCTTGTTTTCGAACTCTAACAATTTTCTCAGTTGCTGGATTTTTTTTGATTTTTCCGGTTGTTTTCAAAATTGCTTTGTCATCATGCCCGGCCCTCGCGATGTTCTCCATCTTAACTATTTGCGCAAGGAGGAGTTGATCTATGAATTAACTATTAGAAACGTGCAATCTGGAGGCACGGTTGCGGTAGACACAAATAAGCTTAGAGAGTCCCTTGATTTGCCCATTTCCATCCCCACTTTGGGAGAGAAAGAAATTGACGACTCTCTCTCCACGATCACGGACAATACTACTGAGCTGGCATCTGTAATTACCTTTTTTGAAGAAAATGATCCTTCTCCCAATCAAATTAAACGTGTGCAAGCCAGGTTATTTCATTTTTCTAATAGAGTTAACGATCTGTTGTCTCTGAAGTTAAATGACGTTCAGAGGAAGGAAGCTAGTGTGGTTCTTGAAAATCTTTCTGAATTGTCCAGTAAGGTTACCCAATTTTTAACTGGGGAAGTTCCTCCCAAAACTGATCAACCCACTACGGTGAATGTAGGTAGTGAGGAAGAGCCTCCTAAGGGAGAAGTCAATAGGAAAACCGTTGGAGCTCAAACAATCTCTGCCCCATTGGACAACGAGTCTGAACGCCGTACCTCGTTGAATAATGTACGTTCTGAATTAACTTCTTTGCCACTTAAACCTTTACCTACTATGTCACCTGGGTTCAGCAGCTTGCCTCATCCATTAGCAATGTTGCTCAGAGGTATCTCTAAGTTTTCTGTTAATACCACCAGTGAAGTAATTTCATTCTTAAGGTTTTTAGTTGAGTTTCAGGACCATGCTCTTGTTTTTTCTCTTTTTCCATGTCAAATTATGCAGATAATTTATCCTTATGCAATTGGTGTTCTCTCAGACAAAATAGTAAGAGCCATTGCCGAACAATCATCTATTGAAGACTTCCACGCCCACTTGCTAGCTAACTTCATTCCGGCTAGGGCAAGGTCCTCACTTATTCACAAGTACTATTATCGTGTACAGCGGTTGGATGAAAACTTGGCAGATTTCATCCAAGATATTAAGTTCTATATTAGGGTGTTTGCTCTTCACTTCCCTGAAGATCAGACTGTACAGGCTATTGTGGAAGGTATTTCACAGTCTTATAGGTAATATTTGTGTTTCGCGGCGTGCCCGCAAACCTTCTCTGAACTTGAAGCATTGGCCGTCTCAGCGGAAGGAGTTAGATACGCCGATTCCTTGTGTGTCGCGAAAGAACCCCCTCCTTCTTTTAGTAATCCTCGGCCTCCACCTCGCCGACCAGTCACACCCCGTAAATGATATGCTTGTGCGTCGCCTGACCATCTTCGGAACAAGTGCCCAACCATCAAATCTAGTGGGACAAGGAATGGAGCTAGTTCATCACAAGGCTGTTTTAAATGTGGGGCTTTCTCACATATCGTCAAGAATTGCCCAAATTCGAATAGCACCCCCTCCTGCTCAACTTCTGGTGCAAATTCCACCAATGCCAATAATAAAAGGTGACTAGTGGCGTCGGCTGAGTCGACAAATCCATCTTCCCGAGGCTCAGCTCCTGGTAAACAGGTCGAAAATTCAGGGAAAACTCAGTCTTCAGATTTATCTTTTGAATTCCCCAAAGAATGTCTTAGGATTGCGGCGGATTCCCCCGCACCTGTGCCCTTCCTCAAAATTGAGTTAAATAATGAACCGGTAACAGCTCTTTTAGATTCAGGCAGTGTTTGTTCTATTATTTCGGCTGAATGGTATTCGAAATTGAAATCTATCTGTAAACTTCCTGACTATTGTTCATCGTCTGTTCAATATGTTTCGGCTAATTCTTCTCCATTAGAAATTTTAGGTTCCTTATATGTCAAAATTCGCATTTTTAAATTTACTTGGAAAATTAAATTGTTTGTGGCCAAGCACTTGTCTTGCCCCATAATATTGGGAGCTGACTTCATTTCTCACACCGGTCTAGTGCTCGACCTTCAGGGTAAGTCGTGCACATTCAAATTTGCTTCCAATTGTAAAATCCCCTTGTTAAAGTGTAATTCTGCATCATGTTCATCTATTTCGCCTACCCAGGATGAGATGTTGTTAGACCTTAGACATCTACCTGAGGAACAGGCTGATAGTATTCGTAAGTTGTGTCAGTCATTTCCAGAGGTGTTCTCCAATACTCTTGGTGTTACTGACCTTATTGTATACAAAATTGAGGTCACAGATTCGGTTCCTGTCCGTTTTCCACCTTATAGGCTATCTCCACCTAAAATGAAGGCTCTGAAAGAAATCATTGATCAAATGTTGAAGGATGGTATTATTAGGCCCTCTAAGTCGGCGTATTCTTCACCTATTTTTCTAGTCCCGAAACCCCAAGGTGGCTTCAGGTCTGTCATTGACTATAGGGCTCTCAATCGGAAGGTGGTGTTACAATCTGTGCCCCTTCCCGACCTTCATTCTTGTTTTTCATGGTTTTGTAAGGCCAAGTTCTTCACCATCTTGGATTTGAATCAGGCTTATAATCAAATTCCCCTAGCTGAAGAGTCTAAACACCTTACAGCGTTTGCCACGGACTGGAATTTGTATGAATACAACCGCGTGCCTTTCGGGCTCCCCACGGGAGCAGCTGTACTCACTAAACTGCTAGATAGGGTCTTCTCCGACATCAAATTTGAGTACTTGTATCACTATCTTGATGATGTCGTCGTATTTTCGGAGACTTTCGAAGAACATCTAGATCATCTGCGAGAAGTTCTCAATCGCCTTCGTAAGGCTGGGTTAACTGTGAAGTTGTCCAAGGTTGCCTTCGCTAAGCCCTCCATGTCATTCCTAGGGCATATTGTGTCGCCCGATGGTGTTGCAGTCGATCATTCTAGAACACAGGCCATCCGTGATTTTAAACCTCCCAAGGACATCAAAGGGATCGCCAGGTTCATTGGTATGGTGAATTTCTTCAGGAAGTTTATTCCTAACTTCGCTAATAGAGCGGCGCCCTTGAACCTCCTCCGTAGGAAAGGCATCAAATTTGAGTGGGGACCTTCTCAACAAGCCGCTTTTGAAGATCTTAAATTAGCTCTGTGTAATGCCCCTGTTCTGGCTATGCCCGATTTCTCCAAAAAATTCATCGTCCAAACCGACGCGTCGTCGTCGGCGGTAGTTGCAGTCCTTCTTCAAGAGACTGAACTAGGGAGGCGACCCATCGCCTATGCATCTAGGACTCTATCGGCTCAAGAAGCCAAGTATTCCATCTATGAGCTCGAAGGTTTGGCAGTCTTATTTGCCTTAGAAAAGTTTCGTCTCTATCTGGAACATGTCAAATTCGACCTGGAGACGGATAATCAAGCCTTAAGCTGGGTCTTAGGTAGGCCGCGTCGTACTGGTCGTATAGCACGTTGGGCCATCCGAATTTCTGCCTTCCAATTTGACGTTAGGCATATCAGAGGTACTGAAAATGTTGTCGCAGACGGACTCAGCCGTATGTTTTCCAATGACATCGCGACCCATGAACCGGTCGATAGTTCATCACCTCCCGAGTCCATACTATCTGAGGTTAATGCCATCTTAACAGATGCTCCCATGCTCTTTAGGGATATCGAGAAATACCAACGTGAAGATCCGACGCTGGCTCCGATAATGGAAACCCTTTCTTCTGGGGAACACGTCGTCCCTTATGTACTGAGTAATGGTGTTTTATGTTGCCCTTTGAGGCATGATAAGATGATGAAAGTTGTCGTTCCAGCTGTTCTTGTACCTATGATCTTTAAGTACTATCATGAGACCCCATTAGGGGGGCATCTAGGCATCTTTAAAACTCGTGAAAAGATTCGTGAAAGGTTCATCTGGAAAGGTATGGACGGTGAAATCCGTGAACTAGTAAAGGCTTGTAAATCCTGCTTGCTTAGTAAACCAACCATGTCCACCAAGGTAGGCCTTTTGTCTTCTCATCAGGCTTCGCGCCCAATGGAACGCCTGTATATTGATTATGTAGGACCCTTCCCCCAGTCAAAGGGAAATGCCAACAAGTTCATCTTTGTATGTGTAGATGGTTTTACAAGATTTTCCTGGTTATTTCCGACTAAGCTGGCTACCGCTCAGTCCACCATTACTTGTCTAAATTCAATCTTTGCTTCTTTTGGTCCGTGTCAATATATTGTGTCTGATAATGCTAAGGCTTTTACATCTAATCTATTTTGTAAATTCTGCTTTGACCTGTCCATCTCTCATGTGACAACTTCTGCTTATTACCCTCAACCATCTCTGGCTGAACGGGTTAATCGTAATCTCAGGTCCGCGCTTATTGCCTATCATCATGAAGATCATTCTAGGTGGGACACGTCCCTGCATTGGTTAGCTTTTGCTTTGAACTCGGCTGTTCATGAATCACATAAATTTACTCCAGCTTCTTTAATGTTCAAGTTTGTTCCCAACACGCCGCTCTCTAACCTCTGGTCTCTGAGTGACATTCTACCTGAGACAATAGATCCCGATAACATTAAAGATCTTTGGAAGAAGGCTAAAGCCAATCTTAAAGTGTCTCATGAAAAGGTTAGGGAAAGATATGATCGTGGACGGACACCCACCAATTTGAAGGTAGGCGATCAAGTGATGGTCAAGAATTTTGTTCCCGCGGGCAAGCTTGCCCCCAGATTTCATGGGCCGTGTACTATTCTCGATTTCCTTACTCCCGTTACCTTATTGCTAAGCATTCCAGCCACCGAGAGGATATTTAGGGTTCACCTGTCACAGGTGGAACCGGTGTAATTTCTGTGTTAACTTGCTTCATATAATTTTGAAAGAAATATGAAGGTTATATTTTTGTTTGAGGGGTTTCACTTTTAAGGCCTTCTGCCCTTGGAATCTGTTTCCTTTGTGGGTAACCATTTATTGTAAACCTTCCCCGACCAGTTAAACTGCCATCCTGTCCTTACCACGGCCATTACCACGCTCCCGTCTCCTGCCCAACTACACACGGTGGCTTTCAAATGAAATAAATATTTCTACGCCGCTGGCCCCTCAGTTCCACCACAATGAATGTACCCTAAAATCATTCTGGTCCAACAAAATTCTGCCGCCGAGCTTTAATGTTTCAGTGCCCCCGCAGCAGCGCGGCGCTGTACCGCTACTGAGGCAGGGTATGGGCCCGCCCTTCTCCAGTGAGGCCAACCAGTGTACGGCGAGCCGGAGTCCTCCTCCCGGCCAAGGTTGATGTGCGGCGCACAACCTGTAACTGGCCCGCGACCTGCATGTTCGCCGCGGGCGCGGCGTGCTTCAACTCCACTACCCCTCTCATAGTGCGGGCGAGCGGTATCTCAGGGTACTTGAGGGGTCCGAGCGGCCTCCTCTGGACGCAAGCAGCAGCGGCCGGTCTGGCCGTCTAACTTAATCAACCTTGGATATATGTAATCAGCTACATAGACATTTAATATCAATAATTACTACAGTTTTGAACCCAACTGCAATATCTGGTGGACTTAGAAAATTTTTCCTCAACTTTAAAAACTGAAAGTTTCCTTCTGAATTCAACCTCTACAAGCATACAGACTTTACATCTAAAGTTACTATAAAGAATTCTGAAACTGAATCAAACCAAATTTAGAAAATTTTTATAAATGCTTCTGCAATTAATTTCTATATCAACATCATAACATGGACCTTATTTTGAAACAAAAGTTTATGTTCTTCTGTGTTACCCCTTGGAGGAACTTTTGGGGGGGAGGTCTGTACCGGGTGGTACACCCCCACGCCGCTAATTCAAACTTTACTCCAATTGAAACTCCTCTACTGGAGGAAGTCTGAACTTTATCTACTGTGTTAATTTTCAAGTTTCTAAGAAGATGTCACTACTTGGAAATTTTGAAGTTTCTGAACTGGGTCGTTTTCGATGTATTTTTGTTTTGCCTGTAGTAAGAAGTGTGGACATTCTCTTCCAGATGGCACTACTGAAGAACTACAATTGTGCACCCTAGTGCGAAGTGAAAGAACTATGTTTTTGGAGAAATTTTGAATTCATAAGTTTGTTCTTTGTTAAATTTCTTTCAGTTATTGTTTAAGTTGGCAATATTAACCCTTTCTTTCTGCCAGTTTTGAAACTGGCCAATCATAATTTTCTGTAATTAATTTTCCACCAATAAGGTGTTTCTTCCTCATCTAGTGTAGGGGTTTTCGTCGTTAACCAAAAAAATTTTTGTGGGAGGGTGTTCTCATTCCTGAAACGCCTCGAACTTTCCACGAGGGTATATAAACTGCTGATTTTCGGGTCTCCGGGCCACTTCAGTGACATCTATCAGTGCGTAAAGTACGTAGCAGGGGGCGGGAAGCGCCTCTTTCTTCGGGCAGCAGCTCAGCCACCAGGTAATGGCCGTTTAATAACTTCTTTTCTTGTCAGCTCAGCAGTTTAACTCTCGGGGCAGGTCCGAAGCCTTTCCACCATGTAACTTTCCCTAAAATGTAAAGACACTTTGTATCAATTCTATCTTTTAAACTACATATTGGGATAGAGAGTGCTTAACCCTCTCGAGCTCCCACTCATATTGCATTGAGGTGAACTTATTTTCACAACCGTTTCTTCCTTAACGTAATGTAAATTGTTTCCTTCTAAAAGTCACCTCTTTAGTATGGGATTAGCTCTTGCAGTAACGGCCTAGTGCCAAGTAGGTTTTATATAAAGTGTATTAGGAGTGCAAGAACGCCTCCTCTCAAGTTGGTATTTTAGAGGCCATGTAATTTTCCTGTTTCTTTACTTAATAGGCCTCAGTAGGTTAGGTATTTTTACCCCTGTTTTCATGTCCTTGGAGGACAACTTGAATGTGGAGTTTGGTGTGGCCTTTGATAGGCTTAAATTTTGAGAGTGAGTTGCTCTTTCTTGAAAATTGAGTTGTTGTATGCCTCGAGGAGGCTTTACCGTGTAAAGAGGAGCAAGTGCTCCTAGGCATGATTGGGGTCTTCTGCCCCTTTGTTGAATTCTGTATATCGTAAAGTTGGGCTTATAGCTCAAGAATTGTGTGTCTGGCTCTCGGAGCCCAAATCCTGTAATCACTGTAATTGTACATTTTCGAATTGTGTTTCGGCTACTGAGTACCTGTTCTATTTGTTATTTCTTAATCTTGAAAAGAAAATATAACCTTGTTAAGTTTTATCTTAACTTTAATTTCGCATTTTGAGACCTGTTCACCCCCGCACCTTCTTTCACCTCTGCACATCCACTATACTCCGTAACAATAATAATAATAATAATAATAATAATAATAATAATAATAATAATAATAATAATAATAATAATAATAATAATAATAATAATAATAATAATAATAATAAATAAAACTACAAATATAGTTCCACGAAAGGTGTTCACATAACCAAAAATGACACAACAGACAAATAAAAGGAAAACTAGCCAGCCCATTAGGAGCTCATTAGAAACCCCATAAGTAATTTTCAATTTTTTTTTTCAAAAACAGTTTAAAGTATGATAATAATATAAGAGTAAAAATAATGAAAAATGGTAGCATAAAATGAATGAACTCAAATGTTGAGAAACAAACTTCAAGGCTGCATAGGCTATATAGGTCAAACAAAACTAAATTTCCACACCAGATACAAAGAACATGAAAATGCGAATAGATATAATCGGCATTCAACCTTTAGAAGGCATGTATAAGATGATGATGATGTTGATGATGATGATGATGATGATGATGATGATGATAAACAACTGTAAGTTCAATCAGATTTTGGGCTGTTGAAATGTCTCGGGTTAAGACTGCTTGGTCACCTGCAAATGCTAGGCAATCAATTGCTAATTTTCCTCTGCATAAAGTGATTGGAGAATTCTGAGGACTAATTTTTGTTTGCACCATTCTTATAAGTTTTTCAGGGATGCAGTTGAAGAGTAAAGGTGGGAGTCCATCTCCTTGCCCTACTCCCATTTTGATTTCAAAGGGATCTGAGATTTCCCTTACGAATTAGACCTTGGACTTCGTGTCCATCAGTGTCTGCTTTATAATTGTGAGTGCTTTTCATGTCTACACCTTGTTCTTTCAATATTTGGAAGAGTGACTTGCGATCAACTGAATCGTAGGCTTTTTTGAAATCAACAAATGTGCAAATTTGTTTCAAATTCTCTGACCTGCAACAAACAACCACCAAAATTCATGGAGACAAAATATGGCAAAATTAAACGAGTTGTCACAATTTAAGTATCTTGGTGAAACAATTCAGCAAAATGGACTTCAAACAAAAGCTAATGAAATTAGATGCCAAAAGATGGAAACTGCATACCGATTCACCAAAAAAATCGACAGGTGGGCTGAGCGACTCAGACGGTTGAGGCGCTGGCCTCCTGACGATCCTGGCTCAGTCCGGTGGTATTTGAAGGTGCTCAAATACGTCAACCTCGTGTCGGTAGATTTACTAGCACGGAAAAGAACTCCTGCGGGACTAAATTCTGGCACCTTGGTGTCTCCGAAAACCATAAACGTAGTTAGTGGGACGTAAAACAAATAACATTTTTATTATTATTAAAATATCTACAACAAAAAATGTATCTCCCAGCACACAAAACTATGCCATTACAATACAGTCATTAAACCGGAATGTCTTTATTGGTCAGAAACGCTAATATTAAAACAAGAAAGCAGGCACTGAATACAGTGAGAAAAAGGAAAACAAAATCATAAGAATAATTCTAGGCCCGAAACTCACCAATGGACAACACCAACTAGGAGGCAGACAGGAAATCAAACAATACATGATTATTAACAGTGACATTAGAAAATGCACGTGAAGACTCTATGGACATATTAAAAGAGTGCATCCAGACAGACTTACAAAACAAATAGTCAAATTCTACGAAAACAAGAGTAAAGCCAAAAAAGACACTATGAAACGGATTGGAAAAATCAAAACCGATTTGAAACAGGCAGGAATTACACCAGCAGATATCCAAGAGGAAAGGCCAAAGGAAAAGACTGCAACAACTGATCTGAAGACAGCAAAGACCCCCACAATAAAAGAATGAAAGAAATATGGGCACAAAGGAAGGCAAATGCACGCCTGCAAGTATTTTGCATAGTCCTATTGGACTTATTCACACTCATACATATAAATACAACTGCAAGTACAGTTACAAAAACGGAGCGAGTTTGACATACGGTTAAGGGCACGCAGCTATGAGCTTGCATTCAGGAAATAGTGGGTCGAACCACACTGTCGGTAGACGTGAAGATGGTTTTCCGTGTTATCCCATTTTCTCACCAAGCAAAGATTCTGTACCTTAATTAAGGCCACAGACGCTTCCTTCCCACTCCCAGCCCTTTCATATCCCATTGTTGCCATAAGACCTATCTGTGTTGGTGCAACATAAAGCCAATTGTAAAAAGAGAAAAGAAAACAGTTACAGAAGAGTTGATGTCAGCAGAAAATAACATAAAAGAAAAATTACCCATTTGCCCATTTTTGCTCATTAAGAACCCCTAAATGATAATAAATAACAATAATATGGTTCTGGAACAAGAACGGGCTGTTGATGCTCATGAAATGGGATACCCAATTTTGAGGCCAGAATTTGACAGAGCTTTGAGAGACCTAAATAGAAACAAGGCACCTGGAATTGATGACATATACTCAAGAATTACTGCCTTGGGAGAAACCAGCATGGCGAGGTTATTCCATTTAGTGTGTAAGATGTATGATACAGGAGAAGTGCTATCCAATTTTTGGCAGAATGTTGTTATACCTATTCCCAAGAAAGCCAGTGCTGACAGGTGTGAAAACTACTACACCATTAGTTTAGTATCTCATGGCTGCAAAATGTTAACATGTATTATTTACAGAAGAATGGAAAAACAAGTTGAAACAGTTGGGAGATCAATTTGGCTTCAGAAGTAATGTGGGAACATTTGAAGCAATCCTGAATCCTGACTTTACATCTGACCTTAGAGGATAGAATTAAGAAGGACAAGCACATGTACATGGTTTTCATAGAACTATGAGATGCATTCGAAAATGTTGACTAGACCAGGTTATTTGAGATTCTGAAGGTGATTGGGATCAGATACCGTGAAAGAAGAATTATCTAATATCTGTATAAAAATCAGTTTGCACTGATAAGAATCAAGACCTTTGAAAAAGAAGCAGCCATCCAGAAATGAGTGAGGTAAAGCTGCAGTTTGCCTCCCCTCCTTTTCAATATTTGTATAGAGCAGGTGGTAAAGGAAATAAAAGAGGAATTTGGAAAGGGAATCACAATCCAAAACAAAAAATCAAAGCCCTAAGATCTGCAGATGATATTGTTATTTTATCTAAGTCTGCAGAAGATCTGGATAAATTGCTGAATGGCATGGACAGAGTCCTAGCGAAGGAGTATGAGATGAAAATAAATAAGTCCAAAACAAAGGTAATGAAGTGCAGTTGAATAACATCAGGTGATGCATGAAATATTAGATTAGGAAATGAAGTGTGAAAGGAAGTAGACGAATATTGTTACTTGGGTAGTAATATAACTAATGATGGCAGAAGTAAGGAGGACATAAAATAAAAACTAGCATAAGCCAGGAAGGCCTTTCTTAAGAAAGGAAATTTGCTCACTTCGAATATTGATATAGGAATTAGAATGATATTTTTGAAGACTTTCATCCAGAGCATGGCATTGTATGAAAGTGAAACATGGACGATAACTAGCTCAGAAAGAAAGAGAATAGAAGCTTTTGAAACATGGTGTTACAGAAGAATGCTGAAGGTGAGATGGGTATATCGAATCCCGAATGAAGAGATACTGAATCGAATTGGTGAAAGGAGATCAATTTGGCTAAATTTGACGAGAAGAAGGGATAGAATGATAGGACACAACCTGAGACACCCAGGACTTGTTCACTTGGTTTTTGAGGGAAGTATAGGCAGTAAGAACGGCAGGGGTAGATCAAGGTATGAATATGACAAAGAGATTAGAGCAGAAGTAGGATGTACTATTTACGTAAAAGAAATAAAAATGCTGGCACAGGATAAGGTGGCGCTGAAGGCTGCATCAAACCACTCCATGGAGTGATGAATCCAACAATAACAATGGGAACACTAAGAATTAAAAACAAACCTAAAGTACGTTTCAGAGTGTCATTGACCTGGCCAGGCCAGGGGCTGTGGGATGGTAGAGTACTGGTATTACACCAACTTGCATTCTGTGCTAGAGTGGAGATAAAATAAATTCCAAATTTCAAGTTTTTAAGTATTTAAACAGAATTTAAACATAAATGTTTATACATTTCTAATTTTTGAGTGAGATCTGATAGAATCTGATAATGTTCTTTAAAGAACAAAACATGTCATTCTACCTTAATTGTTACTTTTTCAGGTATAATAATGTTATTGTTTTTACCTCCAACTAACCATCTTTTTTGACAGTTTTCGGAGATGGTGAGGTGCTGGATTTTTGCCTACAGGATTTCTTTTACATGCCAGTAAATTTACCGACACGAGACTGACGTATGTGAGCACCTTCAATTACCACCGGTCTGAGCTAGGATCAAACCAACCAAGTTAGGGTCAGAAAGCCAGCACCTCAACTGTCTGAGCCAATTAACCTGGCTTTTTTTCACGTATAATTCTGTTACCATATGTTTTCCTTTTCAGATGGTTTATAAATTTGATTCAAAATTAGTTTCGGCAGACTGAAGAGCCGAACAGTTAAAAATTAACTGAGTCGAAACTAAAGAGAGATGGCTTCAGATACTACAAACCAAAGGAAAATATCACCTTCCTAGATGAAGCCTGTGATTAACTGTTTGTCTGAATTAGGAATTTAGCCTATGTATACACTCTTGAATAATAACATACCTAAGAGCAGGAAGTATTTGCTGTTTAGACAAGAGCACCTCAATGATTTCCTCATTAGCTGTGGACAGCCGCCTTAACATATCCAGGGCAAGCTGATGAGCAGCTGGATACAGATTCTCCAAGGACAGCAGCAAACAAGCCTGTTCACAAAGTTACAATTACAAGCTACTCAGAATTATACATTGGATTTAGTTTAAAATTTCAATTTATATAATACAAAAAAGAAAGAGGCAACTGTTGTACTTGTTTATTTTCAGAGATAAGAGCTATAAGGTTATCAGTCCCACATCATTCCATTGTGTAATGACTAGGGCTCAGAAGCTGAAGACCTATACGAAGGTGGATTGAAAAGTCCGTGCAAAGTCCGAAAGATGGCACCATCGGCGCGTATCGAGGTCATGTTTACTTAGTAGCATCTCTTCAATGAACACACACCAAGTTTCAGCCATATTGGTCTATTTCTTTGTGTTTGGCATTCGTGTGAATGAAGGAAGTCGAGTGATTTTCAAGAAATGGACGAAAAAGAATTTTGTGTGGTGATTAAACATTACTTTATGAAAAGCAAAACGCCTCAGGAGACTAAAGAGAAGCTTGATAAACATTATGGTGACTCTGGACCTTCGATTAGAACAGTTTATAAGTGGTTTCAAAATTTTTGGACTGGCCATATGGGCACAAGTGACGCTGAACGTTCTGGACGGCCTCTGGAGGTTATGAATCCAGAAATCATTGATCAAATCTATGATATGGTGATGGATGACAGAAGAGTTAAGGTGCGTGAGATTGCTAGTGCTGTGGGCATCTCGACTGAATGGGTACATTATATTTTGCATAAACATTTGGACATGAGAAAGCTATCCGCAAGATGGGTACCGCGATTGCTCACACTTGACCAAAAACGGAATCGTGTGAAGTGTTGCAAGGATGGTTTGCAGCTGTTCCAGAAGAATCTGGAGGACTTTAAGCGTAATTTTGTCACTGCGGATGAAACATGGACACATTAGTATACTCCTGAGACCAAACAACAATCTAAACAATGGGTTACCAGGGGGGAATCTGCACCAAAAAAGGCGAAGACCGTTCCTTCGGCCGGAAAGGTTATGGCGACTGTCTTTTGGGATTCGCAAGGGATAATCCTCATCTACTATCTGGAAAAGGGTAAAACTATTACAGGTGCATATTATTCATCGTTATTGGACCGCTTGAAAACCGAGCTGCAAAAAAAATGCCCGCGATTGGCCCACAAGAAAGTTCTTTTCCATTACGACAATGCACCAGCACACACCTCAGCAGTTGTGGTTGCAAAATTAATGGAAATAGGATTCCAACTCTTTTCGCATCCCCCCTATTCTCCAGACTTGGCTCCCTCGGACCACTATTTGTTCCCCAATTACAAGGAGGAGATTGCAAACACTAATGGATATTTTGCAGACTTGGACAAATCCTATTATTCAGAAGGAATCAACAAACTGGAACATCGTTGGATGAAGTGTATAAGCCTAAAATGAGACTATGTCGAAAAATAAAATAGGCTTACCCCAAACACATAAGTAGTTTTTATTTTTGCACGGACTTTTCAAACGCCCCTCGTAAATTGCCTAAAAAAGACCTGTAAAATGACCTAAAAATATCACCCAAAATAGACCTAAAAACTGGCAAAAAGGAAGAAAAATGTGATACAGATTCATTCATAATTTTAGTTTTAATTATTTAATGAAGGAATATAATGTTTTAAAATGCAAAATTCTGGTGGTATGCAACATACAGTGCAAAAATATATGAGTGAAATACTTCTTCAAACATACATTAAATATTTTTAGATTAACATAATTTAAAAAAAAAAATTCCATGTTTGTTAAAAAAGTACTTGCAGAATTTAGAACGAAATGTTTTCTCCACCTAGAATGAATTTGGTAAACCCACAATGGACATCCTAGAGAAAGACATTGAAATTAGTATAACTCCAGGTTCTTAGGTGTAAAGGATCGTCTGTTTTCAGACAGCACATTGTGAAACATCGAGAAACTTCTCTCCACATCAACGGATGTTAAGGGTTCATACTTCATATCTGGCTTAAGCACAGCAGGGTTGCAGAAATCGGAGTTCGGAAACCTTACCTCAGTTGGCTTTGCAGTATGTTGCAATTACTCATCTCCAGGATTTTACGTGTACAGGATCGTTGGTTTTCAGACAGCACGTTGCAAAACATCAAGAAAGTTTTCACCACATCAACGAATGTTAAGGGTTCATACCTCTCCAAAAACACTCAGATCAATATTTTCTCCTTTCAGTATTTTATTATCTTGCATAAAATTTAATACCTCTGATATTTTCCAAGCATTAATTTCATTTTTTCATTTCATTTCATTTTCATTTCATTTTCTCTATTACTAAAGAAAACATGTTTAAGAGGTGATGGATGAACTAATGATGATTTGAACTGAGAATGGGCAGTAGATTAAAGAAGATGAAGTTGCCAAAAAATGCTGTTAAGACCTAAAAAAGAACATATAAGCCATAGGTAAGGTAAGGGTTATTCTGCCCGAAGGCAGGTCCGAACCTCCACAGAGGTGTTCCCGAGCCGGAGTTTACGTGTGGTAGGGTGACCAGTTCCTTTCCGCTCCTCCATTCCCTTACCCCCCCACCAACAGCGCGTGGCAACCCATCCAACTCCTGACCATGCCCAATGTTGCTTAACTTCGGAGATCTTACGGGATCCAGTGTTTCAACACGGCTACGGCCGTTGGCATATAAGCCATATAACACAAAAAAAGGCAAAAAGGACAAATAAAACCCACCATTTTCTGGTCTACAATGTCCCGTAATGAACATTTATTATGCTGGGCCTCATCTTCAGACATTTGAGGAAAAAGAAGACTTTTCCTCAACTTCCGAGCCCTAGTAATGACTTGTATCTAAGCCATCTTTTTAATCAATTAACTAAAAGTATTAGTGTTTGGGTCGTCAATCCAGAGAATGGTCTGAACCGGTCTACATCCACTTTAATCTGCATTCATATCTAGGTCTGCCTCCCCTATGGTCTGGTAGCTTGACCCAGTGGGGAGGCTTGTGTGTCTCAGTGATCCTAAGAGCAATGCCAGCAGGAGTTTCAGTTCCTGGCAGGGCCACCCAAGTTGATAGGTTGAGGGTGAGGGACTTGGTCCCTTGCCAGAGTTATGGCAAAGTCCTCAATGATGGCTGCAACAGAGGATGCTATCTTCACAATGGTGCAGATGGTGGAAGGTTCTTCACACTCTTTGAAAAAAAAAAAAAGAGAGAAACTCCTATCTTCAAATAAAAGGGAAAAAAATTCCCTTGTAGAAAATTAGCCAACCTGAAGTTTTGGGTGACAACCCTGCCACACTTAAGATTGGGTGCTGCAGGTTAATAGTCTGCATACCTTAAATTCTACTATTAAAGAAACATTTACAAAGCATAGCTCGACTAATTCTAAGTTGATGACCTTAACCAAAAACATGGAATACGAATAGGACATCGAAATGAGAGAAAATTAAGAGCGAGTAGTATACTTCATCAAGCAGTAGCCACTATACAAACTTAAAAACATTCTTGATGGAATTCCCTGGGTGTTTGGAAAGGGGAAGGCCTAAACAATCATTAAGATGTTTCATTGAGGATGAGGGTCAACAACAGGGAAAGAGCTGGTGAGAGATTATGAGGATCATGAACAATAAATATGGAATTCACGAGGGCAAGTTGGGGCAAATACTCGTTTATAGCATGAGGAATTACAGATTGGAATAATTTACTAAGGGAGAAGTTTGATAGATTTCCAACTTTTTGAAATCATTTAAAAAAAAAGATAAGGTAAACAAGTGACAGGGAAATCTGCCACCTGGGTGAGAGCCCTAAATGCAGATCAGTGGTGACTGATTGACTGACTGACTTATTTGTTGACTGACTGATAAAGTGTGACAGTGGAGCTTCTTGAATGACCTATGTTCTAGAGGGAGCTAAAAGAAATAAGTCAAGACAACCCTTACCGAGGAATGAAAATAGAGCACTTATGGAAGGAAAGACTGGAAATGTTAACATTAGATTTATAAAGGACAAATATGGAATACTATTGACAACACTAGCAGATATAAATAGCAAATGAGAGGAATATTTTCATGACTTATTAAATGCACACAGACCAAAAGTTTCATTGAGTAGCAGAGGCGTATTTTCCTTGCATGCAAAGCATTCATTGCATGCATTATGATAGTGCAGAGAACTGTCCAAAGTATGATTTTAGGTTGTTTCAAGACAAATATTACTAATTCCATCTCTCAGAAGTTCAAATGTTCAGTGCAACGACACTGGCTTTGTTGCTCGACTACGTGTGGTGCTGGTGTAGTCTCGCCATCCAATCTACTGTAGAAAGAAAGAAAGAGAGAGAGAGCAAATGGAGAAGGTAAGGACGTAGTGCATTCAATCTCAAAATTGCATTCGGTGGCAGATATAGTTCTGAAACACTCCACACGTCACTGCACTTGGAATATTTGTCACAAACCACGTACACGTACTACCCTCTGCCATCTGTAAGCAACTTGGAGAAAGTCAGAATGCGCAAGGCACCGCCGCCTTGATCCTCCTCCAAGGTAACATCGAGCGGGATGCATAGATTGCCTCCCCTGGCAAGAACCTAACGGGGCGAAAGTGACCAATGCCATTGGGGTGATTTACCTCAAGTACTTGAGTAGTGGATGACTAGTATGTTCATCCCGTTGTGGGTGGGGTTGGTAGAATAACACGACATACCATGCCTGTCGTAAGAGGTGTGAATAAAAGGGGTCCCAGTGGCTCTTAACTTTGGAGTGTAGGTTGGCAACCATGGGGCTTTTAGCTGAGTCTGGCATTGCCTCCATTTTACTTGTGCCAGGCTCCTCACTTTCATCTATCCTATCCAACCTCCCTTGGTCAACTCTTGTTCTTTTCCGACCCCAACATTATTAGGTTTCCGAGGCCTAGGGGTTTTTCATTTTTACGCCTTTTATATTCCTCGTCTTTCTTTGGCCAATACCTTCATTTTTCAAAGAGTAGGACCCCTGTACATTTTTATTGTTTGCCCACCTATTCAACACAATACAATCTTAAAAATTAGGACTTTGTCCTTATCAAAATTGTTAACCTAAAATTAATACATTGGATGGTACATGTTTCGCCTATCAATAGTAGGCATCATCAGCCATATTTTACCTTAGGAATAGATCAGGTACCTTATTGAAAATGATTTATGAATACTGTTAAAAAGTAACTATGTCTAGTAAAATGGAAAACAACTTCCCCCCCCCCCCCGCTAGTTGTTTTACGTTGCACCGACACAGATAGGTCTTATGGCGACGATGGGATAGGAAAGGGCTAGGAATTGGAAGGAAGCGGCTGTGGCCTTTGTTAAGGTACAACCCCAGCATTTGCCTGGTGTGAAAATGGGAAACCACGGAAAACCATTTTCAGGGCTGACGACAGTGGGATTCGAACCCAATATCTCCTGGATGCAAGTTCACAGCCGCGTGACCGTAACCGCACGGCCAACTCGCCTGGTAAATAACTATTACAATATAAAATGTAGTATACTATTACTTAATAACATTTGTGTTAATATTTGAGCCTAAAACCATGACATTTATTTGAGAATTATGACGTAGGTGGTTGATTCTTGATATTAAAAGATATTACAATAAAGTTAAAAATCGGAAAGCACATTCCAATTAATTGTCAAATGGCTTGTTGTTAGAAACTTGAGGAAAGTTGAGCATTGGTAATAGTCGTTGGTTCTTCAAGTTGATAAGTAATGATTTTCATTTAAATGCTTACAAATTTTGAAGAATTTTCATATGGCGTGGTTCTTTTTTGAGATAATATTAGTTAGAATGCTGGTGTTGTAGGCTATATTGGAGTTTGTGTAGACGTTATTAAGCCATCTTCTTTGATGTAGTATTTGCGGGAAGAGTTTGTGATAGGTGTGGCTCTTTGTTGTTGAACGTGTTGAAGTGAGCGTACTAGTCGAAAGGGAACGTTATTGTAGTAAAAGTTGTTGTCAATCGGTGAGTAGCCAAGTGTGTGATGAAAAACTGTAATTAAAGAGTTATTTTGAAAATTTAATGAAGAACCATAATTGGAATTAGGGGACTAAATAGTGGAAGTTAAATGAAAAGTGTTGACACTTACCCCTTCGACCGCTGAGATGTTAACTTATGTTGAGAGCTTTAGAGCAACTGGCAGTCGCCAAGCTCTTACTTCGCGTGTTGTATTTGTGAAGTGTTGGTGGAGGGGGTTGAGCTTAAGAAGGCGTGGCTAAGGGCTTATTCGCTGCGCATGAGGGGGGTTGCCGGCAGCGTGAGAAGGGGAGGGGGGTGGTGTGTGTTACTGATTTGGTGCTAAATATTTTATAAAAATTACTATTCTGAAAGAATGGTTTTTGTAATAGAATTGGAATCTGTTTGTAAAGAGGAATTTTGTTATCTATTACATCATTTTTTTTGTCTTTGTTAAATTATTCATCTAGGAAGATGTATAAGTTTTCATATTCCATCATGAGCTTACCTTTTTCAATTCTTTTTAAGATTTGTAAATCCCGATCTACTGTAGTAAATTTGTGACCTGTTTCCTTCATGTGGTTACTCATCGCAGAGAACGTATTATGTTTTTGGGCATTATAATGTTCTGCATATCTAGTTGAGAAACAGCAGCCAGTTTGGCCAACATAAGAAAAATTACATACTGGGCACCTGAGTCTATATATACCTGAGCTTGAATATTTATTATTAGTTTAATTGACTGAGTTATGATTAAAAAATAAATTTTTATTTGTATTCTGCGTGGTGTAAGCAATTTTTACATCTTGTTTTTTTTTTCTTAAGGATTAGTAATTTGATGGATTTTTGGGTTGGTAAATGTTAACTTTGCGAATTTTGGTTTGTTGAGTTTTATTCGAGAAAGTTTTGTAGTTAATTTTAGTCTAACTTTATTAATGATTTTCTTGATCATATCTGGATTGAACCCATATAACTCACAAAGTTTATTCCAGCTATTCAATACTGTGCAATAATTGCAAGTCCATAAATACATTATAATATGTTATCAAGGGACTGGTTTCGACCCTATCTGGGTCATCAACAGCCTAACTATGATACAATTATGGATTTGCCGATGTCCTAAAACAAAATTACATTGTGGAAATAAAAATTAAAAGAGTGAACTGTGTATGTGATGCGATAATGTACATATAAAATGGTGTAGTGATGAAATGTTGATAGGTAAAATAATGTTGTACTGATCAATGACAAATAAAATTTTCAGGTTTTACATCAATTACAATTAGACTGTAAGAATAGTATCACATGATTTTTTACAATGATGATTAAAATATGCCCTTGTATAGTGAATACTCTAAAATTGCACATTAAAAGTATAAAATGCCAGTTGAATGCAAAGCCCAGATACTTCTATTGAGTTCTACATTGGTGCAGAGGGTGTCTGTCTTATTTAAGGTCCATTATTTCTGACAGAGAAATTAAATGTAGACAAAACCATACAACATTCTTATAATATAATGTATTCTTGCTGTGGTATGAGGAAAATTCCCAATCCATGTTGGAATCAACAGAACCTGTTGATGAAAAAGTTAGAATTAACACGAGATATTTTAAAGCAAGGGAATGGCGAAAAACTAAGAAAGAAAACATGAGTACTCACCTTGCGCGCAATGTGAACGACCTGACTGGTAGAGTGCAACTAGAGTAATGAGAATGGCATGGAATAAGAGGAAAAGAAAGTTAGTGAAGGGAGGAGCAACCCAGTGGAGCAGGTGGTGTGCGAAGGGAGGGGCGGGGAAATGGGAAGTGGCTAAAAGCGGGGCCGACGGGTGGGGGAATGATGGTGATTGTATCGATGGAGGACCTTTAATTAACTTAAAGAAAGATTTTGATCCGCTAAATTGTTTTTTCTGAAATAGGTAATGAATAAATCAAATAAAAATATTGGACTTTTCCGTTATTTCGTTAAGGTTGTAGTTAGCATTAAAGTACTGGTCCAGATGTATATAAAAATTCTCAATTACATTAAGCAGAGGGCCCTTGTTAGCTATTTCAAGAATGCCCATGTCTAGTTCAATATTCACGAATTTATGATTGTAATCGACCATATGTTGGCCGATAGACGAAAATTTATTATATTTGACTGCGTTGATGTGTTCAAAAAATCTTATTTAAAACTTCTTCCAGTTTGCTCTGCATAAGAAATATTAGTGCAGGAGTTACATTTGAGCCTGTAAACACCTGATTTTGCATACCTGTTGACCTTGTTGATGTGTGACATGTTATGTAGAACGTGTGTATTGTTATTATTGGTTTTGAATGCTATTTTTATGCCTTTTTTCTTGAAAATATTAGTGATCTTATGAATTTAGTTATTAAAAGTGAAAGTGGAAAAGGATTCGTATTTAGGTAGTTCTTTCTTAAGTGTTGTTTTGGGACGAAATTTATGTTTATTGATAATACCTTCTATAAAGTGGCTACCGAAGCCATTGAATTTTGCTATGCCACGAATAGTATTCAATTCAATGGAAAGATCTTTCTTGGCCATGGGTATGTTGAATGCTCGGTGAACTAGGCTATTATATATTGCTCTTTTGTGAGGTTGGGGGCGAGTTGAATCTTGACAATTAGTAATTGCGGATTGGGTGAGTTTTCTATAAATTTTATAGGTTAAAGAATCTGGGTATCTTATGATGGTTAGATCTAGAAAGTTGATCTTTTGATCTGTTTCTGATTCCAGAGTGAATTTGATATGGGAGTCGATGCTATTTAGACCTTGAAGGGTGATGGGAGCGTCTGCTGATTTTTCATTTATAATTGCTAGAACATCATCAACATGCCTGGCCCAGAAAAGGATATTATCGAATTTGTTGTTAATTCTAGTGTGCTCAAGGAATTCAAGGTAAATTTTCGCAAGAATATCTGAGGCCGGTGAACCCACTGCCTAACCAGAGCAACAACACAAATCAATCTCTTGAAGAAATGCCAACAAGACAGGTTTGAGAATCTCCATAGAAAAAACAAAATTTATTACAAACATCAAGAACGCTCCAAAATATTTGGCAACAGATACTGGTCCAGTGGAAAGAGTAATGAAATTCAAATATCTGGGAGAAATAATTCAAGAAAGTGGTTTAGACAAATCTGCAGTAGAAGAAAGGGTACACAAGATGGAAAGAGCATATGGTATCACAAAAAATTTTATAACAAGAAGTGTCTATCTAAAAATCTTAAAATAAGGCTCTACAGTACACTACAGTGGTGAAACTGGAATGCCTATATCCAAGTGAATGCCTGGTACTAAACTATAGATTAGATAAACTTGAGGTACTAAAAAGTAGGATCATGAGAAAAATCTTAGGCCCTGTGAAAACAACAGATCCATCTCTTGGCACAGGCCAGAGTAAAGTGTAGCTTCCACCGAAGTCCCAGTCTCATCCATGGCTGTGACAATATGGAAGCTGCTGGGGTATGGGTGGTGCTGAGTAATGACATTCAGAGCACGACTAGTGCATCTGAGTGTTATGAAAGGTGTTGCTCATGGGGTCAGTCATGCTGCAATAACACTTTCTGGCCCAGTGAGGAAAGCAATGGCAAACTACCTCACTCCTCGTCTTGCCTAGTACGCCTAATTTTGGTGCTGCCATTGGTTTTTGCGGTTTCCTTATAACCACATAACCTTTGGTGGTGCTATTTGAGGATCCAACCAGCCTCTGGGCTGATGACCTAACAGACAGATGGAAATTAAGATCTAATGATGAAATATACAGGAACATGGAAAACATAACAGAAACCATAAGAAAAAGGAGATTGCAATTTTTTGGTCATATTTACAGAATGGATGATTCCAGATTCAAGTCCCTTTGGGACAAAAAGGCAACAACTAGCTGGATTCAAGAAGTAAAGAAAGATTTAGAAAGAAATAATATAAGAAGAAACTATGGAGACAGAGAGATTTTTAGAAAGAGGGTAGTAAGTATGGAGGGATCCCAAGGAAAATTGAACAAAAAACCTGGTGTAAAGTGGTCCGAGGACAGAAAGAAGCAGCATAGTGAAAGGATGAAAGAATATTGGAAGGAACGGAAGAGAAAACAACAAAGTATGAAGAACTGAACTGAAAGTGGCATGTGGTCCTTAGCAGGCCACATCAATAATAATAATAATAATAATAATAATAATAATAATAATAATAATAATAATAATAATTGTACGGCCTCAGCTACCATGTGGAGACTAACTCGATGCCATCTGGCTGTCTGCTCATAAATTTTAATGTTCTGTTTTACTCTAGGCTTACTAGATGGCAGAGTAAACCGAATTTCTCTTGGGAGTCTAGGCAGAATTCTTAATGAATTTTGTTGGTTAAACACCAAATGTGTCGCCAGAGATCTTTTACATGCCAATATCGTATGACATGGAGTGGTGAATGGACTTTCCTGCCCTCCAAAAATCCGACTACCTCTGCTGGATTTGAAGCCGCTATCTTGAGATCCGGAGACCAACACTCTTTCACTGATCCACAGAGGCAGCAATTTTTACCTAAATAATAATAATAATAATAATAATAATAATAATAATAATAATAATAATAATAATAATAATAATAATAATAATAATAATTCTTTTACTTTTATGGTTTTCAGAGATGCCAAGAAGGTGCCTAATTTTTGTCCCACAGGAGTTCCTTTATGTGCCAGTAAATGTACCGACATGAAGCTGGTGTATCTGATCATCTTCAAATACCACCAGACTCAGCCGTGATGGAACCCGCCAACCTAAGCTATTAAGTCTGGCTTTTGCCGACCTATTATGATGTACACAGCTGGGACCTAACCAGTGACAAAAGGATATAAATGAAATACAGACAATGGAAATGAATCACCTTCATTCATTTTATGTTCATTAGCTCCTCAACTGAGGTTGGCTTGGGAATGGCATCCAACTGCGAAAAACACACCATATAATTTCATCTTACCTCATCCTCTACCCCGTGTAAGGAAACGAGTCTAAGGGGCATACACACATACAAAAACAATGGAAATTAAATTTCCGTGAAGAATGTTACAGAGGACAAGGAGAGAGAGAGAGAAAAAAGAAGACAAATAGAAAGAATTAAAGGTCAAAACATTGAACACTAAAATGGAGAAAAGTAGTCTGAGATGGCTCTGATATATTGAACAGATGAATGAAAAGACAATGCCAAAACAAAGTATAAAATCACACATGAAAGATAAAAGTGCCTGAAGAATGCCCCAGTTACAACTAGTGGGTATGGTTAAGAAGAGTGTGATGCAAAAGGTCCTGGACTGGAACACATTACTCCTGGTTGTCACCCTCATACTGTCTTTAACAAGTTTTTCATTAAGCTTGCCTTCATCTACTCTTGTCCAGTACTCTGTTACAAATTCCTTTCAATAATTTACTTTTGCTTTACGTCCTACTAACTACTTTATGGTTTTCTAAGACAGTGAGGTGCCGGAATTTAGTCCCGCAGGAGTTCTTTTACATGCCAATAAACCGACCGACACAAGGCTGATGTATTTGAGCACCTTCAAATACCATCGGACTGAGCCAGGATCGAACTTGCCAAGTTGGTGTCAGAAGGCCAGCGCCTCAACTGTCTGAGCCACTCTGCCCGGCATAATTTACTTTTAGAATCATTTTTCATTTCAATATACAATACAGTTGAAGTATTTTACCATCAACAGTCACAGCCAGCGTAATGGTGTATTGTAGTATCTCGTCTACAGTTAATCTCACTAGACTGTCAAAGACCCAGGAACTTTCTTGTAATAATGGTCATCATTTCACTGTCATCAGTAGGATGTGGATTTTGACGAAAAGTAATTTCTTTTTCTGAATATTCAGAGACTATGCTTAATGGCAATTGAGTGTATTCTGCAATAAATATATTAGATATATAAGGTTTTTAGAGGTAATCAAAATGCATTTTCTCCAAGTTTTCCAGAATGTCAATTTTTAATGTTTAGGTGCATTTTAGATTTTTTAAAAATTTTCATACTTCGGTTAAATGTTCATTTTAAATCATTTTTTATAATATCTGTATTTCTAAGTTATAAAACACATGTCAGCATACATTTTCGGACTACTGTAGTTCTGCATTGCTCATCTGCTTTCATTATATTTTTATTATTTATGCAGTTATTTTAATCTTTCTTGACCTTGATGCATTTGTGTGTACAGTTTGTGTCACCGATTTCTTCACATGCACGTGTGGATTACATAAGTCACACGAAAGAACCCTCAGTGCCATATGGCTTGTGTTGGCAGCTCTGACGCAGCCATGCTCGTTTACTCAGTTAGCCGACAGTTCTAGCTAGGACTTTTAAAGGTCTGTGTGTTTTTTGTGCAGTGCAACTGAAATGCCAAAACAAAAACAGTCAACTGCAAGCCATTTAAAACTGTATGTCGGGCCGATGACCTAGATGTTAGGCCCCTTTAAACAACAAGCATCATCATCAAACAGTATGTGTCAGAATTCAGTGAAAGCATATTCTCAACTGATGAAAATATATTGTTTTGTAAAGTGTATGAAATCAAAGTTGCTGGAGATAAACGTTTACCGTATGACATGTCGAGCACACAAAACATTTACGAGCTCTTGAAGATTTGAAAAAAGAAATAGTGTCCCAATTACTGTTAAAAGAAACTGCTTCTACATCAAGTAATAAAGTCATCTTCCTTTTAAAAGGAATTATGTGAAGCGTTTGTTAGTGCAAATATTCTACAAGGAAAATTAAGCAATCCTAAATTAAGTGATTACCTTAAACACCACACTGATCATACTATTCCAGACGAATCAACATTGCGTAAATACTACCTATAAAAATGTTATGAAGACACATTAAACTGAATACATGAATGTGTGAATGGGAAAAATATCTACGTACCAATTGACAAGACTATGGATTCAGAGGTATGTTATGTAGGTAATGTAATGATAGTAGTCTCGGACAAACTTTTCTTCTGACCTCAGTTTTTTTTTTACGTCGCACTGACACAGATAGGTCTTATGGCGATGGCCTCAGAGATTTTGGAGGCGGTTAACCAGACTCAAATATGCAAACTATGTATCAATTGACAAGACTATAGATTCAGAGGTATGTTATGTAGGTAATGTAGTGATAGGGAACCTAGAATCTAATAGTCTCGGACAAACTTTTCTTCTGAACTCAGAGGTTTTAGAGGCAGTTAAGCAGACTCAGATATGCAAACTGTTCACTAAATTCATTGTTTAATATGGCCTAGTGGAATACAACATCAGAATGTGGTCCTTTTCCAAGCTGATATAGTGCCTTACGTGGTATAAAGGCAGCAAACTCTATCAAATCATTTCACAGTAAGATGGTGCATGTCACCTGACTGGCCCATGCTTTCATCGAATTGCAGAAAAGGTCAGATAAAAAAAAAAATTCAGAATTAGATGGACCAGTTTCCATGGTAAAGAAAGTTTTGTCAAAGCACCGTCCAGACCTGCTTCAAAGACAAGGGCCCCCAATGTAGCTTTGTCTCCAGCACCAGTTTTGAACACGCTGGGGTACCTGGTTGACTGCATGCATATACCATAGTGACAATTTTTAGACAGTGGGAGAAGCAGTTAATAGGTTTGATAGGACAGATGCTAAGGCAATTGGGAGTTCACAGGGCCTGCCTTCTGATCCTCAAATGGAAGGTAAATGGTATTGCATAAAATAAAAATGTTCATTTCTGCCAGAAATCTTAGCTCACCTAGAAGAACGTGGCATGGCATTGAACAAATCGGGGGAGCGGGGGGGGCAGTCAGGCAGAAAATAAAATCTGGATTGGATAAAAATAAAGGGTTTCAGACAGTGTGTCAAATAGCTAGTATTTGTCATGAGGACTTCAGAACTGATATCTCTGAAATGGATTTAACAGCCAGTGACAATGTTTTTTTAAATATGCTCCTGTTACATCAGTGAAAGTAGAGAGAGGTTTCTCAGTGTATAAAACAGTATTGCCTGACAAACACCGTTCCTTCACTTTTGATAACTTGTGGATGACTATGGTGGAGTATTGCAATGTTAAGATATGTTTAATTAGTTATATATTTTTTCAGCAGAAATGAAAATCACCTAGTGATAACTGTTAATTTTTTATTTTATTAATTTTGTGTGGCTATTTCTAGCCAAGTGCAGCCCTTGTAAGGCAGACCATCTGATGAGGGTGGGCGGCATCTGCCATGTCTAGGTAACTGCGTGTTATTGTGGTGGAAGATAGTGTTATGTGTGGTGTGTGAGTTGCAGGGATGTTGGGGACAGCACAAACACCCAGCCCCTGGGCCATTGGAATTAACCAATGAAGGTTAAAATCCCCGACCCGGCCGGGAATTGAACCCGGGACCCTCTGAACCGAAGGCCAGTACGCTGACCATTCAGCCAACGCAACGAGTCGGACACTGTTAATTTATTGATTACTATATTAGTATTAATACACTAATTCTACTAAGAATGTATATTCTACAATACAGTTATTCTAACAGTATATTCATTATCTGTCTAAGATAATTATTATTAAATTGTTCGGCTCCATGGCTAAATGGTTAGCGTGCTGGCCTTTGGTCACAGGGGTCCCGGGTTCAATTCCCAGCCAGGTCAGGAATTTTAACCATCAATGGTTAATTTTGCTGGCACGGGGGCTGGCTGTATGTGTCTTCTTCATCATCATTTCATCCTCATCACGACACGCAGGTCGCCTACGGGAGTCAAATCAACAGACCTGCACCTAGCGAGCCAAACATGTCCTCTGACACTTCCAGCACTAAAAGCCATATGCCATTTCATTTCATTATAAAATTATTTGATAAAATTTATTACATCACTTTTTAAAAACTGAGGTAATTTTATAATAATATTAGGAACGGTTTATAGGTCTTTTGTCAATAATTCTTAGGTCATTAACACCTGGGTCCTAGTCATGAGCTTTCCTCTTCGTTTTGATTATGATGATGATAATGCCTGCTGTTTAAAAGAGCCTAACATCTAGGTCATCGGCCGCTAATGGTACGAAATGAGACGAAGTGTGATGACAATTTCAAAGTCCAAAATCATCCACTGACCAAAATTCAAAATGTGATCACAAAGAATGAATGGGTGAATATGAATTTAAAACGATCAGTGGATCCGACCCACAATGCCCCACATTCCCAGAAACTATAGTAAAATAATAGTATTACTGACCAGGGGACTGCTTCTAAAGCATAATCCTGAATTGATGATGCTTGTTGTCTAAAGGAGTCCAAAATCCAGGTCATCGGCCCCTCATATAGGGACTTATTGCTAGTAAAGTAGAACAATGGTATTTGTCATGTTGCGGTACTAATCAATAGTAGTGTAGACTCGTGGTATTCCACACATTACAGCACTACTCGCAGGTAAAGTAATACGTTCATGTAATGCAGACCTATGGTGTTTCTCACATTGCAGCGCCACTTACAGGCAACACAAACCTATGGTGTTCCTCACATGGATGTACTAATCATAGACAACGCAGACCCACAGTTTCGCTCATATAGCAGTTCTAATCACAGGCAATGCCCAGACCTGTGGTGTTTCTCACATCATCATCATCATCATCGGTTTGCCCTTCCAGCGAGCCGGGTAGGGTGTTTGCAAACGAGCGTCTTCCAAAGTCGCCTATTCAAAAACATTTTGTTGTCCAAGACAGATTCCCAATTCCATCCTCTTCTCTCCACGTCTTCCCTCAGTTGGTCCATCCATCTTCTTCTTGGTCTTCCAGCTGGTCTTCTACCTGTTATTCTCTTTTCCAAATAAGTACACGGTAACCTTATGCTATTCATTCGTTTAACATGCCTAAACCATTTAAGTCTACATGACCTAAGTCTTTCCTCCATCGATTCATTTAGACCTAGGTTAGATCGGATCTCATCATTTTTCACATGATCAAGTCGGGTCTTTAGGAGGGCAGTTCTAAGAAATTTCATTTCACAGGCTTGAATCCTACTACAATCCTTTGATGTTAGTGTGAAGGTTTTTCAGAGAATATGTAAGGATGGGAATGAAATATGACTTGTATAGGGTCATTTTTGTTCTTTGTGGGACCTTCTCATCCCATAGTAGGTGTCTAACGATACTGTAAAAGTTAGAGCCTTTAGTTACTCTGTTTGTTATTTCTATCTCAGCTCTGTTATTACTGGCCATTACACTTCCTAAATAACTGAATTGGTGTACTACTTCAACTTGGTGGTCCTGTATTTTTATGTTGCATTCTGTATTATGTCTGCTGATTTTCAATGCTACTGTTTTTGATGGGTTCAATTTCATTCCATAATCATCAAACTTCTTACACCATGTATTCAGATTATTTTGCACTCCCTCCTCTGTTTCATCCCATATTGCCACATCGTCTGCAAACACCAGAGCCTGAAGATCTTTATTACCTTTTCCTTTTACTTCCTTTAAAATGGTATCCATAACTGCTATGAATAGAAGAGGTGATAAGGCACTTCCCTGTTGTACTCCTTTGGTTGTATTGAACCATTCAGAGTGACCATCTCCAATTCTGACACAGCTTTTACAATTAGTATATAGCATTTGGATCTTCCTAATAAGGTACTCCAGTACACCAAGTTTTCTAAGACTTTTCCAAATAGTTGATCTAGGAACATTATCATACGCCTTTTCAAGGTCCATAAACACAATAATTAGGTCATTTCCTCTTTCCCAGTGTTTCTCTGTCAACATCCTCAAAGCAAATATCAGATCTGTTGTGCTTCTTCCAGTCCTAAAGCCATGTTGTTCCTCTTCTAAGGTAGGCTTTAGTATATCCCTTACTCTGGCTTCAATGATCTTCTCCATAATTTTAAGGTCTTGTGATAGAGGGTAATGCCTCTGTAATTTTCACTTTTCCTTCTACTCCCTTTCTTAAAGATAGGAACTATCACCCCTTTTGTCCAATCTTCAGGTATTTTGTTATCCTTCCATATTGTCCTGAGAACTCTATACAGCCACTGTATTCCTGGCAGACCAGCAGCTTTAATCATGTCAGCTGTAATTTCATCAGCTCCTGCTGACTTACCACTTCTCATCCTAAGGAGAGCTTGCTCTACTTCTGTCCATGTAATTGGGATATCTTCCTCTATTGTTTTCTGTCCTACATCCTCAACAGAGATCTCTTTAGGGCCATTTAGGAGTTTGTCAAAATACTGCCCCATTGTATCTGTGATATCTTTCATATTGTGAACTATATTCCCATCTGCTGTCTCTAGAGCTGTAATTGCTTCTTTATCTGATCTTTTACTTTTTACTATTCCATATATCATTTTCATATTCCCTTTATTGTCTTCTTCCAGTTTAGTTGTAAATTCTTACCAACTTTTCTCTTTTTTTTCCCATACAATTCTCTTGACTTCCAACTTTCTGTATCTATATTCCTTTGCCATCTCTTCCAATTTATTGTTGTCTATTTGGTCGCTGTTGATTCTTCTGTCAGACTTAGCCACATCAAGAAGTTTTTTGGCTTTATTCCTTTTCATTATGGCTTCTTTCACTTTATCATTCCACCAAGATGTTTTCTCTCTCACTCTTCTGCTTGTTCTTCCACATATTTTTTCTGCACTACCAACCAGACTTGCCTTAAAATCATTCCATTCTTTATTACCTTTCTTTGTGACTGTTATTGGTATTTTAGCTCTGATTTCCTCTTGAAACTGCTGTTTGACTTCCACATCTTTCAATTTCCAGTCTTTAATTCGTGACTTTTTCTTCTTGTTTACTTTAATAATAGGTTTGGTGACTTTTAGTTCTGCAATGAGGACTCTATGGTCACTATCAAGGCTCTCACTAGGTATCACTTTTACATCATGCACCCTTTCTCCACTTGACCTATCTGTGATAAGGTCTATCACTGATCTATATTGACCATCCCAGCTGTATCTCATGTTTCTCATATAATGGTACTAATTACACACAACGTAAGCCCGTAGTGTTCTGCATGTAGTGGTACTAATCATGGGTACTGTAAATCCCATCCTGATTCACACTCTGTTGCTACTAATCACAAACTTATTGTGTACCTAACATAGTGGTACTACTCGCAAGTAAAGGAGACCCAGGGTGTTCCCCGCATGATGGAACAAATTACAAGTAGCCTCATGGTTCTAAGTCGATCATCCCTTGCTCGCCATTTTAGTCGCCTCTTACGCCAGGCAGGGGATACCATGGGTGTATTCTTTGCCTGAGTCCCCCATCCACGGGGGTCCTCTTTGATTTTGCCAATATTGATAAGTCAATCATTAAACCCATCCCTTTTTTTGTTACAGCTGTAAATCTTGGTTTTGAAATGTATGGGAAGTTCCATGATCATTCCATGATGTGCAATGAAAAAACTACAGTATATGCTGAGAGCCATAGCTGTAGAAACACCAATAACAAAGATATGACATATCCCGAAGAAGCGAGTTTTTCTTTGCTAGTTGTTTAATGTCATAATTTTCAGAAATCCAGGAATGTGAAAGGTCTAGAACTGAGAAGCTAGTGGTCATGACCTTCATTTTTTTTTTTTTTGCTAGTTGCTTTACGTCGCACCGACACAGATAGGTCTTATGGCGACGATGGGACAGGGAAGGGCTGGGAGTGGGAAGGAAGCGGCCGTGGCCTTAATTAAGGTACAGCCCCAGCATTTGCCTGGTGTGAAAATGGGAAACCACGGAAAACCATTTTCAGGGCTGCCAACAGTGATGACCTTCATTAAAGTACAGCCCTGGTATTACCTCAGTGGGAACATGGGAGACCATGGAATGCCCACTGTGAGATTTGGGCCTCAATGCAAACTTACATCTACACAACTTATACCGGTTAGCTAACCCACCAAGCTTGTAGTTTTATGCAACTGTAGATATCATGATTATATGTAGTTGTGGGACCTCCAGTTTTATGTGCAATCCTAATGACAGGCAGGTAACTTTTCATTTAAAAAATGCAAGTTATATTGGCTGGAATTTAAATGTCACCAGGGTGACAAACTAGTAATGTTAACTGGTCATCATGCCCTATCCTGAAGAAAAAAAATATTGAATAAAACAGGAACAAATATAACTTGGCTGTATTGTAATCCTCTTCCTAGCACAGTGTTATGCTGTATGAACAATTAGAATTCTTTGATTGGCAATAACTAAATACCACAGAATTAAAGCAAATTGTAATTCATAGGAAATTGTATGAAACACAGATTTTAAAGTTCACTCATAACAGCCTTCTGTGAAATGAAGTCAATCACTTTTATGTAGAGGAAAAGAGTAAAATTTAAAACTTACCAGAGGTTTAGAATCTGAAACCACATGGTACTGTAATAGCTGATGTAGCTGGTAGTATGCTTTGTAATGAACTAGTGAATTGATGACTAACTCATGTAAGAAGTGCTGAACTGGAATGTGGTAATCGGTCAAAGAACGGATATATTCCAACAGTACCCAGACCACAAACTTTCCTCCTCCTGAAATGTTAACACATTCACATTAATTACATCACTGTACAAGTACATCTGCTAGTTGTATCCAATACAAGCAGAAGCTATAATCTGACATTCCAATAAAGTGGAACACTTGACTCTCGAAACACTCACAGATACTCAGATACTTAGGTTCTATAAAATTAATAACAGCTCCTTAAAATTGTAAGATAACACTGAGAAATTTTGATACAATATTTATAAATGTTGCTGGCATGGTATTAAAATGTGGTAACAATAGCTCTAGCCATTTCTCAACAACTGTCTCCAATGTTAACATTGATGCTTTAACAGCCCGTACTTGTGGACATGACATGGGCCTTTGGGCTTATGCCGTGTCAAGAAAACAAAGTGAAACTCTTTACATTTCACAGAGAACTTTGCTCCACATCTTCTGAAGAAAATCTTGGCTGTTCCCAAGGAAGTCTTTCACAATAATGAGGGTTTGAATTTAAGAATGCTTCACCATTGGAGAACTGCAGTGGTACGCTCGTTTGGCACCAGGTGGCTTGCTGTATGCTGGCACAGCGCTCCAAGCAGAAGCTGACAACAACAATTGAGCTCTAATTAAGATGTTATATCACACCGTGTGTGCTTTCGAAGTATCAGAGAGGACATCAGATGAATCAGGGACAAATGTGATAGAAGAAAATAGAAACTAATAAAATAAAACTCAATGAAAGACACCAGGATAAACAAGAACAGAACTGAAGTATGGAAAGAAAGTATGCGGAGAAAACCAGAGGATGATATGAGACGGTGTAAGAGGGGGGGAGGGCATAACCGGTGTACACATGTTATGAAAGCATGACATTAACACAACACATAGCTTGGGGATGAACCAACTGGTGATGACGAATGCACAAATTTGGAAAACACCAAAACAAAATAACAATATAGAAAGGACAATGAAGAGAACTACCTACGTATTGTAAATTCTTAATGGCTGACAACCACGTATTACTTAATTGATAGCCAGTGTCCCTGTTGAAATTCTTAGGATTTTTACGTATTTCCACAGTCTTCCGTATGAACACCTGTAGTGTTTAGTGTGGGTAAGAACTTGAACATCTTGGAATACAACATCATGACCTGACGATAAGGCGTGCTCAGCTATTGCTGACTTTTCTAGCTGGTTGAGACGGATATTTCTTTGGTGTTCCTTGATGCAAGTCCCAATGGACTGGCATGTTTGGCCAATGTATACCTTGCCACAAGTACAGGGAATTTTGTACACCCCAGGGAGTAATAGTGGGGACAATTTGTCTTTGCTTTTACCTAAATTATTACACTATTATACTCTGGGGTGTAAAAAATTCACCGAAGCAACTGACCGCCTTCATTGCAAAGTCATGCCAAAATCCTCCACTTCATGAGCAGCAGATGACATGCTAAGAAGTCGGTTCTGCACAGTTTGTTTTTTGTGTGGTACCATAATTATAGGATGGTTTTTCAGCAACGATGGGTTAGGAACGGTCTAGGACCAAGAAGGAAGTAGCTGAGGCCTTAATTAAGGTATCTTTGCCTAGTCTGAATGTGGGTAGCCACGAAAAACCAGCTTCAGGGCTACCAATAGTGGGTTTTCAACTCAGAGCAGTGACTTATCATGTAGGAATGTGTGGTTAGAGTACACATGAAAGAAGGACATCAATTGTCTACCTATGATGAAGACTATTAAGATAAGTATTTTGTAACTGGAATGTTCTATCATTGAGTATTATGTATGGAACAAGATATTCCATTACGGTAGTTTATTTACAGCATGATGAATGTTTTGAAAGATTGAAAGGGACACGTACATGAGTAAATACATGGTTCTTGGCTTGTATCACTTAGAAGTTATTTGATTTCCAAGAGGTGGAGAATGTATAATATGACATTTTATTCCATCACATGCTGCTTCTTCCTTATGATGATTTTGTGTGCTTTTCAATGAAACTGATTTCATATTGTGTTGTCTACATCACCATATTATACATTTTCTTCCACATTAGAATTTAAAAAATTCAAAAGTGACATACTGTATGAATTTTCTCATGTTAATATGTCCCTTTCAAGCCCTTACAAAATATGCATCATGCTGTAAGGAGTCTCTTTCAGTGTTTGGCTGCTAACTTATATCTCCCTCATCTCAGCTTTTGATTCTTGCATCAATGGCCACAGACAGTTGCAAAAGCCATTAAAGGTAGAATAGCATTGTTAGCACTGAGTACTCAAAGTGCACAAATTCCCTTTTCAACCTGATTACCAGCAGCTACGGCTACTCTAACACTTACATCCATTATCATTCAATGCTGAGAGTTGCACAGCAATTCTTCTCGCCACTTCTGAGACCATACCTTTTGGGGATCATTGTAAGTAGTGTTACCTTTTGGGGATCATTGCAAGTAGTGTTAATATAAGGAAAGATCTTCATTGGGGTAATCACATAAATATGATTGTAAATAAAGGGTACAGATCTCTGCACCTGGTTTTGAGGGTATTTAGGGGTTGAAGTAAGGATGTAAAGGAGAGGGCATATAAGTCTCTGGTAAGACTCCAACTAGAGTATGGTTCCAGTGTATGGGACCCTCACCAGGATTACTTGATTCTAGAACTGGAAAAAATCCAAACAAAAGCAGCTCGATTTGTTCTAGGTGATTTGTGACAAGAGAGTAGTGTTACATAAATGTTGCAAAGTTTGGGCTGGGAAGACTTGGGAAAAAGGAGACGAGCTGTTTGACTAAGTGGTATGTTTTGCATGTAATAAACTTCATGGTTGGTCAGTATTGAAAATTGTATATAAATTTGAAACAATTAAGTTTATTGAAGTGGTCAACCTATTCAACCTATTGTAGTGAATGGGCTGACCACTTCAATAAACTTAATTGTTTCAAATTTAAGTGGTATGTTCCGAGCTGTCAGTGGAGAGATGGTGTGGAATGACATCAGTAGATGAATAAATTTGAGTGGTGTCTTTAAAAGTAGGAAATATCACAATATGAAAATAAAGCTGGAATTCAAGAGGACAAATTGGGGCAAATGTTCATTTATAGGAAGGGGAGTTGGGGATTGGAATAACTTACCAAGGGAGATGTTCAATAAATTTCTAATTTCTTTGCAATCATTTAAGAAAAGGCTAGGAAAACATCAGATAGGGAATCTGTCACCTGGGCGACTGCCCTAAACGCAGATCAGTAGTGACTGATTAATTGATTGATTGATTGATTGATTGATTGTCAGCATAAAATTTATCCAAGAATTATTACAGTCTATGGTCACTGGTGGCAAATGCAAGATACTTATTTATCACACCTCTTCCACTCACCAACTGAACAAAACAATTTATTTACGAGTATTCATCCTTATCTTTATATTATTGCTCAGTAGAATACTGAAATATAGTCCAAAAAAAGAATCATGCACCAAGAAATTGTTGGAATCGCATGAAACTTTACATGGGTGATTGTACTGTTTGTATACAGTAAGTTAAGTGATTACGACCACAGAGCCAACAGATCGTTTATTGCTGGAAAATGGACGCTTGAGAGAAATTAGTACACTGTGGGTTCGCCTCTAGCTCAGATATAAGATGTGATATGACCAAGCATGAATGCATCCAGGTTTTATATGGTATCCTGCGACACATCTGTCCATACTTGCAGTAACCTGTCCTCTAGATCATGTTAACTCTTAGGCTGCTGAAGCTGCCACCCCAAATGGTCCCAGACATATTTGATGGGTGATAAATGTCGTGACTGGGCAGGCTTCAGATGGGTGAAAATTATGTGGATACATTCCTGTGAAATTCCTGCTGTGTGCAGCAGAGAATTTATCCTGACAGAATATGCCTATTGGAAGCCGTGGCATGAACGGAAACACATGCAACCACAGGATATCCTGCACATATTTCTGCGCTGTCATTTTCCCTCATGACACTACTAGGGATGATCAATTGTTATTGTGATGGCCCCCTAGAACAGCATACCAGCAGTGTGGACGGTGTGTCACGCCACAGTAAAAACAGGATTGAGGAGCTCACCATAAGGCCTCTTGAGACTATCATAGCTATTATCAATATAAGTATCCAGCCTTGTGCATTCCAGTAATGTGCCCCCTCTCAAATTCTGATAACTGGGTGAAATCTCCTCAACTGCATCGTACAGGCATGTCGAGTAGTCGACGAGGTTTACACAAGTAACTAATCTCATATCTGTTCCGTATTGAAGGTAACAATAAGTAAAATTCTTCCAAGAATAAAATTTACTGTGTCCACCTATTCAATACAATTATATTCTGTAGTGATTAAATCCTACATGAATTACATAAACTAATTAGGTATACGTTTCGCCCTAGTTTTGGGCATCTTCATCCTAGTGATAATCTTAAGGTCAAGTCCTTAAACCAACTTAAAACTGAAAGTTTTTTTACAAAATGTTGTGCTTTAGGTGATGTTTACATAGGCTTAAAATGTGTACATTAATTAAAATCTAGAATTTGTGACAAGGAAGCAATTAAAACTATCATACAAATATCATACAAAGCACAAATCGGAACTTCACCAACTGTATGGATAAATCATTAGATTGATTGTTTGTTTATACAAATGTGTTCATCGAAAGGTGCATATGATCTCCTATGTCGTAAATACGGCAGCTACAAAACCGGAACCGTGGTATAATGTTGATCTTGTTGAGCTTGAATATCCCACTAGGAAGAAGCGTGGTTGCATGGTACTATTTTAGAGATTAAAAACGTGTATGTTGGAACATATTGTCAATATCATTCATTAGTCAGGTGCTCATCTGATAAAATGTTTCTTGGAATTTTGTGCCGTTCTTATCGGATTACTGTTCCCGTTGGTACGTTGTTCTACCCTTGGGATGATTTAGGAGTATTGTCTGTAACTGAATAAGAGAAAAAGAGAATTTAGAATGACGAATGTAGAGCCCACTTGATAATTTTAAAGAAGAAAGTGTAATACCCCATAATTGTGGACGAACTTACTTGTCCAGTCGGATGTTAGCTGGATCCACTTGTTTCGGTTGCGTCTGAACGACTAACCTTTCTACTTCTAGTGAAGTATTGATGCGGTAACAGAGGGATGAAGCGTAGAGGGGAAAGGGGAGTGAGCTGTACCTTTTGCACCTGTGTTATTGCTAGAGAGGCGTTACTCGAATTGGATTGGGTGGGCCTAGCATTAGGCGTGGTAATTGGGACAAACGAGTGCTGTGACTGAAACATACTGGGGACTTTATTCTGATTTACAGCCTGGATTAACCTTGGAGTTGCCTCATATAATGGATTTTTGTTGTCAATGACTTCGTAAAGATTATTATCTTTATTATAAGTTTGCTCCAAATAAATGTACAAGTTTTCCATCTCACTCAATAATTTCCCCTTACCTAGGCTTCTAACGATCATCAAATCTTTCTCTATTGAGGTGAATTTATGTCCCGTTTCACTCATATGCTGGCTCATGGCTGAATACTTGTTATGTTTGGAAGCACTGTAATATTTCAGATACCTTGTGTAAAAGCTTCTCCCTGTTTGACCGAGATACGTGATCTCACACTGTGTACACATTAATCTATAAACCCCACATCTTGAGAAAACATTGTTATTATTATTGACCTTATTGTGGTTGAGGAATATGTTCTGGTTATTATTTACTGACCTGAAGGCTACGTTGATGTTTTGTTTTTTTAGAACGTTAGTGATCTGATGAATAGCCGGGCTGTTATACGTAAATGTGGCGTAGCTATTTTTCTTAGATTTATCTGGTACTAGATTGGAAGATAGTCTAGTTCTGATTTTATTAATTAACCGATTGATCATATTTATTTTAAAGCCATTGAACTGAGCTAATTGTCTTATATAATTTAGTTCAATTTCCAAATTTTTTGGCGAAAGAGGAATTTTTAGTCCCCTATATATTAGATTTTGATAGGTGGCTTGTTTTTGGGTCTTAAGATGCAAGGATGAATCTTTAATAGTTATGGGTGAATGAGTAAGTTTCCTATAATTTGAAATTCAAAGGTGTTACTCAAGCACATAATTGTTAAATCTAAAAAATTTAAAGAATTTTTGACCTCATCTTCTTTGGTAAATTAGATATTAAGGTTTATTTTGTTTAGTGAAACCAATATATCATCACTATTAGTAATGTCTTTATTGATGACCACGAAACTATCATCAACAAATCTGAGCCATAAACAAATGCCCTTTCTTTGTGAAATAATTTTTCTATGTTCTATCGAATCCATATAAATATCCACCAGAATGCCAGAAAGAAGGTCTCCCATCGCTAGGCCTTTCTGCTGATAGTATTTTCCATTTTCCATTTACAATTTGCACTTTGGACAATTTTTAGTCAATGTATGATAGTTTTAATTGCTTCCTTGTCACAAATTCTGGAATTTAATGAATGTACACATTTTAAACCTATGTAAACATCACCTAAAGCACAACATTTTGTAAAAAACTTTTTAAGCATAAGACCATTGTGTTTAGTTTTAAGTTCAAATGTTTAATTGATTTAAGGACTTGACCTTAAGATTATCATTAGGATGAAGATGCCCAAAGACTAGGGCAAAACATGTACCTAATTAGTTTATGTAATTCATGTAGGATTTAATCACTACAGAATATAATTGCATTGAATACGTGGACACAGTAAATTTTATTCTTGAAAGAATTTTTACTTATTGAGGTTTAGAAAGCTAGCAGGAATGTTCTACAATGCACGAGTAACATCTGTGAGCCTTTATTTAGCCCATGAGAAACACACATTCAAGGATTCTGGTAGCAAGGCCATTCAACTAATCATATTACAAAGCTAATCCTTTGACTAATCTGCTTGATATACAACTGCATGCTCAGTTTTCCAGAAAAGAAAACTCCTCCTTGGTGTATGATTAATTTTGTCAATGAGTGTATTATAATATTTGTACGTATAAAAATAATCTTTCTGTCTGTACATTTTGAATATTAACCTTATACTTGGTTTTCATACTGGACAGGACAAATAACAGTGTACGTCACATTCAGTTTAATTTTTGTCTGTCTGTCTGTTTGTTTGCCTACCTGCCTGCCTGCCTGCCTGCCCGTCCGTCTGTTACAGCGTCATGGTAAAATGGATAGTGAATATTTCATGAAACTTGGTACCTATTTAAGTTTAGGATAAGGGTGAGTGGAACCTTAACTGTAAGTTGTTTTAAAATATTCAACAGGAAGTGGCTTCAGAGGGGGCCAAGAATAAAAAACTCAATACATCTCTCTTACAGTTGGTTTAACAGGATAAATTCTTAATTAAAAAAAATTGATTTAGAATATAACTTACAAACATTTAAGTCCACAATTTTTCCCAATACAGTGTGTCACAGATGTATTTTCTATGACTTTTTTAAATTTGAAAACACTGCATCGCAAGACATAACCTCTTGAATATTTAATCTTTCTCAAATACACTAAACAGACACTTGAAATGTGCTTGTGTAATTATCTGAGAATGCATTGTGTAATTTTTTTTTTTTTTTCCGTATTGGTTGTTCCTCTTTCTGCTCCTTCCCCTTCCATTTTCAAACATAGTTTTGGTTGCTGGATGCGTCCAATGTTTCCCTCTCTCATTTTCCCTTCATTTCTCAGACAAGTTACTTGTCTAGTTTGTGGATTCTTTTTGAACCCAAAGCTGCTGGGTTGCGAGCATCGGAGTGTAAGTCTTCAGTATATCTTGCGTGAAAGGTTGATGATTGTGGCAGCAAGTAGGCTTGTGAACGGGTAAGTGTTTGAGATATCTGTGTGTGCTGTGCATATGTGCCGGGCTCGTAGCCCAGTATGCACCCTTGCCTAATTGCCTGTTTGGCATTTTTACGTTAACTTTGTTCTTGCTTAGCCCAGTGTGCACCCTGCTCTAATTGCCTGTTCGGCATTTTTACGTTAACTTTGTTCTTGCTTAGGCCAGTATGCTCCCCTTCCTCTGATTCCCAGCGTGGCATTATTTCTTTAACTTTATTCTATTTTATTTTATGTAAGAGGGGTGAAAATATGTTCAACAGAACACTATCCTGGTCAAATAGAAAATTCAGAAATAACTTTGTTTTTAGTTAGTTGAAGTACACTCTGGTTGGAGAATTTTCTTTTGGGACCTTTATTGAATTTTAACTTATTTATGAGATATACAGTATTTCTGATCTGTGTTTGCTCTTTGTAATCGTAGTAATCTTTGTAAGCTTTGTGAAGTCTGTAAACGTACTGTAAAGTTATGTCGCTGTGTTGGGTAAATTTGAACTGCAGATGATAAACTGGCTGTTAACACTTTCGATCCACCTTCGCTTCCCCTCTGATGACTTCTTTTTCCTACGGCCTTATGCTAGTATCTTCTCAAGTAAAAAATAAGGGAAATATCAGTGGTGGTTGTTTGGAAGTTTAGGCTCAGGAGCCAATTCAGAGATGCTCTTCATCATACCAACAATGTATTAAATGCTTTGTACATCTCTATGTTTTTCAAATATTAACTTGATACTTGGTTTTTACACCAGAAGGAAGAGATCAAATGTACACAGGGCAGCAGAGAGCCAGGAAATGAGTACATCATGACAAGCTGCTAACAGGTAGAGGTTGTCTACTTACATGCCCAGTGGCATAACTAAGAAAGGAGGGGCCCACCCACAACATAATATTTTGGGTGCCCCTCTTCAGATTTTGTGAGAATGATATTTCCTACCTTAATCACTGCATGAAATAAATTTCATTTTGGGTCCGTATTGACAATTATGTTATATAAGTTGAAAACTAGTATATTGCTTCCACCTAGTCAATACCTATAAGTTTATTTAAAATTCAAAGTTGTAAAAACATCATATTAAAATAACAGGACATGTTTCGACTGCATTAGGCAATCTTCAGCTGTTTAGAATTAACTTAATATTTTGAAAGTTACAAAACATGAATATAATTTACATTCATATGATATACTTATAAATTAAAATAAGTGCATGTTGAATCATCATCAGATGAAGAAGTTGCTTGATGTAATGTGATGAAGTTAGAACAGTTCTATGAAATAAATAACGATCATGTAATTAAAAGTTTCCTCTGTCCTTAAAATTTATTTTACCTAAAAAAATGACAGTTGATTCATTCAAACTGTTGTTCCACTTCATATAAAAACTTGTAAACTGTTACGAATTTACAAATGTAGAATAAATTGATTGCTATATCTTAAAGGATACTCTACTGTGAGGGAAATCTAGCAAGTGACACATAACGTTTTCTTTTCATTCACAGGGTTCAACCCGATGATTCTGCCTATTCACTTTTAAAGATTAGTTGATTCCTCATTTGAAGCTCAAGATAACAGATTGCCAATGATCGGAGACAACGCGAGGAAGTCTCTCGAGTTTAACGCCGATTCATGCAACATTTTATTCTTCACAACATTCGTTTTTCAACCAACCCAGCACGTGATTTCTACACACCTCACCACATTTTAATCTATGAAATGAAATGAGGCCACAGCTTGTAATTCCATATCAGCTCACCCTTACTGGAAAAAACTGTTCTTAATCACAAGCATTCAAATGCCACCGTGTGAAGACTGTTATGATCTCGAATATTATAGGAACAATCATTCATAGCAACTCACTGTAACATTTCCATGTCACTCACCTCACATACACATCAGCAATTTTATGGTTACCACTTGTTTTTTAATAGACATAATATAGTCTTATTGAATGGTTTTAAATTGTCAAAATTAATTTTTTTCAATGAAATATTAGATCGCATGAACATTTTATATTATATGAACTGGGTACAGGGCCCTGACCTCACTTGGTTTAGGTCTTTTTCTAGTTGATGATGCTTACGAAGTATAAGTGAAACATGTCCTAATTCTAACATCTGTATAATGTTTATATCCTAAATATAAGGACTGTTATGTATTGGAAAGGTGGTTTTAATTAATGCTGTAACTTCTATATTCTGAAATCCAATATGGTTTTATAATGAGATTCATAACTTTCATTCTCCTAACCGGATGCCCTTCCTAACTTCAGTCTAATGCAGGTGGCTCTTGCGTATACATAGGCTCTTATGGGACTAACCCCGGGGGAGAGCTGCACTAGGGCTCTCGAGGAAGGATAGTCGCTCAAAGCAAAAAGCATAATCAGAATGATGAGCTGTAGATAAACATAGAATATTGTTATAACCTAACTTTGTTATCCTGTTAGAAGTGATAAAAATCATTCAGCTTAGGATTGCAAAATACTGAACCAAAAAAATTCGTGCTACACATATGGTAGGGAATGGAACCCAGAGGTCATGTCTTATCAGAAGGGTAAAAGGGCAGACGGACTCCTCCTCCTCCTCCTCTTCACGGTGCCCTCCTCCACCTCCTAAGGCTAAAGGGCTAATGGGCTAAAGAGCTAATGGGCTCCTCCTCCTCCTCCTCATTCGCAACAGGAAGCTACCTCACTCCTCATTTCCCTGTAGTTTGTTTAATTTTGTAAATAATTACACAATAAATATTTCATTAAATTTAAAATGTTCTATTTATTGCATTCCCTTTGCCTCCTTGAGGTTTGCATTGCCCTTGTATGATGTCATATCCTCACCTAGAGGGGTTATGAGCGTTGTAAGCATTCTTGAACTCCCTTCTACAATGTTTGCATTGAAAAATTGTCCTACAAGATATCTCATGACATCTCTTGTGATAGCCTTGGGGGAAATGTTTTTCCAAACTCTTTGCAAATATAGCTAGAAATGGGTTGTTCCATGATGGACTTTATCTTCTGCTAACAGATTCTCCTTTAAAAGAAACAAACTAAATCTACTAGACACCTGCTACTCTCTACTTATATGATGTAATACAAAGCTGTGTAGATTAGAAAAGTAGCCTATAGTAGCTTTAGGATGAGAGGACTTACCACAATGTGAACAGCTTGACGGTTAACAGAAAACTAACACAAAAGTGTATAACCTATCTTATATAGCTTATACAGGGTAGGTGTGGAGATTAAAAGGTATAGTCAAGGAAGAGGGAAGGAAGCGGCCGAGGCTTGGTTCATATGAGCAATATGTAGATATATTTCTGATGAAATCAAGGGCCATGAAGGGTATGAAAATTAAAGACTCCCTAGGATTCGCAACCTAGTACCATCAGGGTCGAAAAGAACAAGAGTTGACCAAGGGAGGTCAGATAGAATAGATGAAAGTGAGGAGCCTAGCATAAGTAAGTGGATGCAATGCTAGTACTCAGCTAAGGATCTGTGGTCGCCAACACACGCTCCCAAGTTTGGAGGCTCCTAGGATTGCTTTTAGCCACCTCCTATAATCGTGGGTGGATCTGACCATTAAATCCCTGAAAAACTCTGTCTAATCATCATTATCTTGGTCTTACCCTACCTCTTTTACCGTCCATGACAAGTCCATTATTCTCCTAAAAACCATCCTCATCCATTAGTTCTTCCTATGGTGTTGGGTACCCACAATATCGCTTGTCTGTTACAAGCTGTGAGCTCCTGAGGGAGCCCTCTAGTTAAGTCTAAACGAATAGAGTATAGCAGTCATCTTGCATGGTAGCCCTTGCCTGAGTTCCTGAAAGTTAGGCTGGTAAAACTAATAGGTCATAAGTTACAAGTTGTGAGCCCCTGAGGCAGCTCTGTAGAGTTAGGCCTGTAAGAACAATGTACTGCCATTAGCTTCCGGTCCATCTCCTTAAAGTTAGTCTCATATAACCAATGTATAGCAACCATCTTGCCTCGGGGGCCCTAACATTAGGAAGTTGCACACGGCCGCCATCTTGCGCAGTAGCCCGCGCGCCAACTCCTAGGAATTAGTCCCATGAGAGCCCATGTATAGCCCCTGCACCAGAACATACTTTTTATACCTACTGACCCCATGGTGGAATGAGAGGGTACAGGAAGCATTGAAAAAGCATGGTAAATTGGAAATAGGGATAAAATGGAAGAAAGTATCAGGAAATGAAAAGAAGGTGCAAGAAAGTGGAGAAAAGGAGAAAAGCTGGGATGGATTTACTTTAGAGTTGGAAGAGGAAGTGTATAGTTGTAAAAGGATGCTATATGGACTTGTAAGAAGGAAGAGAAAAGAAACACTCTACACAAAGCAGATAAAAGGGAAAGAAGGAAAGAGAATAACACATGCAGAGGACAAAAGAAAAAGATGGAAGAATTACTTTGAGTAATTCCTGAATATGAAGAGGGGTGTAGATGAGATGATAGATACAGAGTGTAAGGAGACAGAATACAAGAGTGTAATCACAATGGAAGAAATGGAATCTGCTGCCAAAAAAATGAAAATGGGAAAAGCAGCTGGACTGGATGAATTGTACGTGGAAATGATAAAAACAACAGGACCTGTTGGTCTACAATGGCTGTATAGGCTACTTAAATGTATTTGGAAGGAAAAATCGATACCAAATGACTGGAGTAAAGGAGTAATAATACCTATATTTAAGAACGGGGACAAGAAGATACGTGATAATTATCGAGGAATCACACTCATATCTCAGGGAGCAAAAATATTTGAAAGGATCATATATCAGGTAGCAAACATATTTGAATGGGTACTTGAATAGAGAATGAGAAGAAAGGATGAAGGAGAATTACAAGAAGAACAATATGGCTTTCAAAATCGAAGATCAACACAAGATCCCATCTTCAGTATGAGGCAGTTAATGGAAAAACATTGGGAATACAGAGGGAAATGGTGATGACAGTCCTTGATTTAGAAAATGCTTACGATAGTGCACCCAGAGCAAAGGTGTAGAAAGTAATGCAACAGAAAGGATTTGGAAAACAAATGATAGAATATGTGCAAGAATGGACAAAAATTGTTGCAGCAATTTCCAAACACATGTAGGGAGAACAGAGTGGTTTTGGAATAAGACTGGACAACGACAAGGAAGTGTCCTGTCCCCATTATTATTCATAATCATTATCGACCAAATTGCAAAGGAGATAAAGGTGCATAAAATAAAATTACAAAAATGAGATATTGGTATCCCATGTTGCTTTGTGATACCGGATGATGATGGAGGCAGGTGATATAGTGGTGTGGGGAACAAACTGAGAGAAAGTACAAGGGCAACCCAACATACTGAGTGAGATTATTGAAAATTTTGGAAATAGTAAGATAATGGTGTTGACTAGAGGAGAGAGGGAAGGGAAAAGGAATTATATAAAAATAAAGGGACGAAATCTTGAAATTGTGGAAAGCTTCAAGTACGTGGGAAACGAACTGATGCAGGGCTGGACATGGAGATCAGTAAAAGGATTCAACAGGGAAATTCATTCTGCAAGAGTGTGCAAAACCTGGTGTGGAGGAAGAAAGTACCAATGAAGTGTAAAACATGGACAAAAATTGTTGCAGCAATGTCCAAACACATGTGGGGAGAACAGAGTGTGCATAAGATGTACTGCTGCCCAATACTGACATATGCAGCTGAGACCTGGACACTGAGAAAAAGACAGGAGAATAAAATTCGGGCCAGTGAAATTAAATTTTTAATTTGATAAGAAAGACAAGAAAGAACAAAGTAAGAAATGAGGTGGTCAGAAAAGAAATGGAAAAGCTTTTCAACAGAATGGAGAGGGATAAATTTACATGGTGTGGACATGTTAAAAGGGGGAAGGAAGCCGAAGCGGATGATGGAAACCCAGACAGAAGAAGAGAGGGCAAGAAGGAGATCTAGACTAAAGTGGTTGAAAATGATCACAAATATTTTAATTAGAAGAAACCTGAATTGGAACACAGTTAAGGATGAACAATGGTGATTGGATAGAGGAAGATGGAAAGGTGCCATAAACATTCCAACCCAGCAGAATCTGATTGAGGAAAATGGATGATGATGATGATGATGAATAATTAAAATTATATCTGACAAAATATTAAATGCGAGGAACTCTTTTTCTGAGCGGCTACACATGTTGAAACTATACAATTCAAATACAGAACATTCTTGAATTCCAGCTGAGTCTCAACTGTACATGGACAATTTGTTTGTGAAAAAACTTTTTTAAAAAATCTCCAACTATGCCTCATCAGTGTTGGCAGCAGGCTAAAGTATACAGTTCCTGGCATTCATACAGAGCTTTATATTCCCTGATTTAGAACAAACGTTTCAATACATACACACTGTCTCTCTGCATTCTCTTTATTGAAAAGATTTGGTTATACTAATTCTAATTTACTCAGAGAATTGTTCATATTAAAATATTAACACCAAATAGAAATCTATTGCAGACAAATTCAGTTTAAAAGGCTCTTAACGTTTTTTGAAGTATTTCACCACATAAAGCAATGTGGAAGTGACATTCTCAACACATATGACAGTACACTTAGCAAGGAGTTCTGGGACAAAAGATAAAGACAGTTAAGTGACTGCAGGTCAGAGGGTTAGAAGTAGTTTGTTTCTATCCTATGATATGGTGACATACCATTATTCTCTTCATCTTTGTAATCGGCATATCGTGAAAATACATTAGTGTAAAGATCTGCTTGATCTATTACGACAGAAGCTTTAGGAATCACTGGAGCACTAGGTTTAGCAGCAGCCACACCAATACCAGAGGAAGCTGGAGTTCCCATCTGAAAGACGAATAGTGAATTTACAATTGCATCAGAAAATGAAAATACTGGATTTTAAGGACAGTATATGGGGTAACATTCAGGACTGTGACTAGTTGCTGATAAAGTCAAAATATTTCGATGGGAAATATGGATTAATATAAAGAGATTTGTGAAAGCAGTTTCACTTTCTGATAAAATTTGTTTTAAATAATGCTATTTTGGAGTTTAATTTAATAATGCTGTAGATTAGCACACTGCATGTCTATTTATTCTCATTTTCTATAATGTCTTTATCTGCATCTGTATCATTATTTCCTTAATGTACACAGATTTACAAGTAAAACATTTGTATCAGATAACATTTTTATAAGCTATCAGCTTTTAATTAGTTTAGATTTTAGTAGCTCATTTGCAAAACCAATTATGTGCATAAAATTACAAAAAATGAGATAATGGTATCCCATGTTGCTTCTTATTTAGCTATGTTTCAGGTTCCTAAACAAGCTATAGTAGCTTTAAATTTGAAATAAAAAAACTGCACACAGTTGCAAAATGTGCTACATGAATGGCATTTATGGATGCAAAGCCTGCTTAACTCACAGATCCATGTTTACATTCACAAAATCTGTTATATGTATATTAACTAACATGGCCAGCCTTTGGCTAGATTTGCAAAGTCTGCTATTTTCCATTCCATTACAGCAGCATTGGACTCCTCTCTGTCAAAGAAAATAATGATAAAATGCTTATTTCTACTGCAGACAGACAGCTTTGCTATTATTTCATTTAATTTCCGGGTTGAACCGTGTTGTACTTGTCTGCACATCACGTACAGTTTGCCGATGTTTTGAATTTGTTTGAAATGAAGATATGCCAAAGAAAATAATGATAGTGGTGGGGACACAAAATTTACTGCAGAGACTGAATCTCAAAGATCAACGACGACAATGAGATGTCCTGAGACATGAAAACAAACATAGCTAAAGTTTCAAGGTATGCTTGTCAGTATTTTATTGGCATTAATTTAAATTCTGGTACCTAACATGAAATAGCATACGCTGTTTGAGTCATCAGTCCACAGACTGGTTTGATGCAGCTCTGCATGCCACCCTATCCTGTGCTAACCTTTTCATTTCTGCATAACTACTGCATCCTACATATGCACTAATCTGCTTGTCATATTCATACCTTGGTCTAACCCTACCATTCTTACCACCTACACTTACCTCAAAAACCAACTGCACAAGTCTTGGGTGTCTTAAGTTGTGTACTATCATTCTATCCCGTCTTCTGGCCAATTTAGCCAAATTGATCTCCTCTCACCAATTCAATTTAGTATCTCTTAATTTGTGATTTGATCTATCCAACTCACCTTCAGCATTCTTCTGTAACACCACATTTCAAAAGCTTCTATTCTTGTTCGTTCTGAGCTAGCTATCGTTTATGTTTCACTTCTATACAGTGCAATGCTCCAGACAAAAGTCTTCAAAAACATCTTTCTAATTCCTATATCAATGTTCGAGTGAGCAAATTTCTCTTCTTAAGAAAGGCCTTCTTTGCTAGTCCTAGTCTGCATTTTATGTCCTCCTTACTTCTGCCATCATTAGTTACTTTTACTATCCAAGTAACAATATTCATCCATTTCCCTGAAGACCTCATTTCCCAATCTTTCCATTACCTTTGTTTTGGGCTCATTTATTTTCATTTTGTACTCCTTCAACACTGTGTCCAAACCATTCAGCAATTTCTCCAGATCTTCTGCAGTTTCAGATAAAATAACAATATCATCAGCAAATCACAGGGTTTTGATTTCCTCTTCTTGGATTGTGATTCCCTTCCCAATTTCCTCTTTGATTTCCTTTACTGCCTGTTCTGTATAAACATTGAAAAGGAGGGAGGACAACTGCAACCTTGCCAGACACCTTTCTGGATAGATGCCTGTTATTCAAAGCCCTTGATTCTTATCACTGCAGACTGATTTTTATACAGATTATAGATCATTCTTCGGTCTCAGTACCTGATCGCGATCACCTTCAGAATCTCAAATAGTGTGGACCAATCAACATTATGAAATGCCTTTTCAAGATCTACGAACGCCATGTATGTGGGCTTGTCCTTAATTCGATCCTCTAAGATCAGACGCAAAGTCATGATTGCTTTACGTGTTCCAACATGTCTTCTGAAGCCAAATTGATCTCCTCCCAACTCAGTTTCAACTTGTCTTTCCATTCTTCTGTAAATAATAAGTGTTAAAATTTTGCAGGCATGAGATACTAAACTAATGGGTTGGTAGTTTTCACACTTGTCAGCACCGGCCTTCTTAGGAATGAGTATAACAACATTCTGCTGAAAATCTGATGGCACTTCTCCTGCCCCATGCATCTTACAGACTAGATGGAATAACCTCATCATGCTGGTTTCTTCTAAGGCAGTCAGTAATTCAGAGGGAATGTCAAAAATTCTAGATGCCTTGTTCCTATTTAGGTCTCTCAAAGCTCTATGAAATTCTGACCTCAAAATTTGGTCTCCCATTTCATAGCATCAACAGCCTCTTCTTGTTCCAGAACCATATCATCTACATCTTTACCTTGTTCCTGTCATTTTCTGCATTGTCTCCTTTCCCTAGAAGTGGTTTTCCATCTGAGCTCTTAATATGCATACACCTAGTTTTCCCTTCTCCAAAGGTTTTCTTGATTTTCCTGTATGCAGCATCTACCTTTCCTAGGACCATACAACCTTCAAAATCCTTGCACTTCTCCTTCAGCCATTCTTCCTTAGCTGTCCTGAACTTTCTATCCACTTCATTCTTTAATTGCCTGTATTCTTTTCTGCCCTCTTCACTTTTTGCATTCTTGTACTTTCATCGTTCATCAATCAGGACTAGTATCTCCTGAGTTATCCATTGATTCTTAGTTGATCTTTCCTTTCTTCCTAACATTTCTTCAACAGCCTTAGAGACTTCATTCTTCATGACTGTCCATTCTTCCTTTATTGTGTTTCCTTCAGCCTTTTCACTTAGTCCTTGTGCAACATGTTCCTTGAAACAGTCCCTCACACTCGTTTCCTTCAACATGTCTTGCATTCCTTTCTTCAATTTTTTCAACTTCAGACGGCATTTCATGACCAATAAGTTGTGGTCAGAGTTCACGTCTGCTCCTGGGAAAGCTTTGCAATCCAACACCTGGTTTCTGAATCTCTGTCTAATCATAATGAAGTCTATATGATACTTTCCAGTGTCTCCAAGTCTTGTCCACGTATACAGCCATTGTTTGCAGTGTTTGAACCAAGTATTAGCAAGGATTAACTTATGAATGGTGCATAATTCAACCAACCGACGTCCTCTTTCATTCCTTTGTCCCAATAGGAATTCCCCTACTGTATTATCTTCTCTTCCTTGGCCTACCACTGCATTCCAGTCTCCCATCACAATTAGATTCCCATCACCTTTTACATCATCATCATCATCATCATCATCATCATCATCATCATCAATGTCCCACTCCAGTCACCCGGGTGTGGTTACCTTTTACATATTGTATTAAATCTTCTATCTCTTCACATATTCTTTCGATTTCTTCATCATCTGCTGAACTAGTAGGCATATAGATCTGTACTAATGCGGTCGGCATTGGTTTGGTCTCTATCTTAACAACGATAATCCTTTCACTATCCTGGTCGTAGTAGCTTACCCGCTGCCCTATCTTCTTATTCATTATTAAACCAACTCCTGCATTTCCCCTGTTTGATTTTGTCTTGATAATCCTGTAGTAGCCTGACCAAAAATCCTGCTCTTCCTGCCAACGTACTTTACTTATACCAACTACATACAATTTTAGTCTATCCATCTCCCTTTTCAGATTCTCTAACCTACCATAACATTTCAAACTTCTAACATTCCACGCTCCAACTTGCAGAATGTCAGTATCCATCTTCCTGAAGATTGCACCATCTCTAGTAGTCCACCTGGAGATCCGCATGGGGGTCTATTTTACCTCTAGAATATTTTACCGGGGTGGAAGCCATCATCAGTACATCATTCATACAGAGAGAGCTGCTTGTGCTTGGGAGTTAGTTACGGCTGTAGTTTCCCATTGCCTTCAGCCGTGTAGCAGTATCAACACAGCTAAGCCATGTTGAGTATTGTTACAAGGCCATAACAGTCAATCATCCAGACTGCCGCCCTTGCAACATCCTAAAGACTGCTACCCCCCTTTCCATAAACCATTTGTTAGACTGGTCTTTTGACAGATACCCATCCGATATGGTTGCACCTGCAGCTAGGTGATCTGCTTCATTGGAACATGCAAGCCTCCCCACCATGACAAGGTCACATGGTTCACAGGGGAGGGAAATAGTATAAGTGCCTATAAAAATTCTAGTCTATGTTTAACCTTCATGGGTATCAGCTCTCATACTGCATTTCAATTTTGAATTTTTTTGTATGATATAGCATTATTAGGAAACTGCAGGCTTACTTTCCTCTAGGTGCAATATTCATAGTAAAATAAAACGTGGATAGTTGCATCATTCTCTTCTTGTTTGCTGGTTCCTTTTATATCACATATTGGCCCAAATTTCTAAATATGTCAACCTGCAGACATCAGACAGGTACATTTCAATACAAGGAATTGTCTTTGCAAGATGTCAGAAGGATTCACCAGAGATTCTGTCAACATCTAGACAAAGAATGGCATAATCATTTCATACTTCAACATCTTTCTGTTTCATCTCCATAGAGACGTACAACTCCAGGTAACTCAATTTGACATCAAGTGAGTACAAGTTTTCTTTTGCCCAAGAAAAGAGAAAATGTCATAAAGAACATTTCTTGACATCCTAAAAATAAGTAGTGATGGTGAACAGAGTATGCCACACATTTCTTGTCCAAGGTACAATGCCACCTGAGACTCATGGTGGTGATAGAAAATCACATAAATACAAACAGAAACGAGAGGCTGTAAAAAATTACATACGGTCATTTAAACCGTATGGCAAAGACAGACATCAGCAGTACTTATGTAGTAATCTCATTATTCAAAAAATGTGGTCTATGTGCAAAGAACAATATCCTCGTGAAGATCTTCATGTAGAGTATGTCTATTACAGACAAATATTCAAGGAACATTTCAATATGGGGTTCAGTAGCCCTTGTGCAGACAAATGCTCAACATGTTGTCTTCTTGAGAATAGGATGTAAGCCAAGAAGAGTACGCCTGAGAGAATAAAATGGAAATTCCAGCTTAAAGCTTATGCTTTCTATGAAAAATTGAGTAAACCGAAGGACAATGAACTCACTCTCAGTATGACTGTCGAAAGAACGTCGTATTACCGAGAATATCTAACTAGACTGCATATTATCCCAGAAAACTCTATATTTACAACACAGTATATGAATAACCCTCCAAATTTTCTCAAAGCAAAGCCAACATGTTTTCTTACATAGGGTCCGAAAATTAATTCAGAAAAAGGCTCTAATCAGATAGCATCCGCTGTTCTCCACTGTCACCATAGTCAGATTATCCTCTGATGGATGTGGTGGCCAAAATAAGAAAACTGGTTTCTTCTTGAAGGACCTCATAATATTAATCAATGTTCCCAATCCCTTTCAGACCGTGTATGGACAATTGTGCGGGTTCGTATTTTATTTATGTCTGGGAGTATTTGACGTTTTCTTGGCGCTAGACCAGACTGCAGCACTTGTGCAAGACATGTAGCATGTACTTCAGTTATTTTTATTTAGTGCTTGACCATCAGATTTCAGGAAGAAGAGTTTAAAGATACAGTTGATTGGCAAGATGGTTGGGAAGCAGTAATGCCAAAAGTAAGTATTTATTTATTGCATTCATATTAATCTAGAAGCTTTACCGAATATCAGAAGGTAAACAATGAAGTGTATAAATTGGTTAGTGAAAGTAAATTCGAAGATGCAACATTGTACGTAATACCATGAAGTTTTAAATGTTGATATGCACAATTGTGCATGATAAGTTTCCCTACAGGCAATGCATACAGGAGTGCTGGGCGCTGCCACCAAAAGGGCTGTAAAAGGACAAATCATCCACAATGTACGAAATGTAATGTATAAGATTTTAATTATTTTAAATTGCTCCACACTGTAGAATAGAACATTTGGTCAAGTTTGAGTGATGTCTTTAAAGGTACGAAAGATTAAAATATGAAGATAAAACTGGAATTCAAGAGGACAAATTGGGGCAAATGTTCATTTTAGGTAGGGGAGTTAGGGATTGGAATAACTTACCAAGGGAGATGTTCAATAAATTTCCAATTTCTATGCAATCATTTATGAAAAGGCTAGGAAAACAACAGATAGGGAATCTGCCACCTGGGCGACTGCCCTAAATGCAGATCAGTAGTGATTGATAGGGTGCTTTATTTCAGATGATAGTTTTATTTTGTAAAATAAACTATAAACATGTATTTTAGAGCATTTTAGGAAGTTTTTGACGTACAAACAAAAATACACACCTCCAGTTTTATTTCAGGTCTGACAGCAAGGTGCTGCCGCCGAAAGGATTTGTAAAAGTAAAACTCTTATTCATTGTAAGAAATGTAATGTACCTAGATATACTTGTGTTTGAGCAAAGATTTTAATGGTTTCAAATCATTCCACACTGTAAAATAGAACATTATTTTGATCATGCACATGTACTGTATATTCACATGTACTGAGTTGAATTTTTTTTTTTGTAAGTAGTGAATTAAGTCCTGACATGTACAACTGTGTGGGTACTTTTTTTCAGAAGTTAGTTTTTATTTTGTAAAATAAGCTATAAATACACATATATATGTGTGTGCATTTTAGTAAGTTTTTGATGTGCATACAAAAATTCACACCTCCAGTTTTCTTTCAGGTCTGAAAGGGCTAAAGTAGGTCATTCATTCATCCCACCGGATCAAATATTTGGACATCTAGAATGAGAGTTTAACATCTGCAGCATCACTGCAAACCCACAACAGTATTTGAATGTTATATGTCTGGCCTTAATTTGCAACTACATGAAAAGCCCCACATCAAGAATTATTTCATTGATAATTGATATAGTGTCCATCCTTAGACATAACTCAGACTTTAATACTCTTATTTATGTATCATGGAGAGTGTAATATGAACTTTACCCTATTTCAATAAGTACCTGTACAAGTTTTAAATTAAGTGTGTAGTCCTGAATAAGAGAACTTCCTTCATATTACACATTACAACATATACTACCTGCTTCTTTGAAATATAACATCTCTAATCTTGTTAGATGTTACTTTAACATGATATAATTCTGTGAATGTATTTTAAATATGCAATCTATATATATAAAATAGCTTGTCCTGACTGACTGACTGACTGACTGACTGACTGATTCATCATCGCCGAGCCAAAACTACTGGACATAATGAAATGAAATTTTGGGGATACATTCATATTAAGATGTAGGTGCTCGCTAAGAGAGGATATTTGGATATTCCGTTGCTAAGGGGGTGAAAAGGGGGGTGAAAGGTGAAATTTTAAAATGAGTGTATCTATATCTCAAAACTTTAAAAGTTTACAAATGTAAAAATTGGTATTTAGAGTCTTCTTTGAAAATAAGGAAACACGTATTTTTTGGTTTTCAGAAAATACCAATAGGACGGGTGAAAAAGGGTGAAAAAGGGGTTGAATGCCTTTAATCAGGATACCGGTACTTATATCTCAGAAACTGTAGATATTACAGACCTGAAAATTGGTACTTTTGATCTCTTTTAAAAATAAAGAAACACGTATTTTTTTGTTTTAGGAAAATCCAATTAATGGGAGGGGGAAAAAGGAGGTGAATTTTTAAAATGAGTGTTTCCATATTTCAAAACTTTGAAAGTTTACAGATGTAAAACTTGGTATTTAGAATCTTTATTAAGAATAAACAAACAAGTGTTTTTTTGTTTTCGGAAAATCCCAATAGGAGGGGTGGAAAGGGGTGAAAAAGAGTTTGAATGCATTTAATGAGGATACTTATATCTTAGAAACTGAAGATATTATAAACCTGAAAATTGGTGTTTTGGATCTCCTTTAAAAATAAAGAAACACGTATTTTTTTTGTTTTTGGAAAATCCAATTAATCGGGGGGGTGAAAAGGGGGTGAATTTTTCAAATGAGTGTATACATATCTCAAAACTTTGAAAGTTTACAGATGTAAAAATTGGTATTTAGAATCATCATTAAAAATAAAGAAACATGTATTTCTTTGTTTTCAGAAAATCCCAATAGGACAAGTTTAAAAGGGTGAAAAAGGGGTTGAATGCCTTTAATCAGGATACCGGTACTTATATCTCAGAAATTGTAGATATTACAGACCTGAAAATTGGTACTTTTGATCTCTTTTAAAAATAAAGAAACACGTATTTTTTGTTTTTGGAAAATCCAATTAATGGGAGGGGGAAAAGGGGGGTGAATTTTTAAAATGAGTGTATCTATATTTCAAAACTTTAAAAGTTTGCACATGTAAAAATTGATATTTAGAATCTCCTTTAAAAATAAAGGAACACGTATTTTTTGTTTTCTGTAAATCCAAATAGGAGGGGTGTAAAAGGGTGAATAATGGGTTGAATGCCTTTAATAAGGATACATATATCTCAGAAACTGAAGATATTACAGAACTGAAAATTTGTATATGGGATCTCCTTTGAAAATAAAGAAACACATATTTTTTTTGAAAATTTCAATTAATGGCGGTTAAACAGGAGTAACATATTGGGGTGAATTTTTTGAAAGACTATATCTACAGAATATCTGAGAAACATAGAATGATACAGACGTAAAAAGTGGTATTTGGAATCTCCTGTAAATGTAAAGAAACATAGGTGATTTGCTTTTGGAAACTCCTCTTAAGGGGAACTAAAAAGGGGGTGAAATTTTAAAATGAGAATTTATAGGTCTACAGTATATCTAAAAAAAAAAACTGAACATGTTACAGAAGTGAACAATGGTATTTTTTTCTCTGTTAAAAATAAAGGAACATGTATTTTTAGTTTTCATAAATACCCCTTGGGTGGAGGGGGGGGGGGGGTAAAGCGACTGAAAAGGGTGTTGAATTCTTTTAATTAGGCTACTGTTGTCTCAAAAATGAAGATGCTACAGACATGAAATTTGATATTTGGAATCTGCTTTAAAAGTAAAGAAACACGTATTCTCGGAAAATCCAACGAAGGGGGGGGGGGGGGGGGGTGAAGAATTGAAAAATTAATTGACTTAATTGTATGAGAATACTTACATCTATTAAAAACTAAAGTTGTTAGGGCCTACAGACGTGAAAATTGGTATTTGATCTCCTTTAAAAACAAAGAAAAACGCGTTTTGGGGGGGCAAATCATCTTGGGGGCGGGAGTGAAAAGGAGATGAATTCCTTTCATGAGGACACATAAATCAAAAACTGAAGAAGTTACAGCGTTACAGTCGTGATGATTGGTATTTAGAAGATCCTTTACTATTAAATAAACAAGTACTTTTTGCCGGAAATTTACTTAGGGGGGGGAGTGGTGTGAAAGTGAAAAAAAGTGAATTATTTTAATCTCAAAACTGAAGGTAATAGACGTGAACATTAGTGTTTGGAATCTCCTTTAACATAAAGAAACATGCCATCTTTAAGTTTTTTTGGCGGGGGTGGGGGGGTGGCTAAATAAACTTAACGGCGGTGGGGTGTAAAAGGAGGTGACACCAATTGATTTTACTGTTCATAATGTATTTATAAGGAGCCTCCGTTGCTCAGGCGGCAGCGTGACGGCCTCTCACAGCTGGATTCCGTGGTTCAAATCCCGGTCTCTCCATGTGACATTCGTGCTGGACAAAATGGAGGCGGGACAGTTTTTTCTACGGACACTCCGGTTTTCCCCGTCATCATTCACTCCAACAAGACTGTCCAATATAATTTCATTTCATTTGTCATCCATTAATCATTGCCCCAGAGGAGTGCGACAGGTTTCGGCTGCCGGCACAATTCCTATTTTCGCCGCTATATGGGGGCTTTATTCATTCCATTCCTGACCCTGTCGAATGACTGGAAACAGGCTGTAGATTTTCGATGTACTTATTCTGATCATAAACCGATCATTTTTAATCTTTCCTGGGTTCGTTTTCAAGAGCCATCTTTTCCGTCAGAGAACGTTCTTACATTACAGTAGATTCTCCTGGCATATAAATAAAAATTTAAACACATTTGAAATAAACGATAGGAATGAGATTGACCGTCCAATTTTTCACCTCCATAATAAGGTCAATAATGCACGGAAGTATGTCATTCGTATGGCCAGAAATCCAGCACACTTGCCTACGCGCGACAATGGTATTGGTCACATTTTCAACAATGACAATCATAGCAGATGTAATTTACCGCCAAGTAGCGGTCTTGCATCTTGCTGTGGGGTCCCGAACATCTATAATAATAATAATAATAATAAGTGTTCTGGACTGTCGTCAAATGTGTGGACCGCGCTGAAAATGGTTCCTGGACGGGTAATGACTAAGAATGCAGTCCGGCCGCGGGTTCAGTATCGCCAAGGCACCCAAGACGACACCACGCTGGATCTCCTGAAGGATTTGACCCATATTAAAAATGCTTATAGGAAAAGATGGCAAAGATTATGGACCTAACTGACCGGGTGGAATACCTGGACTTAGCACGGGAAGTACGAAATCGATTGCTGGAAAGAAAGATTGAAAAATGGGAGGAAACTTGCCATAATCTATTATAAAACGAGTCAGATCACGAATTTTGGCGGATTCTCTCAGAAAACGAGTCAGATCGCGAATTTCGGCGGATTATATATAAAACAATAAGCATTCAATTCTAAATTTCAGTATAATACCGTAGCGAAGCACGGGTATCTTGCTAGTCTATTAATAATGGTACTTTGATTTCAATTTTAACAATAAGTGAACTTTAAGCTGATGATGTTATCTATGAAGAATGAAATATTTACTTATAATATATAAAATAAACATTAGAAACTTTATTGCATAGGTGGGACTTTTCTGTAATTTAACAAGCCCATACTTGTTTAATGTTGCACAAATGCAGCAAAGGTTCTTGGCAACAGAAGGATGGGAAAGGGCTAGGATTGGGAAGGTAGTAGCTACAGCCTTAATCATGGTATAGCCTCAGCATTTGCCTGGTATGAAAATGGGAAACAATGGAAAACCATCTTCAGGGGTACCGTCAGTGGGATTCAAACCCACTATTTCCTGAATGCAAGCTCACAGGTGTGCGATCCTAATCACATGGCCAACACACTTGCTTAAAATGGAATTATTGCTGTATCTCATCCCATGGGAACCTTTAACCTGACATTTCTTAAGCATAGCGTGTATAATCATTTTTTAACTTATGACTTATGACTTGGCAATGAGTCGATTTATGTTTCTTTTCCAGCATATATTTTTTTTTTTTTGCTAGGGGCTTTACGTCGCACCGACACAGATAGGTCTTATGGCGACGATGGGATGGGAAAGGCCTAGGAGTTGGAAGGAAGCGGCCGTGGCCTTAATTAAGGTACAGCCCCAGCATTTTTCCAGCATATTAATCCTGGCTTTGGCTGTGTTGAAATTAATCTCAGTTCAAACTAATTTCTCGTTGAGAATTTAAATTTGCCTTTTTGGAAGAATATGCTGTTTCATGGGATCTATTTCAGTTAATTGTATGTGTGAGAAGAACAGGGTTCAGCATGTATGAACAGCAATTTTCTTCATCATTTGAGTTACATTTTCCTAACTCATTTGACTTCAGTTTATCTTCAGTCCTCACTCCTTTTGTTGGAACTTCAATGTTGTACCATTCATGACAAGAGCGAGAATATATGAGGAACTGCTTCCTGGTTTCAGTTTCCAAAAAAACAAAAAACCACACACACACTCTCTCTCTCTCTCTCTCTCTCTCTCTGTATTTCCATCTTTTCACCTTCCACTGTAAAATAATGTGTTTCTATAATCAACTCTTCACTGAAATGTATTTCACAAACTCTAGTTTCATCTGAAAGTTCCGTGGACTCATCTTAGCCCCCTTTTCAATATCATCCTTGTCATTAGGTGTCTTGAAAAAGCGCCTGTTATTAGCTTTTTCACCATATCCTGATTTGCAGCCCGAGATAAAACACGCTGGCATGTTGATTCTGAGCCAAAATTAAAACAGTTCCTTAAAATGAATAATACTACCTTTCCTCTTGCACTTTACACCCTCCCTTTTTTTTTTTTTTTTTTTTTTTTTTTGCTACACCAATTTTAATACTCAGCATAAAAGTAACTACATGTTTTAGATTGTGTAAATTGTTGATTGTGGTTTAATGTGTGCCAAACTATTTCACTCCTCTAGGGTTATACATTTCAATTTAATAGTTTTCTACCAAGTTTTCACATGTTTGCAGCAAATATACTAATTGAATACGAATGAGGGAAATCACTTGTAAAAATATAAACTGCAATCCCACAATATAACAACACCGCATCACTTCACTACAAGATCAAAGAAGAATGCCGTTCTGTTACAAACCAGCCCATTCTTGCGCTCTCAAGAGGAGGGAATCAATATTTCCTTTCATGAAATGTGTATGTATTGCATATTGTAACATACACAATACGTAATTCCATAAATCAAGAGTGTGCGTTTTACTAAACTCTGCCACTACAATTGCAGCTGGTTCTGAAAACTAAGGCACAATCGATATTGCTGGCACCAGAGTTGCAAAACCGCTATGTGAACAACACAGTTGCAAAGCCTGCTATATGAAAATAAAATATCCTTATAACTTGTTTTCTACTCATAATATATTTCAAAGCCTTGGTACACATATTACAATCATGTTTACCTATTGTTTACAAAAACAATAATCCCTCTACTGCCTCCGTTTTGTTTTAATTGTTTTTACGTATTTTTCACAAATTGCTTATCATGCACATAGCTGGTTTTGCGACAGGGCTACTCATTTATACTACTACCCCTTTTAATACCAGTATATTTTATTTCTTACATCACAAAGCACAACATTATAAACAAAAATGAATACCAGGTATCGGGTTCTTTTAATATTAAATACATTCAATATTTTTACTTGAGATAAAGTACAGGTTAACTACTAATTAGCAAATTGTAAGCTTCTTGAAAAATTTCCAAAATTTCGGGTTCATAGTCATCAACACATTATTTAGAGTTAAATTTACTAATGTTGTTGCAGACTGACAAACTGCACATATATTTTACCAATTCCCTATGATGTCCTTCTGTGCTTTAGTATCTTTATTTCTTTAGTGTACACAGATTTAACACGAATTAGATCATTTGATATAATTTTGGAAGCGGTGTGGATCAAAGTTTGTACTGCAAAAGGTGAAAATTCATCACAATCCTTTGGAAATTTAAGAGTCTACAGCTCTACTAATAAAATATATGAGAAATTTTCCGAGCCTAGTGCTGAAGTGAAGTTCAAAATACAAGAATTCATGTTATAAAAAATTTTTAAAGATTGAAAAGGCTTTTATGTTAAGATTTAAGGTTGTTCAACAATTTTGAAAAACAACTTTCATAGAGAGAACGTTAGGGGAGGAGCTCATGAAATTAGTGGATAGAATTTTTTTTATGAAGTATAATTTTCAACACAAACTTATGTATTTTTAAATGTAAATCTCCTTTTACCTTTTACCTTTAGCATAATTTAAAGCAGGAAAAGGAAATTTAACAACGTCATTTGTTACAATGAAATATGCCAATTCAATCCCGAGTAACTGTAATGTGAGGTTGATGCTTGCTTGATGCTTGTTGTTTAAAGGGGCCTAACATCTAAGGTCATCGGCCCATAATGTGAAGCTGATGCTTGAGATACACTCTTCAGCAGTTTAATCATGTGTCTATTGGAGGAAATGAGACAAAGGAAGAACAGTGATAACGTAACTTAATAGTATGAACGGTTTGTTAAGAAATAAACATAAACAGTACATTACATGCTAACTAACCCCATGGCACTACAGCCTTGAAGGGCCTTGGCTTACCAAGCAACCACTGCTCATTCCGAAGGCCTGCAGAATACGAGGGGTCATGTGGTCAGCACGACGAATTCTCTGGGCCATTATTCTTGGCTTTCCAGACCGGGGCCACTATTTCACCGTCAGATAGCTCCTAAATTCTCATCACGTAGGCTGAGTGGACCTCGAACCAGCCCTCAGATCCAGGTAAAAATCCCTGACCTGTCCAGGAATCAAACCCGGGGCCTCCAGGTAAGATGCAGGCATGCTACCCCTACACCACAGGGCCGGCACATTACATGCACATGCCAACATTTTATTAACTTTGTTCTTGTAAATAATGGAATACATTTGTCAGAAAATTGTACACATTCAATTATGCAATGAAATGTTTAAAGCACTCACACACTTGTAATCAGCTGCATAATTAATGTATAACAATGAGCAGTATGTCTGATGTAATCTTACTGCAGACTGCTTCTAATGTCCTCTGGAGTTGTAGGTACATAATGGTGGATGTCCTCCTTTAACCTCCCCAACAAAAGGAAGTCTAAAGGAGTAGGATCTGGAGAACAGGCTGGCCAATTTAAATGCCCACCACATCCTATGAAACATCCATCAAATATTCTATAAAGGGTCTGCCTAGTATTAACTGCAGTGTGTACTGGACAACAATCATGCTAAACCGCATCCATGTTCGAGTTTCCAGCGGGACATTTTCTAGCAAAGTAGACAAATGTAGGAATTCAATGTATTTTGCAGCTGTTTTGTTGTCTTCAATGAAGTGAGGTCCAATGGGCTGGTTGCAAATTATTCCGTACCATGAACTGACACTCCAAGGTTGCTGTCTCTATACCTGTTGAAGCCAACGAGGGTTGTCCATGGACCAGAAATGCATATTTTTTAAATTCACTGACCCGTGATTTGTGAAACCTGCTTCATCAGTAAACAGGTACAACTGCAATGCATTCTCTGTTAATGCCCATTCACAGAAATTCACTAAATTATGAAAAATCATTTCCAAGTTATCCCTGAGGAAGCAACACATGATATGAGTGATATTTGTGTCAAGGCAGTATGCATATTACACTACTTAGACTCATTCAACTGCCTCCAGCAATGTCACGTGAACTAATGTGCGGGTTCAGAGCAACACAAGCTAGCAAACCAACTTCACTTGCTTCACCTGTGGTAGGTTCGCAAAGGACATGTTTGCATGTTGTTACACTACCTGTTTCAAACAATAATTGTTTGTAGGGGTTTCCAAATGTGTGGTGTGATGGATGTTCTCTGTCTGGGTACCTTTCCGCATACAACCTACAGGGTTATGGTGCATTTTTCCTACACACACCCTAAATCACCATCATCTCTACCTTTTCAGAGTTTGAAAATACCATTTTCTCAGCACAGTTCTAACAACACTGTACACAGCTGTACATTCAACCACTATTTAAAAGAAAAGTTTCCTCAGTTTGCTATGTTGTAAAACGGAGTAAGCATTCTTACTTGTGTGAAGTATCACAGACCTCTGGTTACTTTGTGGACTGTCCTGAGTACAAAGCTAATCCAGAATAACAACAAACGCACACACTATGTACAGCTCATGCAAATCGTGGACAACACTCATATGCGTAGGAGGGGAATAGTATATTGCGAAAGAGCGATTCGGTGGAAGGGGTCAAGCACTTGGTGACAAGCGATACGAGCATACATAGGTGAGTGTAAGCGAGGATATTTTACAAGCCAAGCCATTTGAAACATACTATCTTATGTAAACTGTAGCATTACTGTTAAGAAGACTTTCACAGATCAAAGAAAAAAAGAAAAAGCGCATGTACGCATGCACACGCACACAATATTGTACATTGCACATAACACAGTATGTTAATTGTTTGACAGAAGATTCTGGAACATTCACTGTCACTATTTCCATACATAAGAACACTCTTAGAAAATGTCCCTCCTGATGCTCCATCTTCTGTAGCCATGTCCGTTTCAATTCCACTGGCAGTGTCGATCGATTTATTATCACCTTTGTTTGCAGTATCAGTATTACTTCCATCACTGTAACTATTCAGGTCCATGTCACTTCCCACGTCTATGATCATCTCTTGTGCTTGGTTCAGTAAACCTTCACTTGTAATGTACAGGTCTTCAATTTTCTTTATGTGCTCACAGCATTCTTCCAGTCCTCTTTTGTAATGGAAGTAATTTGTTCATCTATATTTTTTAATAATGCATCCATTCTGAATGTCACACTATGTTCAGAAAAGCCGTTTTTGACACTTGCCGGTATTACCTCAATAAGATTCAATTCTGGTGGTATGGAGGAAGATATAATACAGTATGATCATGTTTGGCTAAAATACTGTTTTATACTGGTTTGTTAATTTTGATTAATGAATATAATGGGGGTCTCAGCATGTTCTCGTAGAAACAAATTTCCTTTTCCGTTAAACAGAACATCACTTCTCTCCTCATAGAGTTTGATGTGGGAGTACATGTTAGCTGCGTATTATGGTAAGGAGTATTATCTATAACGAGGACAGTAGTAGGTAGTAAATTAGGTATCAATCTCTCCCGGAGATTCTCTTCATAATGTCATTGCAATAATCGTCTGTTTTCTGGCCCAATTTAAATCTTACGGGGGCATTTGGTACAAAGCCATCCTCTCCGCCAGCATGGATGAAGATAATTCTGTTTCCTTTCAAAACAGGTTTTTTTTTTTTTTGCTTTACGTCGCACCGACACAGATAGGTCTTATGGCGACGACGGGATAGGAAAGGCCCAGGAATGGGAAGGAAGCGGCCGTGGCCTTAATTAAGGTACAGCCCCAGCATTCAAGACAGGTTTAAACAGGCCTTGCAGTGAATTGTCACTCCATCCATACGGTGCTGTGTGAGAAGTGTGAATGTAAGTCTCGTCTATATAGACTATTGTAGGACGACACTCATTCCTGTACTTCCAGATACTTCTTAAGTAAGCAATTCATTTGGCACTGATACTGCTTTGTTTCTGGAGTACTTTTCAGTTATTCCTTGTCTTCTTCCACCTAAATCCTAGAATGTGAAGAATTTTTCGGAATGTGTTTATGCTTCCTTCGAAACTTATGAAAATCTGTAATTTTGCATGAATCTTCTTTAAAGTTGATATCCTTTTATCTGCAATGTAGAAATTGTTTACCATGCGGTGAAGCTTGTTTGTTAAAATTGTCTAAAGTGGCCTTCCAAGATCTTCTGGACCTTTCCTTGTGAGGTGTTGAAAATGACTAGGATTCAACTGTCTGGACACTTTGCAGTTCATTCTTGATTTGCCGGACGGAAGTAAGGGATATGCCAGTTGCTTTGACCACTCATTTCAGTGTGATTTTGAGTTTTGATAGAACACCAAGCACAGCTTCTTTTTTCACAAATTGGTAGACATTAGCAACCACAGCACAGGTTTGACTGAAGAACTTTACCCCTTAACTTGCTTTGCACCGGTGGCATCTTCAACTCTGAATGTGTTCCCACAGAGTAAAACCAGATGAGTGCTATGTCATACACAACGAAAATACATCCGCTGCTGGTGACCAAATGAGCAGGGAGTACCAGACCTGTGGGCCAGGCCCACTGCGCATCTTGTTTACAGTGTTCCCCACTATTGGCATGAGCTGTACAGTGGATGGGACAACTAAAACAAACATACACAAAATTGGAAATATTGTTGTCCTCTTATACATAGCCCTGTCCTGCTCTCTGGTAATGGATCATGTTCGTTACAACATGTGAATGAACTTCTCAGATACTTTCAAGCATCAACTTCATATTACAATTACTCAGGATTTAATTAACATATTGCATTGTAACCAACACCATTATTCCAACACTCAATAGGCAAAAAATATTGATTTTTCAGGAAATGCATTTTTTGAATCGGAGCCTACTTAGGCAAGATAAACATTAACAAAGTAATATTAAGAGCAATGTTAACAAACTAAAATCCTATTTTGAAGTTATTGACAGCAGATGCCAATTTATTTCCAAAACTAAGTCACTTGACTGAGGTCTTTTCTGGAAAACAACTACAGACTTAGCGAGTTTTGGAATAAAACAGCTACATGCATATAGTAGGCTACACATTTTGAAGAATGGTAGCAAGCACTTAAACCAATGGGATTTTAGTTATTTATTCTAAATTTCATTTGATTTACTGAGCAGAGTGGCTGCACATGTTAAAGTACAACAGCTAAAGAGCCAAGCTCTGCATCTGGGAGATGCATGTGTTCAAACCCCACTACTGGCTGTCCTGAGAATGGCTTTCTGTGGTTTCCCATTTTCACTTCCAGGCAAATGCCGGGACAGTTCCTATTAAAAAGCCACTGCTGATTCCTTCCACCTTCTTACCCAATATCATTCACCAACATTCATTTCCTCTTCATTAGCTCCTCAACTGACGTTGGCTTCTCGAAGGGCATTGGGCCATAAAAACATGCCTAATTTCATCTCACCTCATCCCCAACCCCATATCTGGAAATGAGACTAAGAGGTAGACTGATGCAAGTAGTGTGTAATGGACTCATATAACTTGGAAAGAATTCTCTAAACCCATGGGTAAATAGTGAAAATATCGAGCTCAATTAGTAGGTGTTGTTATTATTATTATTATTATTATTATTATTATTATTATTATTATTATTATTATTATTATTATTATTATTATCTATGCAGTTATGTACGACAGGTTGTCAGTACGGACTTTGTTTGGTATAAATCATGGTCGTATCATTCATTATTTGTGTGTTGTATGATCTGTCTTGTGTAACAGAACATGTGAGGTTATGTCACGATACTTCAGCTGTATGTTTATTAATACAACTTTATTTAATGTAGGAACACATAATTAATAGTATATAATTTATTATGACCTGTAAATATGATGTATAAATCCGATGTAATATTGTGCAACAAAGGGTAAGATTCCAGAACATCGCACCTTTGTCACTTGAGTTTTACAGAATGTTCTATTCATTTGTATGTATAGGTTATTGGAGACGTGAGAAGATATGAGAAAGCATGTTGTGTCATACTTTTCCGGAAGCCTGGCCAGGCAAGGTATATCAGTCTTGGGTAGTTGAGTTGAGTTGTTAGTGGAAGTCGCTAGTCAAATTAAGTATATGAACTCATGTTGTGGTAATTCCGTTGAAGTGGTTACGTTGTGCTAATACACGTGATCTTGTCAAGTGTTCCGTAGTTGGTTGACATGCTAATGTGCAGTCGATTAAGTTCAAGATGTTGATTTATTTGATGTGCTACTATTAAGGTGTATATAATTTGTAAATAAAACAGTGTACACAATTGACAGGATCTTGTGTGTGCATCTTTGTGAATACTATAATTGGCGACCGCAACAGGAATGAAGAATAATTTTCAGTAGTGAATAAGAGTGTAAGTGGAAATCAGTACAAAATGAAAATGATACTGGAAAATATGTCTGTAAAACAACTTCAAGACAAACTTGCAAAACTAAATCTTCCAGCTACAAGAAGAATTCATTAAAAACGATGAAGATCCCAAAAGGTTTGTCATCGAGGTGTTAGAACAACTGGACTAGTCATCCGAAGATGACGTAAATATGACCAAAATGTGTACCAACATAATGGGCATGATACAGACACTCAATTCCACCTTAACAGAACAATTTCACAAGTTAATTCCGTCTTAACAGAAGAGATTTCCGACATTTCGAAAGTAAATGATAACATTTCAGAAGTTAAGTCCGTCTTAACGGAACAGATTTCCAGCAAAATTTCTAAATGATATAGATGTTGATTCCCTTAGGGAACCTAAAATATTTGTCCCGAATGAGTAAATTTATAATACCAATATAAATGGACACCCTGCAGTTAATTGAAGAACAGTTCAGTAAAACTAAATCAAGGGACTACTACAAAACCTTCAGAAAGCAGCTCCAAAAATATGAACCCCCGACCCTACTGATGAAGGATGAAGATGGTAAGCTGGCCCATAACAATAAAGACAATGCAGAAATTCTGGCTAAACATTTCAACAAGCTTTTAAATTGTGAGGAACCTACAGAACTCCTTCATTTGGACACCAACACCCCGATAAAAACATCACCAGAAAACATCAATCCCCCCACAATAAAGGAAGTCTACCAAGCTCTGAATAAATTAAAAAACTACAAAGCGCCAGGAGAAGATCAGACCTTTGCGGAAATCTGGAAATATGCAGGAACCTCGGCAAAAGTTGCCCTCCATCAACAACTTGTCTCTATTTGGATTAAAGAAGAACTACCAGAACACTGGACAACAGCCCTCATTCATCCTCTGCACAAAAAAGGGGACAAAACCGACCCTAATAACTACAGGGGAATCTCTCTCCTAGACATAACATACAAAATATTTTCAATAATCATCCTTAATAGGATAAGTTTACAACTTGAGAAAGAACTAGGAGAATATCAAGGAGGTTTCAGACCCTGGAGGAGCTGTCCTGATCAGATCATGAGTCTTAAGTTGATAATGGACTATAACAGGAGAAGAAACAGAGATATGGTGATAACATTTGTAGATTTCAAGAAAGCTTATGATTGCATCCATAGAGAATCTCTGTTTAAAATTTTAAGACGCCTTGGACTACACCCCAAATTAATAAACATGATAAAATTGACTCTCACCAATACCAAGTCAAAAGTGAAGTTTAGGGGTGAAACATCAGAGACATTTGAAATTAAAACTGGACTACGGCAGGGAGATGGGCTCTCACCACTATTATTTAACTGTGCTCTAGAAATGGTAATGAGGGAATGGTTTAGAAAATGTCCCCCCAAAATAAAGATTGGCCGAAAAATCAAAACAAATTGCCTGGGTTTTGCTGACGATTTAGCATTACTAGCAGTGGACATAAAAGAAGCAAAAACCCAGATATCAGAACTTCAAAACATTGCAAATAAAATTGGCCTCAAAATATCATTTGAAAAAACAGAAATTATGCCCCAAAAACCAACACAGCTAAAAGAAGTCACCATAAATGGTAATAAAATCAAAATAGTAACTCAGTTTAAATATCTTGGAGAAGTAATAACACATAACTTAAATGAAAAAATCTCAATCCAAGTAAGAACAAATAGATTAGCTAAAGCACAAAAATTAACATGGGATATCTACAAAAAGAAATGTCTATCAATAAATACAAAAATAAAACACTACAACACAGTTATAAAACCGGAAGCTACATATGCAGCAGAAACACTCTTTTACCTGAATAAACAATCAAAGACTGACAGACTTCAGAAAATTGAAAGGAGGATTGGAAGAACCTGTATCAACAAAAAATATCAGAAAGATGGACAGTGGCGGTTAATACCTAACAAAGTCGTGTACAAAGAGCTAGAACCCATTACAGATACTATGCGTAAGAGGAGACTGGGATTCTTTGGACATATCATGAGGATGCAGGACTCGAGACTTCTGAAACAACTAGTACAACACAATCTCGTCTCAAAAAATACCACAACAGGATGTAAATGGATCAGAGAAGTAAGAGAGGATCTGAAGGAAATAGGCCTTACAACAGAAGACACCAAAAATAAGATAAAATTGAATACAAAACTCAAGAATACAAACCTCCGCTTTACCCTTACACAAAACAAACCAACAACACGCACATTTTCAACTGAGGAAAGGGCACGAAGATCGGAGCGTCTGAAGAAGTACTGGGAGGACCGTAAAGCCCGAACAATCCCTTCAAAGAGACCTGAACGACGGACTGACTAAAGTGATCCTATGTGGTCATAAAAGAAGAAGAAGAAGAAGAAGAAGAAGAAGAAGAAGAAGAAGAAGAAGAAGAAGAAGAAGAAGAAATGGTCTGTTATTGGACATTATAAATTTTCCAACTAACTAATTCCTGGTTGCCAGCGTTTCGCCCCAGTGTGCTAAGTCGGGCTCAGAGTTTACTTAGCTGTATCTCTGTCGTTGAGGGAAATTTTGTAAGCCGTGTTTCTACCATTGAAGGACCATTAGAAATCCGGATTTCGACCATCAAGGTAGATGTTCAGAATACGAAAGAGACCATCCTTAATGCGATAGAAGATAGATTAACTTAAACAGGACCTATCACCAAACCTTCAAACCCCTCAAACCTAACCGGCAATACAGGACACCTAGACCCGAAGGTGATTAAAGAAAGCCTTCCGGAATTCCATGGGAGATAGGAAGAGAACCCGACTAGTTTCATGAAAGGATTGGTCAGTCTACTAGGAAGGACTAATCTACCGAAGGACATCTTCATTCAACTCGTCGCACCGCATTTAAGGGGGCAAGCCACTACTTGGTGGAATAATATGAAGTGCTTGAACTTATACTGGACTGACTTCAAAAGGGAATTCCTTGCTAGGTTTAATTCTGCAGGAGTGAAAGCTCTGTGAAAAAGAAGCTACTGACTGATGCTCAACCCACCGGCTTGAGAGTTAGCGCGTTCGTACTCCAGAAGTACCAGCTCTACAAGCGGCTGCATCCCAAAGGAAACAAGAACACGATCCTACCAGACATCGTAGAGCTACTCAACGACAAGATTAGACCCTTAGTGAACCAAGAACCTTTGATGATCTGCGTAGAATCATTGCCCAGCTGGAAGAACACACGAGTACAGCCATGGAAGAGACCAGCTCGGTTAGGAACTGCTACCAGTGTGGGAGAACGGGACACCTGAAGAACAAACGCCCAACTCTGGTGTCGGAAAACTAGGTCCGGCCCATTCTGGATTGAGGGGAGGATGGTACCGGGAACAGGAATACGCCTCAAGATCTGACACACAAGCAGCCGTGGACAAGCAGGTAAGGGATTGGTCAGATTGTGAGCAGAACAGACCAACCTCGCCCAGCTATCAGCTTGAGGATAGGCAATGAGAATTTTTCAGCCATACTCAACAGCCAAGCAAGCCTCGTAATTGTTGCCAGATTACTACAGACTATGAAATCGCACCATCTCAGAAGGGTAGTGGGAGCAGCGGGTGGGGTAATCTATTCCATCCAAGGACAGACTAACCTAACCACTAAATTCATGGACCTGCCTATTGTAGTTAACGTTGCAGTGATTCAGAACCTAATATCTGACATTATATTAAGTCACGTCTGTTTGGTAGAATACAAGGTGATCCTAGACTGCGCAGCTCATGAAGTATTTTTGGGAAAAGGGACGTCTGAGGGTCGCCTGGCATGATGGAAATCTCCAGACTCGCAATGATGTGGAAGTCGATGTAGACCTGGGAGATATCCAGTTAACACATCTTCAATCAAATCTAGAGAGGAGCTGAGTCACGCCTTAAAGGACTTTCCAGAAGTCATCACCAATAAAATAGGACGCACTACCAAAGTAACGCACACCACTGAATGCAGCACTTCCTCACCCATTAAGCAATGCCCATATCCAATCAACCCGGATAAGTGCAAATTCGTCGTTCAGAAGATTCAATTTATTTTTTTTTTTTTTTTTTTTTCTTGTGGCTTTACGTCGCACCGACACAGATAGGTCTTATGGCGACGATCAGAAGATTCAAGAGATGGAAAGCAAGGTCTCATCGAACTCTCTACATCCTGTTGGAGTTCACCTATCATCCCACAGAAGAAGAAGAAGAAGAAGAAAAATGGGGTGTATCGATTGTGTGTGGACTTCCGCAAGTTGAACAAGAAGACCGTTAGCGAAGCCTACCCCATGCCTGACCTGAAGGACTCACTGAAACAAATAAGTGGATCTAGAATTTTCAGCACCCTTCATCTCAACTCTGGATACTGGCAAGTGGAGGTCGAGGAAAGTTCTAGGCCACCGACTGCCTTCATGACACTGAGAGGATTGTACCAGTTTACAGTAATGCCTCTTGGACTGAAGAATGCTCTTGCAACCTTCATGTGACTGATAGATAAGGTATTGTCAGGATATACTGGAGATTTCTGCCAAGTGTATCCTGATGACATCTTAATCCACAGCAAGAATTTTCAAGAACACCTTGAACACCTGAAGAAAGTGCTGGAATGACTGAAAATTCATGGACTGACTTCCCAACTGGAGAAGTGTCACTTCACCCAGACCGTGTAGAAAATCTTGGCCGTGTCATAACATATGGAGGTTTAGAAAGATAACCGGAGAAGAATCGAGCTATTGAAGAAGCTGAACGCCCACGGACCAAGCAATAAGTATGTCAGTTCCTTGGCTTGTGTGGATGGTATAGCAGCTTCATGCCACACTTTGAAGAGAAGGCAATACTACTCACCAAACTACTCCATAACAACCACCTGTTCTGATGGACCAGAGGGAGAGGCAGAGGCTGCAATATGTAACGCTCCCGGTCTAGCCCATCCTGACCCTCAATGGAAGATATGCCTGAAGACGGACGCCAGCAACTCCGGCTTAGGAACAGTGTTATTCCAGGAGACGAGTGACAGCGGAAGAGACATCATAGAGTATACTAGCAGAAAGCTATCTCCCACCAAACAATGCTACTGCACTGCCGAGAAGGAAGCCTTGGCTGTGGTGTAGGCCATGGGCAAATTCAGAGGCCACTTGGAGGGAAGGAAGCTCCAGCTGTACACCCATCATGTCGCTCTCAAGTTGTTGAGCTCAGTCTTTGGCTCAAAATCTAAACTGATGTGATGGGCTCTGTTAATTGCAGAATTTGATTTTGATGTGTGTCACATCCCAGGATCAACGAACATAGGAGCAGACAGTTTATCTAAGTACCCAGCGATGGAACCTGAAGCTAGGAGCACCATTGTTGAGAGGCAGTTTCCACAACAACACCAGAGCAAACCTAAAGAACTTGTTCTTATAGTCATAAAGAAGGAACTTGATCAGGGAATAATCAAGCAATGACAGAACAAGACAAGCCCTGTAGGACCATGACACAGTGGATTAGGAGAGTCGACTCGTCCTGAGGGAATTCAAGATGCTACAAGACTTCTGGGTTGACGGAGGACTCTTAATGTACAGATCTCACCTCTCCGACACTCCTGCAGTAGTGGCGATCCCTAGACGGCACACGACGGACATCTCGAGAAGCTGCCCATTCCAAGAGGACAAAGTATACTACATGAATAATAATAATAATAATAATAATAATAATAATAATAATAATAATAATAATAATAATAATAATTGTACTGGGAGGTACACGTCAACCCCGGATATTTAAAAGAAGCGCCTTAAGAAACACTATCTGTCGAAGAAAATTTAAAGTACCTAATGCATAAAGTTGAGACATTGATCAGAAGATGTCACTACTAAATAACAGAGTAATATGTTCTGGTAAAGTTTCCTAAACTGACTGGATTTCTTTGTTTTGGTGTACATCAAGAAATTCTCTCTTTTCAACATACAAGGTTCGTTCGATAAATAATGCGACCAAATTCATAAAAAAATCATTTATTGAATACATTCGTACAAATAATAAAAAATCTTCAAAATAGCACCCTCTTGCGTCGATACACTTCTGGAGGCGGTGTTTCCATGCCTGGAAGGCATCCTGGAAGGCCTTTTCCGGAATGTCCTTTAGAGCCGATGTAACATGCGCCTGGATTCTTTCAATCGTGTCCCAATGTTTTCCTTTCATGACTCCTTTTAACCGAGGAAACAAAAAAAGTCAGCGGGAGCCAGGTCAGGACTGTAGGGAGGCTGGGGAACCAATGGGGTGTTGGTCCTGGCCAGGAAGTCTTTGACAATGAAGATGCTGTGACTCTGCGCGTTGTCGTGATGAACTTTCCACGTGTCCTTGATGTTGTTTCGGCAGCGCGAGACCCTCGTTTTCAGTATTTTGAGCACTTCCAAGTAGAAAGCTGAGTTCGCTGTAGTCCCGGTAGGTACGAATTCGTGGTGGACAATGCCTCTGACGTCAAAGAAGACAATGAGCATGGTTTTGATCCTGGACTTGCACATGCGTGCCTTCTTGGGACGGGGCGACGATGGGGTATGCCACTCTGAACTCTGCCTTTTTGTCTCAGGGTCGTACTCAAAAATCCATGACTCATCACCAGTGATAACTGAGTAAAAAAAATTAGGATCATTTTCACACATTTCCAACATTTCTCGGCACCGAAGCGCTCGCATGTCCGTTTGTTCGTCTGTCAAAACTTCTGGGACCACTTTGGCACACACCTTTCTCATGTTCAAATCTTAGGTCACAATGCGGAAAACGGTTGTTTTTGCCATGTTTAGAGTTTGTGCTATCAATTGAAGGCTCAGCCGTCTGTCAGAGTTCAAACAATCGCGCAGACGCGTCACATTTTCTTCGACTCGTGAGGTTGATGCCCGTCCACTGCGAGGTTCGCCGGTGATCTCCTCTTGGCCCTCCATGAACGACTTGTGCCATTGGAAAACTTGTGATTTGGACAAGTAATCAGTCCCAAAGGTCTGCTGAAGTAATGGAAACGTTTCGGTGGCGGACTTCCCAAGTTTAACACAAAATTTGATAGCGTACCGTTGCTCTACACAACGATCCATTGTGCCGTGTTACATGAACTCAAAACGGGCTTGATGGAAACGCACGTCCTGACTCTCCGGCAGCTCGCTGCTGAATGAGACAAAGAGCGTTTGAAGCTAACACCCCCCTCCACCTAGCCCAGCAGGTTAGAACACGCTGCGGTGTACAGTTGCGTCAGAAAAAAATTGGTCATATTACTTATGGAACACACGTTGTAGATGTCTACAAAAAACTGTCCAACTCATTGCACTTCAATATGGAACAAAAATGAAATTTATAGCTTATAAATACACCATCCATCTGGATGACAAATCTGGACGTCAGAGGTAAATTATCGTAAATGCAAAAACTGCACTTGTTTTGATCGTGTCTCCTTATAGGTACACTATTGTACATGTATGTTTCACAGGAATGAACATAAGCCATGTGATACTGTCATATGTGCAACGAGAACCCAGTGATAAACAATGGTACGTGCTCATACAACAGTTCAGCCTTATGTTGTCTGCCGCACCCCTTATCACATTGGCTCTTACACCACTTTACCATGGTCAAAACTGTCGATTCAACCTGCCCTAAAGGTAGCAAAATATGCGCCTCAGCAGCTTTTTTCTGCTCTCCCGTAAAGTTGGCGAAATGTCATGATAGTTTACCTCTGACATCCAGAAATGTAGCAATAAGAACAGCATGAATAATGCTTCATAAATTCACACCTATCATGTTAACCTAACTTCTGATGAAGTAAATCTGCAGTTTGAATGTCTCCTTCCTCAGTAATTTGAAATCTGTCACACCACGCACCACATAGAATTTAATTATATACTGTGTATCAGAGCAAACAGCACTATCAACATCACTGTTAAGAAATGCTCCTCCATTTGCAGGATAGCAATCAACTGCAAACTGTTCAAAATAAAGAAGTCAACAACTTGGATATAACCATCATATTATATAATTATATAAATACCTGACTCTGCATTTCTATTTCCAAGAAACTACGATAGACTTCATTGAGGTGGTCAAAGAGTTCAGAGATCACTACTAAATACCCACGGTTCTTTTCTGTGGGTCGTAGAATATCTTGAAGTACCTGTAATAAAGAATACTTTTGAGAAGAGAGAAAAAGAGCAAGTCAAAATTTAAAAGAAAGAGGCAGTGTTGATACATTCATCAATTTACTTCATGCTGTTTTATTACACTGGGCTCGAGAGGCAATCATGTACACTAGGGGGCATGAGATGTATCGACTAGTATACTGATACAAAGAGCTATCACTGCTAAGTACTTGTTAGATGGAACAAGTAGTAGGTGTAAGCAAGTGCAAAATACATATGTTCTAAAAAGGATGCTTGCTCACTTAAATGCTTATTTACCTACCGCCAAAATGATATCCCAACATACATTGCAATCTAACTTTGTTAATATTCTTCGCAGTTTTCAAATAAAAAGAAAAGATCTCCTGCGGAACAAAATTTTGGCATATAGGTGTCTCCAAAAACCATAAAAGTAGTTAGACGTAAAACCATTATTATTATTATTATTATTATTATTATTGTAGAAGCAGCAGAAGAAAAAGGTGATGATGATGATGATGATGATGATGATGATGATGATGATGATGATGTAGTTTGTTTAATAATCCTTCAATTTCTTTCAGATTTAAGACGTTACCTGGGTTCCAGTATTTTGCCCTGAAAAGTGGTTTTTTAATGTGTGTAAAGGGGTTTCTTACACTGGAACACTTGTGAATCTCAACCAACTGTGCAACCATCAGCACAAGAGGCAAGCACGTAACCAACAAAAGTGTGCACCTGGTAACATTAATGATGTATAACAGGCAATTAGATGAAACTCAGCAGAAGCTGGTTAACTAAAGGAAATGTAAGCACACATCAATACTCTCTGGTATTGGCAGCACATTTCTTCCACTGCGACACCAGGTTCTGTTGAAGAATCCTTCTGGCTGTGAGTAGAGCCAACGCTGCCATTTCTCCTGTACTTCTTGGCCCACCGGGCGAGTTGGACATGCGGTTAGGGCCGGGCGACTGTGAGCTTGCATCCGGGATATAGCGAGTTCGAATCCCACTGTCGGCAGCCCTGAAGGTGGTTTTCCGTGGTTTCCCATTTTCACACCAGGCAAATGCTGGGGCTGTACCTTAATTAAGGCCACGGCCGCTTCCTTCCAACTCCTAGGCCTTTCCTATCCCATTGTCGCCATAAGACCTATCTGTGTCGGTGCGACGTAAAGCTACTAGCAAAAAAACACTTCTTGGTCTGACCGTTAGTCGACCTTAAAACTATTAATGATGATGATGATGATGATGATGATGATGATGATGATTGTGCCATGAATTTCACCCCCTCACCGTTCGCCTTTTCTATTTTGCATTTTATGAGCTCCTACAGGTCGCTCTGAATTAATTTTTCTCTTATTTCTGTGTGTTACCTTTCTATGTGTTCTTAATAAATTGTATTCCTTGCCCCTTTCCCCTCTTTATGGCTGCAGGGTAAAGCAAGTTTTCTTCCGCCTCGCAGCACCCCTGTCCGTTTATGTTGGCTGGCCTGCTTCTTCCTTCCATGCATACGCTGACACGCCCCGACTCTCAAGGCTCGCCCAATCAGAGTTGGCGCGTGCTACGTATATACTGGGGTGTCTGCCTCGCTGAGGCTGGTTCCTTATATCGCAGAGTGCGAGACACTTAACAGGACTTGGCCATTAGTGCGGGCTGGACCCGCTCGACCCCCAGACTGCTACAGGCGTGGAAGGTAGGAAGCTGGCTTGTCAAAATATTTTAAAGACAAAGGGAGGGACTTTAACATATATTTGCAAATTGTATCATTACATTGAAATGATATTTTGGGTTGCCTACGGGCAAAAATTCCTTCAAATTAACCACTCAGTTGTAAATTATTGTTGTATATGCCAGATTTAACTGGGTCATTTCTAGATTGTTCTAGTAAATTTAAAAATGTTTGCTGGGTGGCTGAGCTCCCGTTTGCTACGTTTATATTTAAGTTTTCACGGATATTGGGCACAGTACGTGATTTCGCCCTCTGTGAAGTGAGGTAATATATCTGAATACACTGACTGACAGAGCAAATGCAACACCAAGAAGGAGTGGTCAGAACTTTATGCCAATTGCAGGGTAGACTGACGTCACTGAGGTATGCTCATAATGTGAAATGCGCCGCTGTGCTGCGCACGTAGCGAACGATAAATGGGACACGGCGTTGGCGAATGGCCCACTTCGTACCGTGATTTCTCAGCCGACAGTCATTGTAGAACGTGTTGTCGTGTGCCACAGGACACGTGTATAGCTAAGAATGCCAGGCCGCCGTCAACGGAGGCATTTCCAGCAGACAGACGACTTTACGAGGGGTATGGTGATCGGGCTAAGAAGGGCAGGTTGGTCGCTTTGTCAAATCGCAGCCGATACCCATAGGGATGTGTCCACGGTGCAGCGCCTGTGGCGAAGATGGTTGGCGCAGGGACATGTGGCACGTGCGAGGGGTCCAGGCGCAGCCTGAGTGACGTCAGCACGCGAGGATCGGCGCATCCGCCGCCAAGCGGTGGCAGCCCCGCATGCCACGTCAACCGCCATTCTTCAGCATGTGCAAGACACCCTGGCTGTTCCAATATCGACCAGAACAATTTCCCGTCGATTGGTTGAAGGAGGCCTGCACTCCCGGCGTCCGCTCAGAAGATTACCATTGACTCCACAGCATAGACGTGCACGCCTGGCATGGTGCCGGGCTAGAGCGACTTGGATGAGGGAATGGCGGAACGTCGTGTTCTCCGATGAGTCACGCTTCTGTTCTGTCAGTGATAGTCACCGCAGACGAGTGTGGCGTCGGCGTGGAGAAGTGGAGAAAGGTCAAATCCGGCAGTAACTGTGGAGCGCCCTACCGCTAGACAACACGGCATCATGGTTTCGGGCGCTATTGCGTATGATTCCACGTCACCTCTAGTGCGTATTCAAGGCACGTTAAATGCCCACCGCTACGTGCAGCATGTGCTGCGGCCGGTGGCACTCCCGTACCTTCAGGGGCTGCCCAATGCTCTGTTTCAGCAGGATAATGCCTGCCCACACACTGCTCGCATCTCCCAACAGGCTCTACGAGGTGTACAGATGCTTCCGTGGCCAGCATACTCTCCGGATCTCTCACTAATCGAACACGTGTGGGATCTCATTGGACGCCGTTTGCAAACTCTGCCCCAGCCTCGTACGAACGACCAACTGTGGCAAATGGTTGACAGAGAATGGAGAACCATCCCTCAGGACACCATCCGCACTCTTATTGACTCTGTACCTCGACGTGTTTCTGCGTGCATCGCCGCTCGCGGTAGTCCTACATCCTACTGAGTCGATGCCGTGCGCATTGTGTAACCTGCATATCGGTTTGAAATAAACATCAATTATTCGTCCGTGCCGTCTCTGTTTTTTCCCCAACTTTCATCCCTTTCGAACCACTCCTTCTTGGTGTTGCATTTGCTCTGTCAGTCAGTGTATTTTAAGTGCTTGGTATGCACGAAGCTTATAAAGGACTGAGAAGTCTTAGAAGGTCATGGTTGAAATCTGTTAACTTTCCTTGACAGGAAGCCTTCTGCTTCCTCGGTTCGACCTTCAGTGCTATGCGTTTAGTGAACTTTGTATCAGAGGGAGAATATTTATGGAATACTTATGTAACTCATGATCTTACCTAATCTTTTTAATGGGTTAAGCGAATGTTTGGAGGCTCTCCACCTTAAAATTTTAGAAAACTTGTTGGTTGCATACCTGCCAACTTTACGAAACCAAAAATCAGGAGTTTCTGATACGAAAATCGGGAAAAATCAGGAGAAATTAGGAGATACAATTGGTCAAAACTGCTTATTCTGCATGTCTTGCGCAATATAGTATTATTACAAGATAGTGCTATTACAAGTACTATGATATATTTATAACACTTATTGTCTCAAAACCCGACTGTTGCCATACGAGACTACAAGGCGAAACATTACACATCTCTATTCCCTCACAGGAAGTATGTGAGTGAGATGATCGGCTTCTCATAAGCCTACCGAAAATAGCATAAACTCATGCTCCACACATATGAATTAGTCATGCACTTAGATGCCATTACTTAGCAGATGTATAAATTAATATATTGCACCAAGCAACCGCACGATTATGTGAAGCACAATCCTATTTGTATCAAATAACTAGCTGATGTACCCGTGTTTCGCTACGGAATTATCAGAAAGACTGTCCTTATAGTTTTCCCAACTGAAGTCAACACAGGTCATTACAACGACGTCAGTATGAATGTCGCTATTAAAAGCAATGCTGTCATATGAAATATTCGATAAAATGAAAAACAGCACATTTTCTCACTTTTAACGAAAAGTACTAAGGTTCCCTATGGGAATCAACATCTATATCATCTGATGGTCAGGCGGGCATCAATTTTTGGAAGTGAGGCATAGGCTCCCATAGTGCATTGGCACTGCTGGTGGCTTCAAGTAGCCTATGCAGTGGCCTCCACGGTATGCACTAGCCTTGCGTCTTGGTAGGTGTGCTAAGTACCAACTGATGAGCCCAACTTAGCACACGAGGGCGAAATGCAGGCAACCAAGAATGAGTTAGCTGAAAAATTTATAATAATGTCGAAATTTATAATAATGTCGAATAACGGACCATTATATTGATATTATAAGTGCTACGGTGTCGATCTAACTAGTTCAAAGTTCCAGAGCTAGAATGACCAGGCTGCAGACAACCCCAAACACTCCTGTGCAATTACTCTGTTTAAGTGTGCACACTACTCATTCCAATCACTGCCTCAGAGTAGGGGTCGAATAGCTGGAATACTATGATGATCCAGTGTGTTACGTACTAGTAGTATCAGAAAATTTATGAACCAGAGGAATGGCATGCTAAAGAAGAGAGAGATCCAACTCCCCAGCTACTTTCCGCCAATATTCAGGAAGGCTGTTATTCTCGAAACGCAGCAGTAATCCCATGTATCGGAGATAAATGGCAGCAGAATACACAAAGCACATCACAACAAAAAATGGTCAATGTAATGTTATTGTTGATCAATATTATGAGCTTTCTATATTGCAGGCCTTCACATTTAGTTTTCTTCTGACTCTGTGATATTAGAGCATCTAATGTAAAGCAAGTCCTCCTTTCTTTCATGACTCCCTCTTGTGTTATTATTCAAGCGATCGTTCCTTCATAAATTTTTTCTCATTCTTATAAGCATATCTCCATTACCACCAATATTATTATAGTCAGTACAATAAAACTGAACAAGACATAAATAATCCGAAATTGTATTCTCTATAACTTTTGTTATGTCGTACTTTTCGATATGACCAATAAGATAGGTAATTAAAAATTAAATTTTTGGCACCTTCCCCTAAACTACCATTTCGAACAAGGTGAATAAAATTATCTATAGCGTAGATTGCAGTTCCTTATTCTCCGACTTTACATACCGATTTTCATTAAATTCTGTTCACCCATTTTCTCGTGGTTCGGTGTGGATATGGATTTACAACAAAAATCAAAATTCATGAATATCTGTTATCATAGCTGGTACAGTAACAATGTATAAGACATAAAGGATAGGAAATTTAATAATATATAACTTATGTTATATAGTATTTATCGATAGGGCCAATAATAACAAATATTTGAGAATTAAATTTTAGGCCTTCCCCTAAACTACCATTTCACTCAGTGTGAATAAAATTATTTATGATCTAGATTGTAGCGACTTATTCCCTGACTTTATATACCGATTTTCATTAAATTCTCTTCAGCCGTTTTCTCGTGATGAGCGTACAGACAGACAGACAGACAGACAGACAGACAGACAGACAGACAGACAGACAGACAGACAGACAGACAGACAGACAGACAGACAGACAGACAGACAGACAGAAATATCATTCCTTTTCAATTCTGAGCAATGCACAAACAAAACTCTTATTTTATTTATAATGAGATAAATTAAAATTAGTCAGAATTGTCTCCAAATGGCTCCCAAAATCCCTAGAAAAGTCACTAGTCGTTATTATTGCAATTCTGTCACTAAAGTACTAAAAGGACTCCACATCTATCGACTAGTCACTAGAATACACTAGACTGACGTGAACCGAGAACGAACAAGAACATAGCATGCGAGAATGAGATACTGTACTGAGAATAGATATTCGTGTCGCGATATACAGTTTTCAACAAACATCGCACATTCGCGCACATTTTTCGCATTCATAAACGTCGATATTTCCTTTGCAAGCGGCCAATGACCAAAGGACTTCCGGCCACTGGCGTAAAAAAGCTGAAAGGGCGGGATTTGAAAACAAATGTTTGAAGTTCACCAAAAAATAAGTTAAAATCGGGAGAAATAATAGAATAATCGGGAGGCGGGAGAAACTGTGAAAAATCGGAAGTCTCCCGCCTAAATCGGGAAAGTTGGCAGGTATGTGGTTAGTTATGGGGCTGGGCCCCCTTTGAGAGTCTATGTACCTAAATAGAGTCAGTATCTCTGGCTATTGTAACTGAGTGCACGAGGGTTGGGAAAAAAGTCATGGCAACTATTTTTTTTTTTTTTCTTGAAGCTACCAGTCCAGTTGGAAAATGTGACATATACAGACGAAAGGACAAGGTGTTAACTACATGTGTGGACAAAGAACAGCTCTGAAATATCGTAACACACTAATTTATTATGGTAGAATACAGAGAAATATGGCCTTCCCGGTGCAAAAGAATGACAACACAGTACACATAAATTTGACATGACAAACCTGGGCCCAAAGACCCTCGAAGTGTGAATCAAGTCACTTGTTGGCACACAGAATTAGCAATGTCCTCTTGTGTTGCAAACCGCCTACCACGTGGCGGTTCCTTAATCTTTCGAATGAGATCAAATTCACAGGGCAAAATGTCAGGAGAGTACGGTGGGTGCTCCAATTCTTCCCATCCCCAACGTCGCAGTAGCTGCCCTACGCACTCTGCTTTATGTGGTTTTGCATTGTCATGCAGGATTATTGCACTGTCCACAAGATCCAGACGTTTCTCCCGAATGCCACGTCGTACCTGTCGCACCAGGAAGTCCCTGTAGTACCGTGCGGTCACTGTTCTGCCATGTGGAACAAAGTGGCAAACAATGACACCCCTGATATCATATGCGACAATCACCATCAATGTGACTGAGGAAGGATTCCAACAGACCTCCTGCCTCCTTGGTGATCCAGCAAGTCGCCACTCCGCGGACTAATGTTTCAGTTCTGGTTCGTATGCCCTGGCCAAAAATTAATCGATGGCGATTATTTGTGACAAGAATTGATCGCCGTCCTGTTGCCAGCGTGCAAGGTGGTCGGAGCATATTGCATAGTGCACCCACCTTTGAACTTCCATCAGTGCATGCGGTACTCACTGCGATGAGATTTTGCGCAGTTGCAGCTCATTACGCAATATCCTGTGGACGGTGCGTTTCTCGATGCCACTTGCCCTCTCTCCAGTAGCGTCCATCACCTGTGGCATGTGCCACGTCACTCCACACACTGACAGGTCATCCCGAACGTTGCTCATCACTGGTTGACACACGTCCTTGCTGAAACTTTCCTACCCACCGTGCTACTGTACGGTATGGTAGGGCATTATTCCCAAGGGCTTCCACTAATTCACTGCGACATTCCATCGCATTTCTCCCTCGGAGAACGGCTATTTTGATGTAAGCGCGCCGCTCAACACGGGTTACGTCCATCTCGCATGACACTCGCCAACTGACTGATTTCACAGCCCTCGCTGCGCTACTACCAGCTATCACAGAGCCATCTGTTGTTCTGCATACACACTATGCCTGCAGAACTTCCACACGACACATATATGATTGTGATCCGTTCACATATCTACAAGAAAAAAAATAGCTGCCATGACTTTTGCCCCAATCCTCGTATATTTCTTATAACTGTAATATGTTTGGCTTGTTTGAATTAATAAAAAATTTGGCATAGCAATTAGCCCTGGTCTGCACTAATTTATCGATTATGTCCGTTGCCCTACTGGTAAAATGCTCTGATCTTTTGGCCTGCACCTTCTTTCCTTACCACCGACAAGTACCGGTGCAATGATGATTATGCTTGTTGTTTACAGGAGCCTAACATCTAGGTCATCGCTCCCCTTTTGACAATTCTTAAACTTCCTGAATACATAGAAATTGTAAGGGGAGAAATCAGGATTGTAGGCTGGATAGACTATGAACTCCCAATGAAATGTACATAATAGACCTTATGTAGAGATGGCTGTGTTGGGCCAGCAATTATTATGAAAATGGATAAGAGCCCTCATGAGAAAACCACACCTCTTGAACTTGATGCACAAATAAGGTACAACTACGCTTCGTGAAATTTAACTACATTACAGTATATGATTTCCTTTGAAGCATACACCTGCACAGTCCCAACTGGTAAAGTAGCAGGCGTCTAGTGGATAACTGCAAGATTTTTCAGAAAAATGAAGTACACAAAAGTAAAAGGGAGCCATACATGATCTATCGCAGGATTTTGGTGAGGATTTTGTTTGAGTCTAGTTACTTTCTTTGTGTGTAATGTCTATTAAAAATCAATTCCATTTATAGTGACAAGAAACTAAAATGAACTCTTTACCTGAATTATGACAGGCTTGGAATCTCGTCGCTGCATGAGGAAGTCAATTAAAAGGCAACGGTCAGGAATGAGATCGACCAACGGCTCAAGGCATAACTCCACATACCTGTATTAAAAATTGAATCTGTTAATTTCAGAATAAGAGGTACACTCCAATATTTCTAGGTATTTCAGTAATGAATATAGAGACATAAGCCTACCATAAACAGCCCAGTTTTGCATCAATCACAATATTCGGCTGGAACACAACCCAGTTTGGTGAATCTGTGATAGCTCAGGAAAGATTTGTATTAAAAAAATACAGATTTGAAATGATAACAATATATCATTTTGTTACATATAGATAATTTAGATGGTGAAAGCTGATTATCAATATATTTATACCTAGAACAACAGAAAGGTCAGTGTTCAGAAAGGATTGCGCTGAGTTGCGAACCAGGCCGGAAGTGACATGCTGTTTGTTTAAGTTACAGATGCCGCCTGCTGACACTATTGTACTCTACACAGCAATATGTTATTATTTTAGTTTTTTATTATTATACTGCCTCACTGCCTTCTGCCATGGCCAACAGACCACCAATAAGGGTTGATCTCGGGCCAGGCAACAGTGATTATCCTGCCTCATTGCCATATTATTATTATTATTATTATTATTATTATTATTATTATTATTATTATTATTATTATTATTATTATTTTTATTATTACTATTACTATGTGTCTGTCTATCTGGTGACATTCTTTTCCTTTTCTTTTTGTGAGCTGGCTTAGGTAAGACTTGTTATTTTTTCTCCACATTAATGAATCATATATATATTATGTAGATCTGGAGAAAGAATAAAGAATCACTTTAATTATTTATACCTGAAAATAGTGTCAAGAGAGAAATCATAGCGAGAGTATCCATGATACAAATCAAGCAAATCAATCACCGGTTTTATACAGGTCCATGCAAAATGGGATCTACACATGCACACGCATGTACACACTCAGTCTCTCTCTCTCTCTCTCTCTCACTTGACCACGTGTGATGGAAGAACAGAAGGATACACACCTTCCTGTGCCCACCCACTGGCAGCTTTGAGTAACCACTGAAAAGGAACAGCAGGTTAGTCCTAGTCTTCATATTCTCTTTGGCAGAAACTCACAAACACATAATTTTGAAGAATGTGAAAAGAATATCAGAAAATATAACTGTAACTTCTCTTTTCCAAATCATCCCCTGTTAATGTGTAGGTAGAAAATGAATAATAACACATCTAAGTATCAAGTATTTAGTTTTAACTCCAGTTCTATTGTTTCAGTTAACCTGTTACAATCAGGATATGCCTATGTGCAGTTGAGAATTGTATTAGATAGTATCTTGCCTGCTATATTAGGTTGTTTTTTAACAAGTTGCTTTACGTCGCACCGACACAGATAGGTCTTATGGCGATGATGGGACGAAAGATGGTTAGAAGTGGGAAGGAAGCCACCATGGCCTTAATTAAGGTACAGCCCCAGCATTTGCATGGTGTGAAAACGGGGAAACCACAGAAACCATCAAACTATCTCCTGAACACTGGATACTGGCCGCACTTAAGCAACTGCAGCTATCGAGCTCGGTGCTATATTCATGTGTTATCCTTGTGTAATCCTTTTAATATTTCAGCATTTAACTAAACGACACTTTTCATTTCTATTAGCGCACACTAGGGTAAAATAATAATAATCTGTATACATATTTAGCTCTGTTGTGTAATCCTTGTGTAGTTCTTCCGAATTTCAACATTTAACGGCAATTTTTGTTTCTGTTTCCATGTAGTAATAATCTACTGTAATTAGGATACATCTAAATGCAGTTTATAATGACTGTATTGTAGTTATTTGATTAGAAATTAGTGAGCTTATTTTATTATCGTGAAATATGTGTGTGGTAGGAGAAATATCTCTCTAGAAAGTCAGCTCTTACTAGGATTCTATTGTTGTAATTAGCATAGGCTTAACTGCAGTTTAAAACTGTAGCATAACTATTCTTATTAGACAGTATCTTGCTTGCTTTTCCCAGCAGCAGTAGCAGCAGATGTACTGTATATTTACCAAATACTGTAATGAAAATGAAATGGCGTATGGCTTTTAGTGCCGGGAGTGTCAGAGGACAAGTTCGGCTCGCCAGATGCAGGTCTTTTTGATTTGACGTCCGTAGGCGACCTGCATGTCATGATGAGGATGAAATGATGATGAAGATGACACATACACCCAGCCTCAGTGCCAGCGAAATTAACCAATTAAGGTTAAAATTCCTGACCCTGCCGGGAATCGAACCCGGGACCCTCGTGACCAAAGGCCAGCACGCTAACCATTTAGCCGTGGAGCTGGACACCAAATACTGTAATCAGAACTGAATAATGGCAGAGAGGCATTACAGAGGAGGGACGAGGAAAGAGGAAAGGAAATGGAAGGAAAGGGACACACACAGTAGATGATACAAAGAGGGAAGTGGAACAGGAGGGAGAGAAGGGAGGAGCAAGAGAGTTCTACAGGCATCAGGGAAGTTAAAAGAGACTCTGGTCATGGGTGACTCAATTATTAGGCATGTGGGAAAGTGTGTGGAGGAAAGGGAACCAGACTAGAGTGTTGTCCGGGAATTAGGTTAAGGGAGGTCCTGAGGATAATAGAAGGGAAAGAGGAGGAAAGGAGAAAGTGGTAACTTTCCATGTTGGTAACAATAACGTAAAGTAAGTAGGAATAGATACTAACACAGTTGGGGATGTGTGGGATCTTGTTACAGCAGCATGGAAGAAGTTTTAAGGAAGTGTACGAGGAATACTGACAGGAGGACGATTGGGGATTTAAACGAGACTATGAAATGGTATGTGGGAAATTGGGAGCTAGATGTGTAGATCTTAATGGGTGAGTAGAAGACAGGGATCTATGCTGAGATGGCTTTCACTTGAACCGCAATGGTACATATAAGTTAGGGGGTTTGTTTACAAGAATTATAAGAAGGTACATTCAGGGAAATGGGATGAACTAGGGAGCGGTGATGACAGTATAGGAAGTATGAAGTCAAGTAAGGATGACATAAAATTGTTCGTGTTAAACTGTAGAAGTATTATAAAAAAAGGAATAAAATTAATTAATTTAATCGATATATATTTATCAAATACTGTAATATGAACTGAATAATGGCAGAGAAGTAATATTACGGATACGAAAATTTTCTCATGGAACTGGAGTACATATCGTAGGGACAGGTTAGGAGTGATAGTAGGGGGAGTATTCATACTGGTGAAAGAACAATTCATAAGCTACAAACATGTTAAGGATAAGAAACATGAAATTGTATGTGTAAGAATTATCGCAAATGATAATAGGCAACTTGATCTTTTTGGGGCATACAAACCTGGCAAGGCTGACACTGGCACGGAATTATTTGAGAAGATAATCAGCTATTGAGGAATGACACAGCAATGCACATTATTGTAGCGGGTGACTTAAACTTACCAAATCCAAATGTTAACTGGGAAGGGAATATGAATAACACCTAAATCAGAAAGTTATCTGTGTCGGTGCGATGAAAGCGATGCAACCTTGCTTTTTACAATTTGCTTTACGTCGCACCGACACAGATAGATCTTATGGCAACAATGGGATAGCAAAGGTCTAGGAGTGGGAAGGAAGCGGCTGTGGCCTTAATTAGGGTACAGCCCCAGTATTTGCCTGGTGTGAAAATGGGAAACCACAGAAAACCATCTTCAGTGCTGCCGACATTGGGATTCGAACCCACTATCCCCCGGACGCAATGTGATGCACCAACCAGAGGGAAAAATATTCTAGACGTGATGCTTATAAAACCAGATGATCTCTACAGAGAAACTGAAGTGACAGATGGTAAGGTAAGGGGGCCAAATTCTGTCCCTGCACATAATTTTGTCCCTCTAGGGATTTCCAGTTTGCACGGTTGGTACCTAATGTTTAGCCATGCGCACACGCATAGCTTCATCCTGTTGTCTTGTTGTAAGAGTTGGTTGTGGGCACCACATTTAGTTTCCATGTACAAGGGGGATTCATTTTATATTATGTTTATGTCAAATATTGACTACCGTATGTTATAACAGTAATTATATATATATATTTTTTTGCTAGTTGCTTTTACGTCGCACCGACACAGATAGGCCTTATGGCGATGATGGCATAGGGAAGGTCTAGGAGTGGGAAGGAAGTGGCCATGGCCTTAATTAAGGTACAGCCCCAGCATTTGCCTGGTGTGAAAATGGGGAAACCACGGAAAAACATTTTCAGGGCTGCTGACAGTGGGGTTTGAACCCACTATCTTCCGGATGCAAGTTCACAGCCGCGCACCCCTAATCATATGGCCAACTCGCCCGGTATATAACAGCTTCATTGTAACTTGCCTGTAAGTGGAGAATATATTCAGTAATATATACACCAATTTCTAGCCTTGTACATAATATTCCTGAATTACTACAAGTCCACATCTGGTAAGGGGACAAAATATGGGCCTACCTTACAAATGATCATGAAGCTGTCTTTATCATAGTTAAAATAAATCTGACAGAAAGGAATGTTGTAAAAGTAGGATTATTATGCAATACCATACAGTTGATACGAGAAGCATGAGGAAATTCAGAGAGAGCAATTATGATCAATGGAAAATGATAAGTAAAAATGTATAAACAGCCTACGGGACGAGTTTAAAGCAATTGTTGAGGAGTGTGAAAACAGGTATGTACCTTTAAAAGTAGTAAGGAATAGTAAGGATTCATTATATTATAACAGGGAAATAAAGAGATTAAGAAGGAGGTGCAGATTGGAAAGAATAAGAGATAGGAATGGTTGCGGGAGTAAGGAGAGATTGAAGGAGCTTATAGGAATTTGAATTTAGCGAAAGTCAGCTACGAATAACATGATGGCAAACATTAACAGCAGCCATATTAATTTTAGGGAGTAATGGAATGATATGTATAGATTACTTTAAGGCAGAAACACGTTCCAGGAAGGATATTCCAGGGATCATCAATGAAGAAGGGGAATGTACATGTGAGGACTTAAAGAACGCAGAAGTATTCAGTCAGCAGCATAACGTAACACAGCATCACCACTGTCACGGAACTGGACAGCGTAAAAAATCTGCTCCCTTTCCCTTGTACACTGGGACTACTATTGCAAATCTGCAGGATAACAGTGACAGTTGAAATGAAACAGCACAGTTCGTTAATGCATCTGCTTGTTATTCATAAGTCTTTTTGTAAGTGTATTATGTGCGTGTCTGTGTGTGTGTTAGTGGTAGTCAGTGTAAGCATTTACCACGATGTCAAGTTAAGTTGCATGCTATTTCTGTTATACTATTTCGTTAACAAGCTCGATAGCTGCAGTCGCTTAAGTGCAGCCAGTATCCAGTATTCGGGAGATAGTGGGTTCGAACCCCACTGTCGGCAGCCCTGAAGATGGTTTTCCGTGGTTTCCCATTTTCACACCAGGCAAATGCTGGGGTTGTACCTTAATTAAGGCTATGGCCGCTTCCTTCCCACTCTTGGCCCATCCCTGTCCCATCGTCGCCATAAGACCTGTTTGTGTCGGCGCGATGTTAAGCAACTTGCAAAAACAAAACAATCTGTTATTCAGCTGATCCAGAGCTCCGTACCTGACACTGACCTTGGCAACAACCCCCCCCCTCTCACCCTGTCACCTCTCACCACCGGCTTGCTCCTCAAACAGGCATTATCTCCCTCTACCAACTGTTTACAGTGCTGCCATGTCAACGCACTGTCCTTGGTAGCACACTTCGACGAAATTCAAGCCATAATGAGGGAAAATAATAACCATATTCTTGGTATTAGCAAAAGCTGGCTTACACTGAGTATACCCTCTGGTATGGTACAACTTGACTGGTATTCCCTCTTATGTCATGACAGATCCGATGGCAGAAGGGTGGGGTGGCCATGTACTGCAGAATCGACTTAAAAAGCCAGGTGATATGTGTATCATCTAACAATGCACAGCTAGGGTCAGAATTCATGTTTGTCAAAGTCATTATTAACTAACAGAAACTCCTTATAGTTATTGTGTACAAACCACCCAAAATAACAAATATGACTGAATTCGAATTTCGCTTAGTTGACGTACTGCCTAGTTACGAGCATATTATTGCCATAGGTGACTTCAACACTAATCTAATTACTAAAACGTACGAAACTAAACATTTTATCGACACGTTTTCTTCCTGTGATATGATCATTCTCCGTTTAGAGCCTACTAATCACACTAACACAGAAAACTACGAAACACACACGCTCATTGACCACATTGTGACAAATAACCCAAACAAAGTTATAACTCACGGACAGATTCCAGTCCCAGCCATCTCCACTTATGACCTAATCTACCTATCCTACTCCCTCCGAATGCCAAAATATAAACCTAAGTATGTTATTTCCAGAAACACAAAAGGTATTGATATGGACAAGTTAAGACATGACGCTTACAATCTACCCTGGAATGACATACTCCTATTGATATAGATGTTGATTCCCATAGGGAATCTGAAATATTTGGCATAGTGCATTGGCACTGCCGGTGGCTACAATTAGCCTATGCAGTGGCCTCCATGGTATGCACTAGCCAGCGTCTTGGTAGGTGTGCTAGGTACCAACTGATGAGCCCAGTCTAGCACACGAGGGCGAAACGCTGGCAACCAGGAATGAGTTAGCTGGAAAATTTATAATGTCCAACATACTCCTATTGGTCGATATAGACGCGAAAGTAGACAAGTTTAACTCCCTTGTAATCACTCTGTACGATAAACACGCCCCTAAGCGACAGATAAAAGTTATTCGTCCACCTTGTCCCTGGCTAAATATTGAAATTAAAAACATGATGGCCCACCGTGATGCACTTTACCGAAGCTTTAAAAGAACTCGTGACCAAAGTGACTTAGAAAATTATCGTATCATTAGAAATAGAGTTAAACAGTTTGTTAGAAACCGTAAATTTAATTACTTGCAAAACATGACTGCACACATGAATTGTAGCAGTGCTTCGAACACGCTTCATTTCTTAGGCATAGGGAAACCTCAGCAACAACCTCATGTGCCAGACATACCACTCGATAAGTTAAATGAGTTTTTTACTGAAGAAAGAACACCATCTAATGTACTAAATTCCCCAAACTCAGTACCCAACTCTGTTATGAACCCTTTACCTGACCAACAACATTTTACTTTCCACCCTTTTACTGCTAATAAAGTTAAAAATGTATTATATTCTATCAAATCAAAAGCCAGAAGAGTGGATGATATCCCTGTAACTTTCGTACACAACATTATTGGTGCTGTTTTACCAATTATTACCCACATTTTTAACTACTGCCTTAAAAACGGAACCTTTCCTTCACTATGGAAACCAGCCAATGTTAACCCTGTGCCTAAGAAACCTGGCCCTTCCCAACCATCCAACTACAGACTAATTTCTATCTTACCTGCGATTTCCAAAGCACTCGAGTGTCTGGTTAATGAGTAGGTGTTGGAATACTTAAACAACCATTCTTTCCTAGACCCATTGCAATCTGGCTTCAAGAAGGGACACAGCACAGCAACTGCCCTGTTCAAAGTGACTGATGACATCCGACACACAATAGACCAAAGACTGGTGACATTACTTACTCTCCTCGATTTCAGTAGTGCATTTGACAGTATAAACATCCAAGCTCTATTAAACAAGATGCAATCTTACTACTTCGATCAACGAACTATTAATTTCTTTTCATCGTACCTCAAAAACTGCGTGCAACGAATTATAACCCTTGATCAAACCTCTCACTGGCTAACCAGGAAGGAAGGCACGCCGCAGAGCAGTGTTTTAGGCCCACTGCTCTTTATTTTGTATATAAATGACATTTCATCTAATTTAAAGAATTGTAGCTACCATCTTTATGCGGACGACTTACAAATTTACCGTCACTGTAAGACCTCTGATTTGCCTCATATCATAACAGGCATCAATGCTGACCTTCAGCAACTTAATGCTTACTCCTTGAAAAATTTCCTCCTTCTTAACCCCTACAAGACACAAGCATTCATTATTGGCTCTCAAAAGTTGTTGGCCACACTAAGATACAAAACTATTCCTCCAGTTATACTGAATGGTAGAGTTATTCCATTCAGCCAAACTGTGAGAAATCTTGGAGTAACAATGAACACAACTTTAAATTGGTCTGAATATATTAAGAAAGTGTGTAAAAAAATTTTTTTTCGATATTTCATTTGGTTAAAAGAAACAGCAATATTTTACCTTGTAATTTGAGAGTCAAACTCATACAAACGCTAGTGCTTCCCGTCCTTGACTACTGTGACGTCATTCTGATAGACGCAACAAAAGAGCAGACTTCGAAACTTCAGCGAGCGCTTAATTGTTGCCTTAGATTTACATACAGTCTGAGTTATGATACACATGTCACTTCATACTATCACACTATTTCATGGCTGAAACCTGACAAACGTATCACATACTGATACAGATATACAGACTGCTCTCTGAAGACAGACCACTATACATTTCATCCCTGCTTAAGTATTTGTCCTCTTTTCACAGCAGTAATACCTGCTCTGGTTCCTCCCTTTCTACTCCTGTTCACCGATCCTCTATGTACAACAATTCCTTAGTTGTGGCGGGTTCTAGACTTTAGAATTCCCTGCCTGTCAGTGTCAGAAATTCCACCTCAATACTTAGATTTAAGACTGCTTGCCAAGACTACCTGCTGAATGCAGCTGACTAACTTGTATGACTGGAAGATCGAATGAATGTGAGTTAGAAAAGTGTAATGTATTTTTGTGTAGGTTATTATTTACTATATAATATTATGTAAGTTACTCAAACTCTGCTCCCAATGGTGTATCACAACAGTGGTTAAGTGCAAGAGAGGGCCAAGAGCTGAGCTGAGCTGAGCTGAGCTAAGCTAAGCTAAGCTAAGCTAAGCTAAGCTAAGCTAAGCTAAACTAAACTAAACTAAACTAAACCAAAATAAAATAAAATAAAATAAAATAAAATAAAATAAAATAAAATAAAATAAAATAAAATAAAATAAAATAAAATAAAATAAAATAAAATAAAATAAAACAAAACAAAATAAAATCCCAAGGAGGGAATTAGATATTTTTCACCAATTAGAATTTTCCATTCGGAATTGCTAGGCGGGCAATAATTCCATTGTGGAGATTTATCTCCCGTATGCAATTATCAGACTGCGCCTCTTATATAGGCTTCTGATAAGCTCACCTGCATACACCCAGTGTCAGTGGGTAGGGTCTGACACATCCCACTCTGATGAGTCTAGTGTCAGGCCTAAGACGAAACGCTGGTTAATAGAGCAAACGCCTGAAAAGCCTTACATCTGATATGTTAATGTCTTTGAGGTTGAGCCGGAGGTACTCCTGAAGCCTGTGGTAATGTGATGGGGAGGGCCCACGTAAAATAAACGGTGGTTGGTAAGCATGGATGTTGAGGGGGTGGAAAGAGTACCTTTGGTTGTAGGGCTGTAAAAAAAAAAACAAGGCGTCACTGGTATATGTCTTTAATTGACTGTACAGTTGAAGGTGTGCCGTAAAACTACCTCTGTCCACAATCTGTATCCATTTATACAGGTGAAAATTTATATGTTGCCTGAGGGCAACAGTATGCAGTAAAGGGTTAAAATAAACAGTAGCACGAGAAGCACAGTCCATCAGTTACTCCATATATTTAAAATAAACAGTAGCACCAGTAGCACAGTCCATCAGTTACTTCACATACAAATTTAAAATAAACAGTAGTACCAGTTACTGCACATACTTAAAATAAACAAAATCACCAGTTACTGCACATATATAAAATAAACAATAGCACCAGTAGCACAGTCCATCATTTACTGCACATATTTAAAATAAACAGTAGTACCAGTAGCACAGCCCATCAGTTACTCCACATATTTAAAATAAACAGTAGCACCAGTCACTGTGCGTATTTAAAATAAACAATAGCACCAGTAGCACAGTCCATCAGTTACTGCACATATTTTAAATAAAGAACAGCACCAGTAGCACAGCCCATCAGTTACTCCACATATTTAAAATAAACAGTAGCACCAGTAGCACAGTCCATCAGTTACTGCACATATTTTAAATAAAGAACAGCACCAGTAGCACAGTCCATCAGTTACTGCACATATTTAAAATAAAGAACAGCACCAGTAGCACAGCCCATCAGTTACTCCACATATTTAAAATAAACAGTAGCACCAGTTACTGCACATGTTTAAAATAAACAATAGCACCAGTAGCACAGTTCATCAGTTACTGAACATATTTTAAATAAAGAACAGCACCAGTGGCACAGTCCATCAGTTACTGCACATATTTAAAATAAACAGTAGCACCAGTAGCACAGCCCATCAGTTACTCCAGATATTTAAAATAAACAGTAGCACCAGTTACTATATATATTTAAAATAAACAATAGCACCAGTAGCACAGTCCATAAGTTACTGCACATATTTAAAATAAAGAACAGCACCAGTAGCACAGTCCATCAATTACTGCACATATTTAAAATAAACAGTAGCACCAGTTACTGCATATATTTAAAATAAACAATAGCACCAGTAGCACAGTCCATAAGTTACTGCACATATTTAAAATAAAAAACACAGAGCTCGATAGCTGCAGTCGCTTAAGTGCGGCCAGTGTCCAGTATTCGGGAGATCGTGGGTTCGAACCCCACTGTCGACAGCCCTGAAGATGGTTTTCCGTGGTTTCCCATTTTCACACCAGGTAAATGCTGGGGCTGTAACTTAATTAAGGCCACGGCCGCTTCCTTCCCACTCCTAGCCCCTCCCTGCCCCATTGTCGCCATAAGACCTATCTGTGTCGGTGCGACGTAAAGCAAATAACAAGAAAAAAATAAAAAAAGAAAAAACAGCACCGGTAGCACAGTCCATCAGTTACTCCACATATTTAAAATAAACAGTAGTACTAGTAGCACAGTCCATTAGTTACCAGTAGCAGGGCACTGATCAAATCACCCCTGTTGAACAAGGTGGCTTTAGGAAATATTGGAGCTGCTGAGACCAGGTTTTAACGTTGACAAGTCTAGTTGAAGCTAGATTTCAACGAGGTCTCCCATCAGCTGCAGTTTTTGTAGACCTTGCAGCAGCTTATGACACTGTGTGGAGGGATGGCTTGATGTCGAAGTTTGCCGGAAGTAGCTGGGGTGCGGACGTCAATACCCTACGCTCTACCGCACTCATTCTTGTGTATTCTGCTGGTGAATACTGTGCTGCTGTATGGCATAACAGCGTTCACACAACAAAGATTGATGTCCAGCTTAATGAAGCCATGAGAGTTATCACTGGTACTGTCAGATCTACTCCCATTCGGTGGTTACCTGTCTTAGCTAATATTGCCTCGCAAGATCTAAGGAGGAAAGCAGCTAAGGTAAACTTGCTCAAGAAGATCTCTTCTCATAAGAACTCTCCCTTGTACGAAGCCCTACAAGATCCAACAACAACTCGTCTGAAATCACGCAAACCACCCTGGACTGATTTTAAAAGTATCCGTTCTTTTGGCATGACCTTCGAGTGGTGACAACATTGGCATGAACATCCACCCAACAACGCTCACTTGGTTCAAGATCCAACAAAGAAGGTTGAGGGATTCCAACTGCTGCGTCAAACTTGGTCGAAGCTGAGCCGAATTAGAATGGGTCAAGGGAGGTGTGGTTACATGTTGAAGAAATGGGGTTTCCGTTCATCTGGTGACTGCGACTGCGGAATGGAGCGGAGGAGCAGACAATGGAACACATTGTTAAGGAGTGCCCATTTTGAGCATTTAACGGTGATCTGAGGCTTCTACACCAAGTGACTCCCAGTGCTCTGTACTGGTTGTCAAACATGGACATTTCCATTTGATATTAGATATTTTGTGTACTTGTAAAGCCATATGATATATATATATATATATATACTCCACATATTTAAAATAAACAGTAACACCAATGGTCTCCAATAAATAGTACTACTATAAATAGTAAAAGTGAGAAGGCACTTCCTTGCTTTACACTATTGGTTAGCTTAAGCCATCCAGTTCATTCGGTTCCAACTTTAACACAGCTTTTGCTTCCATCGTACATATTTTACACCCTTGTCATTATTGTTATTAAGAGCAAATTCCAACAGATTTATACACTTCTAATCTAAAAATACTTAGGTCACTATAATTTTTGATATTGGTTTCTATTAGTTTTATTGTTTTTTTGTGTGGGTATATTGGGGTACATATTAATGATATCGTATGATACTAAACTGCGATATAGCTCAATTTTAATTTCTTTTGTGATTTTGCAAATTCTATTGAGTTCTGAATTGCTTTGTTAGCCAAATATACGTAGTGCTTCTTAAGGAACGTTTGAATGAAATGTTATATTTTGTATGTTGGAATTGATCTAAAATTTATGATGGGCCTCATAGGAAGATTTTCCTTGTGAATTTTAGGATATGATTTAGCTGTCAGTAATCTGGGATTCATTATGGATAATATTGAGATTTCTTGTTCGTTTAGAAGGAAATGGGTGTTTTTAAGTAGTGGTTTTAGGTTTTTCTGGATTTTGGTGTTTGGATTTTTTTGTTTTATTTGAAATGTGTTGTTAAGGAAGCACTGTTTGGTTTTAGTTATGTATTCATTTTTATCAATAGTAACAGTAATGTTACCTTTACCTGCCTTTGTTATTAATAAGTTGTTGTTCTTAATTTTATCTTTTTCTTAAGTTGTATCCTGTCGATGGTATTTCTGTTGTTGTTTGTTAAGTTTGTTAATTTATTGTGGTAATATTTTTCTGACTTTGTATCTGATTTCATTTTGCAAATCGGGTGGAATTTTGTTTAGAGCATTTTCAGTTTCGCCAATAACGGTGATAACATTTTGGAAAATAGTATTGATTTGGTGTAAAGTCCAATCTTGTGATCAAAGTCTGCATCTGACAAATGTATATCATAGAGTATGACGAGAAATATTTTATTACAAAACGATGAGGTATACAAAGCTTACTGCTGATTCTTCTGAACGAGAGTGCGTTCAGTTTCTTTATCAAGAAGAGAATAATATATTTAGTACATAGTCCAACTAAAGTTTTTGAAATGAAGACCTGTGGATGGGTCTATTAGCATCAAGTACATCTTCAAGCTCAGCAAATGCTTTTTTAGCAATGATCAAAAGGGTTTTTCCTAATGATGCTGACAGACAAATTCACTAACTCCAGGGATTGGAAGCTCAATTATTTGATATTGAATGATTGTTCACATTTTCATCCACTTAATCTCAATACATTTGTAATCAAATTGGATATCAGTACAATATATAATAAGGATGCAAGACCAACCACAAAACAAAGCCAGTATAACTACATAAATATAAACATTTCAAGATTTACATAATATTTACATCTGAACACCATGCCAAACCATTAAACATCAAAGGATACACAGCTCACATTTCAGCTGGGCAGGCTCCATGAGTACTTGATTGGCAGTTGCTGCTGGTAAACGCAGACTGAAAGGTTTTATAGGCTGAGGAGCAGCCACAGGTTGATGGTAGGTAACAAAACCATCAGATTCTCCATTCAAATTTATATCAAATAACATCGATGTCTGTAAGTACAGAAAAAAAAAAATGGTTTAGGAGTTAAGATAAGGGACATGTAGTAAATTGAGATATATGTGCTGTTACTGTTTTTTTTTTTTTTGGATAAAACCATCACTCTGATCTTTACCGAATACTATGTTGCAAAAATGTCTCATATATAGAATAAGACGTAAACAGCCTAGTAAACAAAATGCACAATTCCATGGAAGTACAAATGTGCTAGACATTTGCATACTTCATGAAACACACTACTACTGCCAAATGGCAGTTACCTTGATTAAAACTACAGAGCCCAGTTGAATGCTCTGCAATAAGGCAAATTTGTAGAATGATAGAATGAATGAGAAACAACCCTAAAATCTAGAAACGTAAATATTATGGAGATGAGGGTAATCTGTGGTGACTGCTCATAAGAGTGAAATGTGTTAAGATTATTATTGTGGAAGGAATAAGACAGAGAGGTTGAGTTGATTAGTACATGCAGCATGTAAGTTACAATTACTTCTCTAGCAATAAATAAACGCATAGCTTCATCCAAACTACACTAGAATAGTGACCCCGATAGAACTGTATGCATACAATACAACCGAGTATTAGCTTCCCGAGTGATGTGTAGTCAATGACATAAGCATGTGATTAACCTGGTCTGACGCTGTAAAGACATAAGAATCCGAAGTGACACAATCACGTACGACTGAGAATGAGCAGTACACGACTAATGCAAGTATCTGTTAAAATACCACCTATATGGCATAAAAATATGAAAATCTGTTTTATCCTAATCAAAGTACAGTTTGCTACAGCTGGTACCTCAGCTGAGCTTACGAAATTTAACCACATTTTAGGATCGCTTGAACTGGATTATGCAGAACTTTTAAAGAAATTTTCTAAACTGATCGCCATCCAATACTCATTACTCGGACATCAAGACCCAATTAATAGTGGAATTTGAGGAATCCGAACGATGAAAAGTAACCAAAATTTTAAATGAATTTGAGCTTGGTCACAAGAAGCCCAGACAGTTGCTGAGGGAAATTAGTGCCCTTGTTGGAACGCAGATCAATGATGACTAAATGTGCACTATTTTCATGCAGTGATTACCTGTGAACTTGAGAACAATATTAGCATCTTCTAATGATACGTTGGACCGAGCTCGATAGCTGCAGTCGCTTAAGTGTGGCCAGTATCCAGTATTCGGGAGATAGTAGGTTCGAACCCCACTGTCGGCAGCCCTGAAAATGGTTTTCCGTGGTTTCCCATTTTCACACCAGGCAAATGCTGGGACTAAGGCTACGGCCGCTTCCTTCCCAATCCTAGCCCTTCCCTGTCCCATCGTCGCCATAAGACCTATCTGTGTCGGTGCGACGTAAAGTAACTTGCAAAAAAAAAAAAAAAAAAAAAACCGTTGGATAACCTAATGATGATGGCAGACTGGATCTTAGATTATTCAAGCCAAATGCAAAACACATCTATTCATACCCACCAATGTACTAGACAACCATCTTTATCACATACTCATACCTACCAACTTTTGAAAAGGGCTATCAGTAAAACTCGTGCACGAAAAAAATTTAAACGATTCTCAACATACACCGGCTTATAATAGTTGCAATTCTTGTTTTATTTTCCACTTAAATCAATACATAAAAATGTTTATTGTCTCTAGGAGCACATTTTGTTACAGTACAAACATTAACAGGGACATGTTTCGCTTGTTATATCAAGCATCTTCAGCCTTTTTAAATGATTATTTCAAGGTTGACTCTTTACATTGAACCTTCTTATAATTAATTTGTTCGTTAAAATTGTTTTACATCCATAAAATATTACGACTAAACAACACATAATTAAAAAGAATTAACAATTAAAATATATCTGTGATGGACTAGACATTGATCATAAAATACTGATGTCCAAGTCACAGTAATGTTCTAAACAACTGTAAGATTTGGCTAAAAATTTTTTTTTTCTTCCGTAAGTTCCCAGTTTTTTCTAACACTATTTACTATAATCTATCAGCTTTATTGTCCGTATTGATAATTTAAGAATAGAAGTATGAAGGATGAGTTTTTCACCTAATCAATACTTTATTTACAAAATGTTTAAAATTATCTACATTAAAACAGTACCGGTTTCGACCCGCAAACTGGTCATCATCAGCTGTTGGTGAACCTGCTTAATAGCGATTGTACCTAAAACATTACTAAAAACCTAATTTAACAACAATGCCTTATTCTAATATAATACTACTGTTAAGATATATACATATGGTACAATTATAGGGCTTTGACTAGTTGGAGTTCCATTCAAAAAATCTATACTGTTGCCAACATTACGTCAAACAAGATACATACAGTATATACATATGGTACAATGAAGGGACTCCAGCATGCCAAAGCCCTGTGTCGGTGCGACATAAAGCAAATAGCAAAAAAAAAAACCTAAGAAATTGCCATACTGACAATCGATTATGTCTGAACATCGGAAAGTTACTGAAATATCTCAATCCTACATTGCGAGAAACTTGTATTGATGATAAAAGTTGGCTGGTATGCACACTGCTGATAGAATTTCTCAACTTGAAGCCAAAACTGAACCACTTACTTTATCGATCAATAGTGTTCTTGATTCCAGAAGTTGACATCAACCTCGTTCTTGCTCCACATACCACACACCTTATCACAGATGGTTCTTTATGTTGGTACCATTTCAAATACTGTGTAAAAGCAAGCATGTGGGTTAACCTGTGCGCATTTAACACAAACTCTTCTGATTTGGGAAATGCTCAAGCTCCTCGCTAGAGGAAGCACAAAGCGATGTGGGCCAAATCATTTCTCATCACTTGTTCATTACCGACCACTCCTCTGGTAAGCAATTTTTAGTTGACACAGGGGCAGATATATCTGTTTTACCTCCCATAGGTGCAGATAGAAAGCGTATATGTAAACGACTTCTCTATGCTCTTAATGGGACACCAATCAACACAAACGGTGAGGACTTAGTGCAAATCAATTTAGGTCTGAGATGAACACTTTTATGGCCATTCACAACTGCTGAAATCCAACATCTCCTTGGTGCTGATTTTTTGAAAAATTACAGGCTGCTAGTAGATATCAAGCATAAGTGTCTTATTGATGGCATGACTAACTTATCAATCCCTGCAACTCTAGTGACTCAATAACCATTACAAAGCATTCATTTACTTGATCCCTACATCAAATACTCTGAATTACTTCAGAATTACCTGAGTTTGCTTCATGACAACTCAACCTTCTGCACACCAGATATACAACTTTTTTATACTATCTCCACAGTAGGATATCCAGTTTCAGCAAAAGCAAGATGACTACCCCCTGATAAACTAATTAAAGCCAATATGGAGTTTCAAAAGATGATAGATTTGGGAATCTGCAGTTCATCCGAAAGCCCTTGGGCCAGCCCCCTTCACCTTGTTTGAAAAGAAGTTGTACCTAAAACGGCTTTTATCACTCCCTTTGGTTTATTTAAATTCTTAAAACTTCCATTTGGCCTCAGGAATGCTGCTCAATCATTTCAAAGGTACACTGACTCCATTTTTAGAGATTTGGAATTTGTATTTTGCTACTTGGACGATATTTTTATCACATCCCAGGATGAAGAGGAACACAAGCAACATTTGAGAATACTCCTCGAGCATTTGCATGAGCATTGTATCAATGTTAATGTTTCCAAGTGTGTTTTTAGTACTTCAGAAATTGCCTTCCTTGGCCACTCTGTCATCTTCAGGAATTAAGCCACTCTCTGATTGTGTCAATGTTATTCTAACATTTCCACAACCTTATACCATCGCTGACTTATAACGATTCCTTGGGTTAGCACATTTTTACTGTCCACGAGAAAGGCTTCTTAAACAGTGACTCTTTAAATTTGTAAATACTTGTATTCTTAAATTATCAATACGGACAATAAAGCTGATAGATTATAGTAAATAGTGTTAGAAAAAACTGGGAACTTACGGAAGAAAAATTTTTTTAGCCAAATCTTACAGTCGAGATTTCTTCTGATGACGCAGAGCACAGTTCTCTGCGAAACGCAAAGAATTTCACCTTATTTTCTTGACACGGCATAAGTCCAAAAGCCTATACAGTATCATGTCTAAAAATAACTGTTTGTTTACGATTCTTATCACCACCTTTAATAAGCTCTGGGGAAAAAAATAAAATTTTAAAATATCTGAATGACATAAGAGAAAAAGAAATGAAGTAATGAAAACAACAAGGCATAAAGAAAGGAAAAATAAAAAGAGAAAATAACAAATATATATACTAATCTGATCAAAAGTATCCTGACACCAACTCAAAACTGTCGTCTAAAGTATTCCTCAGATATACTACCCAGTAATGGACATTAATCAAGCCTGTCTCTTACCCGGAGGCCCCAGGTTCAATTCCCACCCGCAACAGGGATATATACCAGGATCTGAGGGCTGGTTCGAGAGAAGCTACCTGACAATGTAATAGATACCCGAGTTTAGAAACCCAAGAACAATGATTTTTTTTTTTTTGCTAGTTGCTTTACGTCGCACCGACACAGATAGGTCTTATGGCGACTATGGGACAGGGAAGGGCTGGCAGTAGGAAGGAAGCGGCCGTGGCCTTAATTAAGGTACAGCCCCAGCATTTGCCTGGTGTGAAAATGGGAAACCACGAAAAACCATATTCAGGGCTGCCGACAGAATAATGATTGAGAGGATTTGTTGTGCTATATGTCACCTCATAATCTGCAGGTCTTCAGGCTGAGCAGTGGTCACTTGGTAGGCTAAGGTCAATCAGGGCTATAGCATCACAGGGTTCAATTTGATTTACTGTACTTTAATACGGGGTGGACTCTGTGAGAAAAAACAGTTTACCAGATGTTGGAATGTCTCTTGGGTAATGGCAGACCATTTTTCCTACAATGCTGTAGAAAGTGCAGTTAGTGATGTGGCACGCTGGGTCCTGGAGTGAAGTCACTGTTCTAGTTCATCCCAGACACGTTCGAGTTCGACAGGATTAAGATCAGGGCTATTCGCTGGCCAGACCATTCCTGGAATTTTATTGTCCACAAGCCACTCACAAGCAGGCCTCACTTTATGGCATGGAGCATTATTATGCTGAAACACACAGTGAACTAGTCTCTATCGAAGACCACAAGCTTATTTTTCTTTTTCTAACGATCTGCTTTACGTCGCACCAACACAGATAGATCTTATGGCGACGGTGGGACAGAAAAGGGCTACTAGTGGAAGGAAGCGACCATGGGCTTAACTCAGGTACAGTCCCAGCAACTTGCCCAGTGTGAAAAAGGGAAACCACGGAAAACCATCCTCAGGGCTGCTGACAGTGGGGTTCGAACCCATCTCCCAAATGCAAGCTGATAGGCATGTGACCCATACTGTACAGCTACTTGCTCGGTATAACAAGCTACTGATCATAATGTCCTTATATCCTTCCATCTTCATGCTCTGCAGTATTACGAAGGGACCTAGTTTCTTCCATAAAAAACACCCGTACACTGTCACCCCACCAGGGCTACCAGGTATCCAGATTTAGGTGGGATTCTCCCAATTTTCAAGGTGAAAACCCAACTCGCAATTACAGCCAATCAGGATTGGTATAAATCCTCATTACCACAAAGTACATAATATTTTACATACTTTTTTTTTTTTTTTTTTTGCACGTTGCTTTACATCGCACTGACACAGATAGGTCTTATGGCGACGATGGGACAGGAAGGGGCTAGGAGTGGGAAGGAGGCGGCTGTGGGTTCGAACCCACTATCTCCCGAATACTGGACACTAGCCGCACTTAAGCGACTGCAGCTATCGAGCTCGGTATTCTATTTTTAGACACCCATTAAAAGAATATTTCACTTAATTTAGTCCCAATGAAGCAAGTTGGCCGTGAGGTTAGGGGCGCGCAGCTGTGAGCTTGTATTCGGAAGCAAATGCAAGCTGATAGCTATGCAACCCAAACTGCACAGCTACTTGCTCGGTATAACAAGCTACTGGTCACAATGTCCTTATATCCTTCCACCTTCAACACGCTCTGCAATATTACGAAGGGACCAAATTCCTTCCATGAAAAAACCCGTACACTGTCACCCCACCAGGGCTACCAGGTATCCAGATTTAGGCAGGCCTGTTGGCAGCCCTGAAGAAGGTTTTCCGTGGTATTCCATTTCCATACTAGGCAAATGCTGAGGCTGTACCTTAATTAAGACCACGGCAGCTTCTTTCCCACTCCTAGCCCTTTCCTATCCCATTGTTGCCATATGACCTATCTGTGATGGTGCAATGTAAAGCAAATTATTTTTTAAAAATGTCTCAACTGTGACTGCCCATTACAAGACTGTAAAGGCAACATAATCGACTATGATATGGAAAACGTGTTTGCAATATGGTACTTCCCCAAGATCATCTCTAGTGAGCACTGCACTAATGAGCTAGTCAAAATTCTCCTCCTACTCAATTTGCAAATCAGGAAGGCAGGATGCAGAGCTTTATTTCATTTTAAATTATATATTGTGTGTTACGTGTATTATTTCACATTTTCAGAAAGCAAATAGACATCACAAAATGCAATCATTATATACAGGTATTTATCAAGATTTGAAAAAAACAACTGAACTTGTGAATTCAAAAAAATTCTCTCCACATTTTCGCAAAATTTACTTTAATGCATACTGTACACTCTTGATTATCCATGGTAAACAGTGGGACCGAGCAAATGGTCAAGTGTCAAAGGCATGGCATATGGAGAAGGAATCCATCATGGCCAAGTCATGGTAAAACCCAGGTTTAATTCCAGAGATTGTGGAAGCAGATCTCAGTTTAAACGAAGGAGAAGAATTTTCATCAGCTGTGCTAGCGACTGCCTTGCAATGTACCCCAGGATGTAGTAATGCTAACAGAGACAGAATTTCTGAGTGGTTTGAAGCTGACTATGTATGAAATGTCGTATGGCTTTTAGTGCCGGGATATCCCAGGACGGGTTCGGCTCGCCAGGTGCAGGTCTTTCTATTTGACTCCCGTAGGTGACCTGCGCGTCGTGATGAAGATGAAAGGATGATGAAGACAACACATACATCCAGCCCCCGTGCCGTTGGAATTAACCTATTAAGGTTAAAATCCCCGACCCGGCTGGGAATTGAACCCGGGACCCTCTGAACCGAAGGTCAGTACGCTGACCGTTCAGCCAACGAGTCGGACTGAAGCTGACTGAACTGAAACAGGTCATGAGGCGTTGAGTGACAGTGATATTGTGTATTGAGCCCAAAGGAAAATTGATGAAGCTAATGAAAGTGATAAAAACAACATTCCGGAGAAGCTTATCAGCCATGAAGTTGCATTTCCGTGAGCTGAAGATAAGACGGGCTATCTGGGACAACAAGAATATACTTCACTCACTGATACGGTGGTTCTGCAGAAAATTCATATTATCATAAGAAAGAAATGAGTCACTCCAATGATGCATAAATCAATACAAGAATACTTATCATCTATAGTGTAATGACATCAACTGATAGTGTGAAGAGAAACTGCGAGTACTGTGCATACATTAGATGACCATAAGTTGTGTAGACCTACTGTAACGTTATTTGAATTGAAAACAAGTGCAATTGGACTACACAAAAGAGTGACTGAATGGGTCGCTGTATTTCTAGAAAATAGAACTCAGAGAATTATAGTAGGCAAATCTTTATCTGACACTGTAATAATCAAAAGGGGAATTCCTCAAAGCAGTATTATTGGATCTTTATGTTTTCTTATATATCTGTCTGTTAGGTCATCAGCCCAGAGGCTGGTTGGATCCTCAAATAGCAACACCAAAGGATATGCGGTTATAAGGAAACCCCAAAAACCAATGGCAGCACCAAAATTAGGCATACTAGGCAAGATGAGGAGTGAGGTAGTTTGCCATTGCTTTCCTCACTGGGTCAGAAAGTACTATTGCAGCATGACTGACCCTATGAGCAACACCTTTCGTAACACTCAGATGCACTAGTCGTGCTTTGAATGCCATTACTCAGCACTACCCATACCCCAGCAGCTTCCATAATGTCACAGCCATGGATGTTGACTGGGACTTCGGTGGAAGCTACACTTTACTCTGGCCTGTGCCAAGAGATGGATGCAAAAGTACTGTATCCACAAAGAAATGACAGCAGGCACTTCTTATATATATATATATCAATGATATGAGTAAAGAAGTGGAATCAGAGATAAGGCTATTAGCAGATTATGTTATTCTGTACAGAGTAATAAATAAGTTAGAAGATTGTGAGGAACTGCAAAATGACCTCGATAATGTTGTGAGACGGACAGAAGGCAATGGTAAGGCGATAAACGGGGTTAAAAGTCAGGTTGTGAGTTTCCCAAATAGGAAAAGGCCTCTCAGTTTTAGTTACTGCGTTCATGGGGGTGAAAGTTCCTTTTGGGGAACATTGTAAGTACCTAAGTGTTAATATAAGGAGAGATCTTAATTGGGGTAATCACATAAATATGATTGTAAATAAAGGGTACAGATCTCTGCACATGGTTATGAGGGTATCTGGAGGTTGTAGTAAGAATGTAAAGGAGAGGGCATATAAGTCTCTGGTATGACACAAACTAGAGTACGGTTCCAGTGTATGGGACCCTCACCAGGATTGGAGACGAGCTGCTCGAGCTGTCAGTGGAGTGATGGCAAAGAATGGCATCAGTAGACAAATAAGTTTGAGTGATGTCTTTAAATGTAGGAAAGATCACAATATGAAGATAAAGCTGGAATTCAAGAGGACAAATTGGGGCAAGTATTCATTTATAGGAAGGGGAGTTAGGGATTGGAGTAACTTACAAAGGGAGATGTTCAATAAATTTCCAATTTCTTTGCAATCCTTTAAGCAAAGGCTAGGAAAACAACAGAAGGGCATTTTACGTCTTGTATCCATGGGTATAGAGAAAACTATATCTACCATTTCTAATGATGAGCGGAAAGTATTAAAAGGCGTGAAAAACACGAGAGAACAAATATGAAAACCCTTTCTGGTGGGGCACGGAGGCTGATAAAAATATCAAAGTATTATTGCAGATCACACTCTTTCTAAAACAAACGTTAGTAGAAGGTTTTTATATTGGAACAGTGGGTTATTAAACATTATTTTCTGGTCACACGACTCGAAACTCTAAGGTGCGAGTTCAATAATTCCAACCCCTGCGCCCTTAAAGATGCGGATGCCAGTCCACTTTCTGGAATATTTTAATTCTGTCTTCATTAGTAAGGAATTTCACAACTCTTTCCTTATTCATAACTAAGCTATCACAAGACAAATCCAGCTCCATGGCTAAATGGTTAGCCTGCTGACCTTTGGTCACAAGGGTACCGGGTTCGATTCCTGGCAAGGTTGGGAATTTTAACCATAATTGGTTAATTCTTCTGGCATGGGGGCTGGGTGTGTCATCTTCATCATCATTTCATCCTCACCACGACATGCAGGTTGCCTACGCACATCAATTCAAAAGATCTGCACCTGGCGAGCCAAACTTGTAATCGGACACTCCTGGCACTAAAAACCGTATGCCATTTCATTTTTCACAAGACAAATATGGACCACGCTAGTCATTTTCACACAATTATGTTCGTAATCTAGATATAGACTACCATATCAAGCATCAAATATTTGCTACACCTCACTGTACCACTCAACACAAAATAAATTTCTGAATGGAATATGAAATACAAGCACAAATAGACTCACTGTATTATTCAGCAATCTTGCTGCTAACCGGCAAACAAAACTGAACATTCTTGAGGATAACGGCTTGCTCCCCGAATGTGCAACTTATCCTGTGAAGTTCAGGAATTTAAAGCCCTTTTCCATAATCACGCAACTGTGGTGACGTATCTTACTCGAGTTGGAAATCATGTTTGTTTCACGAGGGATGACAAATAACATTTTTAGGGCTAGGAAAAATGTGATCGTACTAAGCAGTAATTACAAGTAATGAAAATCATTTTCTCCGTATTGAAGAATCTTAATTTGTAATAATATAAGAAATTTATTTTATCTCAACCTATTCAATATAGTACAAGATGTTAACATATTAGTTGAACATCGTTAATAATATTTGAGACATGTTTCGCCCCTTCTGTGGGGCATCATCAGTCATATCAAATACCTCAAAATTCTACCAGACATCTGGTTGGAAATTATAAAAATATGTTGCATGAGTGAATACATTAAAAAACATTTACAAGATCTTATCATTAACAAATATCAAATTGATTTTAAAATGTTACACTAGTGAGTATGTTGGTGAATTTTCACTCAAAACAAGGCCGTCATATGTACAGTATTGACAATAGTGGTAGTTAAAGTAATTACAAGTAATGAAAATCATTTTCTCCGTATTGAAAGAATCTTAATTTGTAATAACATAAGAAATTTATTTTAACTCAACCTATTCAATATAGTACAAGATGTTAACATATTAGTTGAACAACTCTTTCCTTATTCGAAGACAGTTTAAAATTTATATACAAATATTGAGAATGAATGCAGAATACATATAATTACAATTTACTGTACGCGTATTTTACATTGTAAAATAATATGGAAAAGCATTCCAAAATTTGTATTAATTTCCATTTTTAAGAAAAAAATTTCTTTGGACCTTAATAATGCGGTCCTGGTGCAGTCTAATCAGAAATGGCTTCCAGATGTGCAATTTTGTATGTGATTTATAACCAGCTCATGTAAAAATGTTGCATTACATCATAATTCAACTTGGATGTTTATGTTGACTAATTATATTTTAGACTCAAACAAAATAGTTCGTCGAAGTATCCATGGGCTAATCACCTCCGTTGGACACTCTCTATGAAGACGGAGTGCCTAGTGCATGTAAACAACAGTTGATATTATATTAAAAATGAACCATGTTGAAAAAGTTAAAATAATGGCTTGAAATAGGGCGGTTGAAATGTCGTTAAATTTTCCCAATTGACTGGTGTTTTTAAGTTTTTCCGTGTGTTTATGTTGTTGAAGTTTGGGATTTCAGTTTTATTGGTTGAATGGGCGACAGTCGAAAACGTTGTGATGTAATTAATGTTGAGCTGTCTTACGTATGTGAAAATCTGAAAGGAAGTAATAAGTCCTTAATTAGTTGAGTGAAATGACAGGAAAAGAGAAAGAATGAATGCGTTAAGGAATTGAGACTGTGAAGTTAAAACTTACCTTAAGTGTTGTTGGGCTGTTACCTTATTGCTAAGAGGTTTGTAAAGCACTGGCTGTCATTAACGTCTTGCTCCTCGTATTGTATGTGTGACGTCTTGGTGGAGGGGAGTGGGCCTGAGAAGGTGCGGCTGTGGGCCTGTGATTGGCGCATGGGAAGGAGTTGCGTGTATTGGAGGGAGAACAGGGGCGTGATAAGTTGAACGGCTTAGTGGGGGTGCTTGAAGAGGTGGTTTTGAGGACGTCAACTAGTCTTTTGTCTTTCAGATTTAACTTATTGAACGAAATTATTAATTGTTCATAAAGAGGTCTTTGGTTGTCTACTGGATCATTTAAACTTTTATTACTGTTGTATTTTTGGACCAAGAAAATGTACAAATTCTGGAACTCGGTCATGAGTCTGCCTTTATCTAGTCTTTTTAAAATTTGGAGATCTTGTTCAATTGTGGTGAAACTGTGTCCCGTGTCCTTCATATGGATGCTCATTGCTGAGTGTTTGTTGTGTTTCTGGGCATTAAAATGTTCTGCATATCTAGTTGTGAAGCTTCTTCCAGTTTGACCGATGTATGAACTATTGCACTCAGCGCATTTCAGTCTGTAAATGCCGGAACCCAAAAATTTATTGTTGTCCAAGTTTATCTTGTTGTGGTTGAAGAATAACTTTTGATTTGAATTTTGGGTCTTAAAGGCTATCTTAATATCACGTTTCCTTAAAGGGGTAACGATTTGATGCATGATGGGATTAGTATAGGTAAAGGTTGCCTACTTTGATTTGTTTCTTTCCCTTGGGGAGAGGTTCGTGGTCAATTTCAATTTCACTTTATTATTTTATGTATGATTCAGGGATTGTATCCATTGAAACTAGCCTTTTCTTTTATGGTATTTATTTCTTTTTTCAAGTTGGCAGTTGACATGGGAATTTTTAGTGCTCTGTACACTAAACTGTAAAATGAGGCTTGTTTGTGTGACTGTGGGTGAAGAGAATTTTGTTTTATGGTTGTAGGAGTGAACGAAGGTTTTCTGTAAATTTGGAAATCAAAATTGTTTAAGGTCCTGGTAATTGTGATGTCGAGAAAATTGATTAAATTATTTTCCTCGTCCTCTTTGGTGAACTTGATGCAGTTGTCTAGGCTATTTAAGTAGGTTAGTATGTCTTCACTATTGTTGCAACTTTTATCTATTATTGCTAATGTGTCATCGACATAGCGTAGCCAAAGACACAATTCATTAACGCTATTTGTTATTTTAGTATTTTCGAGATTATCCACGTAAATTTCGGCGAGTATTCCCGAAATGGGATCTCCCATGGCTAGACCTTCTTGTTTGTATATCTTGTTGCTGAAAGCGAAATAATTATTATGAAGAATGAAATTTAGAAATTTTAAGCATTTTTCTACTCCTAATAGACTTAAGGTGCTGTGTTTGGAAAGATTATTTCGTATGATTTCTATAGTTTCCTTAGCGGGAATGTTCGAGTACATGTTGGTAATGTCGAAAGAACACATTATGTGGTTAGGTTGTAAATTAAATTTATTTAAGGTTTCCCATAGTTCTATTGAGTTTTTTTATAGGGTGTTTGTTGTAGAATGTAAAAATGTTTCTTGAGAAATTTCTGGAGGAATTGTGAAGTTTTGTACGTCGGACTATTTCGGCTATTTATGATGGGTCGGATGGGAATGTCCTTTTTATGTGTTTTTGGCAATGATCTAACGGTGGGTAATTTGGGATTCATGTTGACGAGTTTTTTATATTCGTGTTCGTTAAATAAGAAAGGTGAGCTTCTTAGGAGTGTTTTTAGACTACGTTGAGTTTTTAAGGTAGGAGCTTTAGAGATTATTGAGTAAGAATTGTCGGAAAAGAAATCCTCCATTTTTTTTAATGTAGTCATGTTTATTCATTAGGAGTAAGGTATTGCCTTTGTCAGCTTTCGTTACTATAACATTATTGGTGTCTACCTTTTTTCTTAATTCTTGGGTTTGCTTTAGTGAGGTGAAATTATTGATGTTAGAAACTTCTTTTACAAGAGTGGTTAATTTCTTTTTTATCTCATATCTCACATCGTTCTGTTTGTCAAAGGGAATTTGTTTGTTTATGTTTGATTCGGCTTCCGCTATTGTGGTATTTATGTCCTCAGCTTTATGAGGACTAGGCCAATTATATTTTAGGCCTTGGTCAAACAAATGTATTTCATTGTCCGAAAATGTGGTGTTGGATAAGTTGATCGTGGTTGGAGTGTTGTTCCATGAGGAGATGGGAATTTCTCTGTTTCTGTTTTGGTTTAAGGATTTAGCGTTCTCTACCATTACTCATGATAACTTGTGGTTTAAGGTTTTTGCTTTTAGTCCAATATGTTCTGTAATTTATGTGCAATATGTCTTTGGTATGAATTCCATTCAAGAAGTGATATTGATTGAGCAGTGGTCAAATGATCCTGGTAAAGTTGTAGGTTTAATAGGGATTTTTTTCTATACATTAGTTTTATTTCATTTCTGAGCCAGCTCAACATTAATTACATCACAACGTTTTCGACTGTCGCCCATTCAACCAATAAAACTGAAATCCCAAACTTCAACAACATAAACACACGGAAAAACTTAAAAACACCAGTCAATTGGGAAAATTTAACGACATTTCAACCGCCCTATTTCAAGCCATTATTTAACTTTTTCAACATGGTTCTTCATAGAGAGTGTCCAACGGAGGTGATTAGCCCATGGATACTTCGACGAACTATTTTGTTTGAGTCTAAAATATAATTAGTCAACATAGATATCCAAGTTGAATTATGACGTAATGGAACATTTTTACATGAGCTGGTTATAAATCACATACAAAATTGCACATCTGGAAGCCATTTCTGATTAGACTGCACAAGGACCGCATTATTGAGGTCCAAAGAAAGTTTTTTCTTAAAAATGGAAATTAATACAAATTTTGGAATGCTTTTCCATATTATTTTACAATGTAAAATACGCGTACAGTAAATTGTAATTATATGTATTCTGCATTCATTCTCAATATTTGTATATAAATTTTAAACTGTCTTCGAACTTAGCACCAAATAAGACTTTAACTACCACTATTGTCAATACTGTACATATGACGGCCTTGTTTTGAGTGAAAATTCACCAACGTGCTCACTAGTGTAACAGTTTTTAATCAATTTGATATTTGTTAATGATAAGATCTTGTAAATGTTTTTTAATGTATTCACTCATGCAACATATTTTTATCATTTCCAACCAGACGTCTGGTAGAATTTTGAGGTATTTGATATGACTGATGATGCCCCACAGAAGGGGCAAAACATGTCTCAACTATTTTTAACAATGTTCAACTAATATGTTAACATCTTGTACTGTATTGAATAGGTTGAGTTAAAATAAATTTCTTATATTATTACAAACTAAGCAGTAATAGCGAAAATTTGTGACGCGATAAGTGAGGTATTTTTATATAGATTTAATACAATGAGAATCGGGACTTTGAATTTACAACATGCTAAGCGGGAAAACGTGTTAATGAGGAACACACTAACAAGGTTTCACTGTATTCAGATACAAGATTTCTTGGGCCAGGTGTACCATCCAATATCAACAACTATAACCAAATATTTACCAACATTTAACTGGGTACCAGATAAATAACGGAGTGTTTGTTTAAATTATAAGGAAGCCACACAAACTGGAAGAGAAAAAACCATTGTAAAATCATGCAAAATGGTAAAATGCTGTAAAAGGAGACATACCTTTGAAGCCTGATGATGCACCACTATGAGGTTATCTACAACATTAACAGCGAAACGTCCACTCATATCCAGCCTAAGTATATGACTCTTCTTTGCCATCAACATTCTGGAACAGGGAATTCCAAGTTACAATTTACAAATTATACTACAAGATAAAAATGTTCTGAGGGAGAATGAAAGGAAAATATCCCTTTAAATGTAGTAAATAATTGCTCAGGGATTCATAACAATGCAAACTCATTATGAAACTGTGAAATAAGTGAAAACAATGTAGTGTATATACATAGTTTGTCAACTTGGTATTTTTCCATAGTAATAATATCATCCAACAACAGAAGACATTACAGTGGTATTACATGAATAAAATGTGCCTACTTAAAATGGAGAAAGTAATCATTAATGATAGTTCATAATATTGGTTATTACTTTGTAGTCAGAAAACAAGACTACTTAATAAGAAAGTATGGAGTGGAGGCATTACTTAATAATAATAATAATAATAATAATAATAATAATAATAATAATAATAATAATAATAATAATAATAATAATAATAATAATAATAATAATAATAATAATGTTATTTGCTTAACGTCCCACTAACTACTTTTACGGTTTTTGGAGACACAGAGGTGCCGAAAATTTTTCCTGCAGGAGTTTTTTTACGTGCCAGTAAATCTACCGACACGACGCTGACATATCTGAGCACCTTCAAATACCACCGGATTGAGCCAGGATCGAACCTGCCAAGTTGGGGTTAGAAGGCCAGCACCTCAACCGTCTGAGCCACTCTGCCCGGCGGAGGTATGATTTGTACAACCATAATAGGAAGACAGAAACATATATTAGAGTGTTTGAAAAATGATGTGAAGTGTTTGAAAATCTCATTGATGCAGCTGTATTTTGATTATAAACAATCCTACGACTCAGTCCAAAGAAAGCAACTTCTGATAGAGATGGAAGGACTTGGCTACCCGTGTGTATTGATCAGAGTAGAAAACACCCTCATTAAATGGTACCGGTAGTAAATCTCAAATTTGAGGTCAAGGAAGCTGTTCTCGTCCCGTCGAAACAAGAGTTGGATTGAGGGAAGGTGGCGCTAGGTCATCTGCCCTCTTTGATACTGCACTGGAGAGGGGCATCCATAAGGTCACAGTAAATCATGAAAGAAGTGTATACATAGGCAAATTCTCTCTTCTTATCCCAGTTGGGATCAGTGAAGCCACCCAGACTCATTTTTGTTTTGGTGGAGGTTTAATGTCAGATGACCTTCCTGATACCATGTGATTTTTGAGATGAAAATCTCTACCCAGGATCAACCAGTATTTGAACCTCAGTCTTCTGGGTGGGAAGCCAGCTGCCAAGCTATTGAGCTAATCATTCCCTCCCACGCCCACGATACTTATGCAAATTCTAGTTCACGCAAATTACAAAGCCATTATAGTTCACACCAGAAGAGCTTCTGGACAACTGAGGGCTGGAGCAAAAGAAATGGATTTGGTTTTGAACAACACGAAGACTAAAGTGATGGCAACATCTGGAGCTCCTTCCCCTCAAAAAGTAAATGCACTGTAATATTAATTCTGTGTAGCTATTGCAGCCTGATGCAGCCCTTCAATTTACTCCACAGAGTTATTAATGGTGAGAAGGCAAAAACAATTATTTACAGAGCTTGTTAACAATTACAAGAGGGGGAGGAAGAAATGTACCATAAAAGGTACTGGAGAAGTCATAAGCTATATGTCGTGTACGAGTGTCAGGGACTGGGGATCTCCAGGCAAGGCATAGGAGCTTCTTTGAGACAAAACAAGAGAAACTTTCCACTTGCTACCAGCCAACTGAGGACTTGTACCTGAACACGTAAGTCATGTTACAGTGAAAATGTGCTAACATAAGACTACAAAAATATTAATTCTTGAGATGTATCTTTTAAAGAAAAATTTGTATGAAAAACGCTTATGTAATTTTCACAGATCCTACCTACCTACCTACCTACCTACCTACCTACCGACCGACCAATAAATACTGATCTGCACTTAGGGCAGTCACGCAGGTGGCAGATTCCCTATCTGTTGTTTTCCTAGCCCTTTCCTAAATGATTTCAAAGAAGTTGGAAATTTATTGAATACAACTCCCTTGGAATAACTTACCAAGGGAGATGTTCAATAAATTTCCAATTTCTTTGAAATCATTTCGGAAAAGGCTAGGAGAGAAAAAAAAATAATCTGTTTCTGATAAGAAAAAGCAATATCCTAAACAAGCTCTGGCTGACTGAACTGCTTGTGACTATTAACTTTGGGGTACCCTCAAACAGAAAATGTACAACCTTTAGGTTCTCAAACAAGAAATCACAACTGAAGGGTCTGGAGGAAAAATGATCAGTCACATTTTTTTTTTTTTTTTTTTTTTACAATGGAGTAATTTAATAAACAAAATTGAAAACTCCCTCATAACAAAACTATGCATTATGGAATCTTGATATTAGACATACAAATTTCTGAGGATTGTACAACTTATTTTCTGTTAAGGTTATATGCAACACTTGGTATATAATGTTATAATAGTCATATTATTTTGCTTACTACATTCTTTGTGATGAAAGAATGATCAATGTCCATCGTATGAGTTTACATAAAGATTAAACTAGCAATGCCCGTAGCATTATTCAATATTTATACAACACACTGAAATGACGTTTCTTCACGATGTTGCTGTTGGAAAAACATCAACCCCATCTTCTGCAGCACTGTACATGGGTAATTTGCCACAGAATTTCTGGGCTGATTCAAACAGCTGATGTAAAGTGCAGATAAGACCAAACCTTCAGTACGATAAATTGTCAGTTAAATTATTACTCCAGCGCATCACGCTATGTCTCTCCTTGGCAAGGCCAAATGCGCTGCTCGTCACATGGAACCTACTCCAGCCTGTGAATTCCTTGAAGCATTATGTTTGCTTCTCCCTGTGTATAGTTCATTTTACTGAGGTTTACTTGGCCACGATTTATGAATATTGTTTAATCACTAAACAAGATACATGATAAATATTGTGTATCTTGCTTAATGCCCATGTACAAAAGTTAACAAGATTCTCAAAATCATTTCCATGCAGCTCTTGATGAAGAGAGACATATATCATAGAAAAGAAAAGAAAAGAAAAGAAAAGAAAAGAAAAGAAAAGAAAAGAAAAGAAAAGAAAAGAAAAGAAAAGATCCACCTAATCAATACAAATTTTATTGTAACTCTTTGAATTACAGTACCGGTTTCGACTCTTTACGAAGTCATCCTCAGCTGTACTATACCCTTACATTAGTTACAATTTGGTGTTATGCCTTGTTAAGTGATAATGTGTGACAGACGTTGACATATTACAAAGTGGTTAGTTATATGCTCTTAGTCTTGGGTATGTCTGATGACCTAAAACTCGCGTTGAACACCTTATTAAAATATTAATCATTTAACACATTAAAATGCTCACAACACTTGGTAAAAACACTTTAAAATACATATGTCTTGTTACAGTCCAAGATAACGGGTAAAAACATGTTCTTGAATGATTTTGTCATTCCACCAACAACAGATTACACACTAAAGTGAACTGCATTTTACGCTTTCAAGACCATCAACAAGTTCGGCTGCACATACCACCTTGAAATGTATACGTATTTAACAATATTAGAATATTTGTAAGCTGATAAGTGGTTGAATTTCATACAAAGTATAATAATACAAAAGTACCCCATACAAACTTAAGCATAGCTCATGCTGGACGATTCAACAAACAACTGAAGATGACAAAATCATTCAAGAACGTGTTTTTACCCGTTATCTTGGACTGTAACAAGACATATGTATTTTAAAGTGTTTTTACCAAGTGTTGTGAGCATTTTAATGTGTTATATGATTAATATTTTAATAAGGTGTTCAACACGAGTTTTAGGTCATCAGACATACTCAAGACTAAGAGCATATAACTAACCACTTTGTAATATGTCAAAATCTGTCACACATTATCACTTAACAAGCCATAACACCAAATTGTAACTAATGTAAGGGTATAGTACAGCTGAGGATGACTTCGTAAAGAGTCGAAACCGGTACTGTAATTCAAAGAGTTACAATAAAATTTGTATTGATTAGGTGGATCTTTTCTTTTCTATGATATATGATAGATATCAATACGGAACATAATGAAACTAATAAATCAAGAAGAGAGACATGGCGGTTGAGAATGCGTAGTACACTTGCCTGACTCATGCCACTTGTTCATGTGATTGCACGTGAACTAACATGCGTATCTAAAGTAACAGCAGCTAGAACATTAATATCACCCTATTCTCCAGTCACTTGCTTGTTTCTGTTTGCTATTTTGCTTTACGTCGCACCGACACAGATAGGTCTTATGGTGATGATGGGATAGGAGAGGCCTAGGAATGGGAAGGAAGCGGCCGTGGCCTTAATTAAGGTACAGCCCCAGCATTTGCCTGATGTGAAAATGGGAAACCATGGAAAACCACCTTCAGGGCTGCCGACAGTGGGATTCGAACCCACTATCTCCCGGATGCAAGCTCACAGCTGCACGCTCCTAACCGCACGGCCAACTCACCCGGTTTTGCTTGTTTCTAAAGTTTTCCTGATGTTACACTTCCAGTTTCACGTAATTGGATGAAGAGGTTCACAAATAATTGTCAAGATGAGTGAAGTCTCTTGGGACATCGTTCCGCATACAGAGTACAAGAACGAACACCATTAATGAGTTGGCTTTTTTCAGCACTGGTAAATACCATCTTCCACCTCATCCTACTATAAGTAACTGACAAGGAAATTACAATACAATCAGTGTAAAGGAAACAAACATAAGAACATCATAGCCTCATAACTAAGCAGTTGAATTCAACTGACAACTGTCTGCATTTACAATTTTCGAAGTACGTTAGCTTGTAAACTACTTACACTACAATCGTGGAGAAAAGAAAACCCACCATTGACATTCTAATTTACTCTAGTTTTATTTTGTTTGTTTAGGCATTGTTGCATTTGAAAAAATGCAACTTTCTAAAATAATACACATTCTAATAATATTTTAAATCTGTGTATGGGCTACAATTACGAGCCCTTGTTTACACTTCATTTCTATGAAAACGGCACATCAATAGCAGCTTCCATTTAATAAATATGTGGGTTGCATGTTTTAGGTGATTCACTCTGTATACATATCAATGAACAACCAATCTTCTTTGAAGGGACAGAGGAGAATTTGATGATGTGGAGATAAATATTGAAACATGAGATAAAAATGTTTGTACAGCATAGGTAATCTAGAGACTATGCTATAAAGGACGTTTCACAGGTTCAAGCAACAGTGCAACCAATCCTAAACACACTTATGACTTCAGTACATAGGAAAATGAAACAGTTTCTTACATACTTCTGTATGGAGTAGACCACCACCTCTGCACCAGGAGATCCAACACCTCTTGGCTGATGCCGCAGGACCACAATGCTAGGCTGTCCATAAAGTACAGCAAGAGTCACATCACGCTCCAGAAGGTACAATTTTGTTTGTTTAACTACCAAAGGAAGCTCAACTGAAACACACAATTTAAATTTCTAACCTAGTTACATTTATTTTTGTCCTTCCCTGTACATTGCCTGGCCTTAATACAGTATTCTGCAATATTGTATAATTTCCAACCATACTACATGATAAAATACAGTATAACAAGAAACAAAGGGCCCTACATAAATGGATAGACAACTTTCAGGTTTTAAAGGATGGATGTAAGGAGAAAGTGCAGAAACTTACCAGAGCAACATTAACACACAAAAATAGGGGGCAAAATTTCATTTTTTTTTGCTAGTGGTTTAATGTTGCACTAAAAACATCAAAAGTTTTTGGTGACAAAAGGATAGGAAAGGGCTAGAAGCCATGGCACTAATTTTCGTAGAGCCCCAGCATTCGCCTGGTGTGAAAATGGGAAACCACAGAAAACTATCTTCAGGGCTGCTGACAGTGGGATTCCAATCCACTATCTCTTGAATGCAAGCTCACAGCTATGTGACCCTTAACATTTCAAGAATTGTCTTCTTTAATGCAAAGGAAATAAATAGATTATATCAATATGGGTTCAGAAATGCTTAATTTTTTTGTTATCCGGCTTTCAGCTTTGATATTAGTGTATTTGAAAACAGGCATATGCTAGAATTATGATACACTGTTGACAATAACTTTAATGAAATATTCAAAATGCCTCACTCTGGCTGAATACAGAACTTAGCTAGTTCATTGAGTTCTAAACATGCATCAACATTCCTGATATAGTGCACATTGTCCTACAAGCTCTGCAATTCACTCACGGAGTATGGTTGCACCACCATCCAGTTCAGCCAGGATATAGATGCACATTTTAATATACCACTGTCTGGGATTATATTCCAGTGAATAAACGTATTAACTAGGATGATATTTGATAGTCTGACAACTCAAAATTTACTTCTGCACCCATGTTGATATACCTTGTACTTCATCTCTACATATGAATATCCACTCCTGAAATTTTACCTTATATTTCTGTTACCTATGTCCTATATCTAGAAACAGGTACTTAAGGCATGGTACATTTAACAAAGTAGGAGTTAGTACCTATACCTGCCAAGAGGAAAAGTCTTCTAATTTTTAATTACTGTGTTGATAAGGTGATAGTACCTCATGGGGAACTCATAAGGAATGATCGTCATTGGGATAATCATATTAACAAGATTACAGATCTCCTCAGATGGTTAGGAGGGTATTTACGGATTGTGGTGAGGATGTACAGGAAGGGGCATATAAGTCTATGGCAAGACCACAATTAGAGTATGGTTCCAGTATAAGGGACTACACCAGGAATACTTGTGGATGATTTCTGACAAAGGAGTAGTGTTATGAAAATGTTCCAAACTTAGGGCTGGAAATACTTGGGAGTAATGAGATGAGATGTTCGACTGAGTTTTATATTACAAGTTATAAATCTCATCGTTAGGTCCGTATTGAGCAACATATACCTTTCTGAAAGAATGATTCTTGAGGGTCCATCTTTTCAATAGATTATGTTTTTTATTAATTTACATAAATAATGTTACATCATTACTATGTCTTAAGCAAGACATGTTTCACTTATTCTTTAGGCATCTTCAGCCGCTGTTCCTAATATCTAAGATCACAAACTGCTAGGATCCTAGGCTTTGTTTATGATAAAATGCTTAAAATAGTTGGGCTAACATGAATTGCTCTGTCTAAAATGCTGTGCTTATACATGCTATATATCTTATAGAAACATCCGGCTAACATGAATTGCTCTGTCTAATAAGTTATGTTTACACATTACTATACATTTTGTAAAAACATACTTGACATGATTGTTACACTTTAAAACTCGATTATATATTAGTTCGATCCAATGTTACTTATAATGACGGGCTGGCGTGGATTGTTCAGTCTATAATGTCCAACATGTGTGTAACCAATGGAAACTTCACTGACTTAATTGTCACTTTTTTCTGATGTTTGTTTTTGAGATAAAAATTCAGTTGTGGTTTCGTGGTATGTTGTGGATGTGGTACGTTGTCTGACTGGTTTTTTCTTTGTTGCCTCGTGATGAATAAAATTAGGTAAAACAGAGCTGCCTGCTGTTATGTGGGTCAGAAGAGGGGACATTCGGTTGTTGTAGACCTTATTGCTCAATCAAGGACTGACATAATAACAACAACAATGACACTGGTTTTATATCCTGCTAATTATTTTAGATTTTTGGAGACAACAAGGTGTAAGAATTTTGTCTCGCAGGAGTTCTCTTATGTGTTCGTAAATCTAGCTATGCAAAGTCGATATATTTGAGTAACTTCAAATACCACCAGACTGAAACGGGATTGAATATACCAACTTGAGCTCAGTAATAATGTTATTAGCTTCACGCCCTACTAACTACTCTTTTACGGTTTTCCAAGATGCCGAAGTGACGGAATTTTGTCCCACAGGAGTTATTTTACGTGCCAGTAAATCTACCGAAACGAGGCTGACGTATTTGAACACCTTCAAATACCACCGGACTGAGCCGGGATCGAACCTGCCAAGTTGGGGTCAGAAGGCCAGTACCTCAACCGTCTGAGCCACTCAGCCCGGTAATTAAGGTCAGAACGCCAGCACTCTTCCTACTCTGTTTGGCTCAGGAGTTATGGAGCAGCAACTAACATCTGAAGATGTGCCATAGGTAGAGCCCTGCACGGATGTGGATATCCGTGGATTTATCCGGGGATATCCGCAAAGTTAGTGTCTTGACGGATGCAAAAGGTATGGCAATGCGAATAATTTTGCTGATAATTTCTAAGTTTATTGATTTTCAGTCAGGTATACTCTTATTTTTGTTTGCGGTTAAGCGACTCTTGACAGTGGTATGGAAGAATAGTGATATATAAAGAGCCTTGAGACCATAAAGCCATAAATCTGACCTAAGCCTAACTGACTCCTATCCGCAATTAATGGAAGAAGGAACAAAGGTCAATTCGTCAGTAGTTGTTGCAAGAGAAAATCCCTCATAAACCTGTGACTGTAGGGGTTCTGGGGCCAGATATGAGGCTTATTGTATTGTGTTAACCGTTCTAGACTTTTCAATACCTTGGGTGTAATATAGTGTAGTTATATATTCTCAATATCTGCGGATAAGCATAGGTATGGATAACCTTTTGCCGATGTGGATATGGATGAAGGAAGTGCGAACGTGGAGCGGATACTATTTTGTATATCTGCGCAGGGTTCTAGCCATAGGGACCTAACTAAAAGATGTCAGCAGTCACTGTTATCAGTCAAATCAGATTTCCAACAACTTATTTTCCACAGTAGAGTTAACTGCAACTTTTTTCTATGAAGAGTAATGTCAACACCATATAATACATGAATAAAATGAGCATAATCAACATTCTAATGAATGATGACTTCAGAGGTGTTCAGGTCTCCGGTCGTAAAAAGAACTGAGAAAGGTAATAGCACTAATTTATTTACAGAATAGATAAATGGCACTTGACACATGGACTACCATAGATGAACTGGTGCAGCACCATGCCACCAACATGACTATTTCAAATTCCAACCATCACCAACATTACTATATTAATTCCCCAACATATTGTCCCCCTTAGGAGCTGCCATGGCTCAGGTGGCAGTGCGCTGGCCACTCACCGCTGCATTCTGTGGTTCAAATCCCAGTCACTCCATGTGAGATTTGTGCTGGACAAAGCGAAGGGGCAGGACAGGATTTTCTCCGGGTACTCCGGTTTTCCCTGTCATCGTTCATTCCAGCAACAGTCTCCAATATCATTTCATTTTCATCTGTCAGTCATTAATCATTGCCCCAGAGGAGCATGACAGGCTTCGGCAGGCGGCACAATTCCTATCCTCCCTGCTAGATGGGAGCTTTATTCATTCCATTCCTGACCCGGCCGAATGACTGGTAACAGGCTGAAAATTTTCATTTCTGTCCTCCTTAATTGGATACAATCAACAAACACAAATGAAGACATCTAAAGCACATACAACAAACTGAACATACCATGAATATCGTAACACGATACCAAGACATTACACACAAATACAAAGGTATGAATTTCATATCTGTCTATATTATCATCACTGATCAACAGGAAGTAACATAACTCTATTGATGGGACATTTTATTGTTCCGGTATTAGTACAAATGTTGACCACTCATACAACTCCCTCTTCCCCAGGAAACATCTTAACAATGATGCCTAATTTCCAGGAAAGAGGTGGTAAATGATCCTCCTTTAGCAACACCACATTACCTGGTTTGAGACCACCATGAGTAGCTACCCATTTTCTTCTTCTTCTTTTTTTTTTGCTATTGGCTTTACGTCGCATTGACACAAGATATGTCTTATGGCGACGATGGGACAGGAAAGGGATAGGACTGGGAAGGAAGTGACCGTGGCCTTAATTAAGGTACAGCCCCAGCATTTGCCTGGTGTGAAACTCGGAAACCATGGAAAACCATCTTCAGGGCTGCCGACAGTGGGGTTCGAACCCACTATCTCCCGAATACTGAATACTGGCCGCACTGAAGCGACTGCAGCTATCGAGCTCGGTCTACCCATTTTCCTCTCTACTGGAGACACGACTATCATTGCCACCTGTGCTGTAACATACACTGCAGACATTGCCATCTGGAGAGAGTTGTTTCAAACATATCAGATAAATCAGGCTCAGGGAAACTTGTGAGTGGGGCACCTATTAGGATGTGTCCAGGACTCAAATAGTATCACAAGGATTAGTGTAAAGTACAGTTATAGGTCTTAAGTTGAGACATACCTCTACCTGTGTTAGCAAAGTGTAGAGTTTCTCAAAGGTGAGTAGCAAGTTACTCATGACTCCTCAAGTGATATTTCATCGATTTAACACTTGCTTCCTACAACCCACCAAAATGTGGTGAATTGGGTGGTATGAAGAGTCACTTAAATCCTTCCTCAGCAGCCATCTCGTCAATACTGTTTTTGAAGTGTTGAGAGCGGAACAACTGCTGAAGCTCTTGCAGCTCCCGGAGGGCTCCAATGAAGTTATGCCCACTGGCGCTGTACACATGTAAACATATTCCTCTATGAGAAATGAATCATTGGAGAGCAGTGATAAAGGTATCAGAACCAAATTCACTGATCGATTTCATATGTATAGCCTTAACTGCTAAGCAAATGAATACTATCACATAACACTTGATTATTATCTTGCTTCAATCGCCTGTTTTATTAACATATACGACCTGCATAGGCCATGATTGTGTTGAGAAAAACAAACTTATACTTGTGGTGTAGGTAGCTGTCCTACATGGTAGTGGGACACAGATGCCTTTAGCCTGAAGCACGTAGTGTATTTGAGAGCGACAGATCTCACACCTTGTCAGATTCTTGGAATCCAAATACTGTTGCCTAAATAATGCTACAAGGAGTTAAAAGTCTGCATGTAGCAACCTGACATGAACTGTCCTGATTATCATTTGGATTAAATGATGGTTAGGCAGCAAGATAGATTGGTATTAGTCATATGTCAGCTGCGCGTGTGAGTCAGCTTCTCACTCACATCGGATATTGGTCTAGAAAGGGGTGAAAATTTTGGAATGGACTCTTCCAGGAAACTTGTTCTCCTGACTAATGGACACATCTCTTGATCATAGATGGTTTCTTGCACGAACTTGATGCAGGTCCTGAGTGCTGTACATTACTCTTACAATGACAAACAACCTGTCTCCTTGTCATTCTGATGTTTTAATACATTGTGTATAAATCTCTGACAATAAGCCACAACTATGACAGATTTGAGACAGACTGACAATGTTTTTGCCTGCCGATTGAACAAACAACAAAGTCATGGTAGATTTGCATTCCTTGGGAATGTTTTCAGTCAAAATTATTGTAGATGATGTTGATGGCCACAATTCAGCCATCGTTGTCCATGCCACCACAACTGAGAATCCCTTATAAATCTCGAACCTGTACCTTGGGACAAAAAATCAACTGGATTTTCTTGTGAAGCCACCTGTTTCCAACTATTTAGGTCAGTACATTCTAGGACGTGAGATATTTGATCCGTGACAAATGTTTTCCACCTAGTCCATGCTGTAGACAACCATACTAAAAGAATTGTGGAAAACCCCCATGGCACTACAGCCTTTGAAGGGCCTTGGCATACCAAGCGACCGCTGCTCAGCCCGAAGGCCTGCAGATTACGAAGTGCCGTGTGGTCAGCAAGACGGATCCTCTCGGCCGTTGGAAACAGTCCATAAATGTACGCCATCGACCTTAATGTTTAAAATCAGCAATGTCTTGTGTATCAGACCGGTCAATATCACTGCAGCGCCGAGTGCTAGATGTGGTAAGGTCAATTTCACCACTGGGGTAACCCTAGATTTGGAGCACAGTAGATGGACAGTTATTTCATCTTCTTCATTCACGGTTCTAATATACAAGCATGCACATGTGCCTCTTGGATGCATCTGAAAATTCATGCATTTGGACATTTACACATGAGTAAATGTGTAGGGGGCAACACGCCCGCCTGTCACCCAGCGGCCCCGGGTTCGATTCCCGGCCATGTCAGGGATTTTTAATTGTAAATGATTAATATCCCTGGCCTGGGGACTGGGTGTTTGTGTCATCTTTAATGTCCCGTTCCTCACATTCAACACTCTACACTTCCGCGATTCCAATTACACGCAGGTTCATATCATATGGTGCAAGGAGGGGCAAAAGGTCGACGTCCCAAACAAATAAATTTTTTTTTAAAAAATTAGTTAAGATAAATCTATCAGTTTGAATCATACTTATGGGTCTGAGCTGACACCTAGGATGTCTGTAGCCCTTATGGAATTGTTATCATATGACCCAAATGTATAGTACTCCATGAAGCCATAATTTCTGCAAAATTGTCTCATAAGTAATTAAAACTGTGATAATTAATCCTAGCAAACTGAAGACTGAGACTACGACTGATGCAACTGATGATTGGTAACCCTACCTTCTCCAGACTGTACTGTTGCGCTGCTGATAAGTAATTTATTTGAGGTTGGATGCCAAAGCAGACCAAGTGTCCTGAAGCTATTTCCTTCATCAAATCGGCAAGGAAGGTTGGCTTCTCTATATATTCTGCAGGAACTGCTTCCTGCAAGGCAACCTCATTCAATCACCATTTACTCAATGGGAATCCTTTGCGGTGAAGCAGTTCAAAGAGCTATGACTGTATTGCTAATGCCTCCTGAAAACTGTTACATGCACTGAGGCCATCATCCATGGAGAAGTCTCTCAGTAGCATGCCAGCTGCATATGGATAATGTTGAGATCAATTTTTTGCAAGGTGCTTCAAGCACTTAGTTGCCTGAACCGGTGCTGATGCTGGCCCGTAAGTAATTGTTTTCAACTCATAAATCCTAACAGCCTTTTCTGGAGATCATCTCTACACTATTCTTTGAAGCCTTGTGTCTTCAGGATTAAGCTTAATTTGCTGATACATATATCTTGATGATGTCAAGCAAGAAGAATATACGGTGGGTTCTGAACCATAGGATGATGGAATATAGATCCTATTGTCATTGAGGGATAAACCATTGGTAGTCTTCGCTGATGTGTAGAAACAACTCATGTTTTTGTTTTTGTGCTGAAAGCCTTGAAGACTGCATGGTGAAGGAGAAAATACAGCTCCTTTCTGTTCTTCAGGTTGTATACATGTCATGTCATCTAACATTTAGCCTTGTGGACAAATATGGTTCCTGGAAGCGTGGTATGATTGCTGTGTACAAGATTCCTGCTCTGCCTCTTGACTGGTAGGCTTATTCTTGAGAAATAGGGTGTGGTATTTACCATTGCATTGCTTTCAAGTGCTGGATGGACAGCTGCTTACCAAATGGTCAGAATGCAAACAGTTCCAGCAGAGATTGTGTCTCCTAATGCATTCTTCCTTCTGTTATGTGCTAGCATTCATAAAGGAAGAACATTTGTAAAAAGAGTGGACTGCTTACAAAAATGACACACTGGATTTGTTGAAACCATTATTTCAGATGTCTGTCAAACTTGAAGAAAATGCCATTGCAATCAGATGACCTCACTAACACTAGCACTGTCAGGTATGATTGTGTCTAGTGCTTGAACTTTGTGTTTAAGGAAAGCTATCAGTTTTGCAAGCTCTGAAAATGTGTCTTCCATATATTTCAACTCCCATTTCTGCTTAGTTTATGAATCTAATATGTCCAATAAATAACTGTAATAACATATCATGCACTGGGGTTTATAATGACAAGGCCTGTATTGCATTCAGATTACTCACGACTTTGCTGACAAGATACTGCAACTCTCTAGATGACTCCTTGATCACGTTTGGTAATGCTAAAATGGTCTTTACGTGTTTGATAGCAGTCAATTTTTCATATCTGTACCTCTGATATACTATATCCCAAACCACATGGAAGTTACTATCACACAAAGGAAGGTTTCTTATCAACTGGCGTGCTTCCTCCTTAAGTGCAGGCACTAAATAATGTAACTTTTAAAGAGGGGACAGATTTGAGTTATTATAGCAAAGTTTCCACTAGAATTTAAATCAACTCACAGCCTTACAGAGCTTATGGTTCTTGAGATGATCATTTTTAACTGACTAAGGGTTTATGAAATCCTAAAAATGCCCTATGCAACTAGTTAAATTAAATTAAATATACTTCCAGTCAACCAAAGTTTATAAATCATACATCAAATTAATATGCAAATTCTAAATAATGTTTCTGCATAGAAAATAAACATTCTCAACAAAATGGCCATTTATATGCCTCTTAAGCCAATGTAGAAAGCTAGGCAGAGTTTGTAGTGAAGCTGGTAGAAGTGCAGTCATTGTATGAGGTAAGATTTGTTGGTGGTGCTAATGGTGAATGTGGTGCTGGGATGCTGGGTACATGTAGATGGCAAGTCTTGGCGTGGTTGTGTTTACAGGTAAAAGAATCAGAACGAGGTAGAGGTTGACATGGTTCATAGCGAGTGAGAACATTTTTGAGGTTTAGTGGGTGCCTGAATGTGACTGGGGGGCTTTCTGGAAGATCATAGGTGTGGAATGAGGATGAGAGGAGTTTGAATCTTGTTTTAATATTTTTGTGGAGACCAAAATGATACTGTATGTGGTTATGAAGGGTACTGCATTTGTTTGTTTGTTTGTTTGTTTGTTTGTTTGTTTGTTTGTTTGTTTGTTTGTTTGTTTGGGAAGTCTGGGGATTGAGTTCTTGGCTTGGGAAATCTGGCGGTCAACCAGTTAGGTGAGGTAATCCCTAGCAGCAGAGGCCTGCGTGACAGCAGCGGAAGCATGGACTTCATGGATTGAACAAATCTGTTTGCCTCAAATGGCAATGCTGAATGGTAGTGTTTGTTTTGTGTGATATGAGTGAAAACTCTCTGTAGTGGAGATAACGCTGATGGTTGGTGGGTTCAATGTGTACACAAGTATCAATTCTACTATCATGGAGGTGGAGGTCAATGTAAAGGAAAGTGAGATAAGTGGGTGAAATCTGCCAAGTGAAATGGATAATGAAATTCTAAATTAGAATAATTAGAGTTATAAATAAAATGAAGACTACTTACTCTCAAACTTATTGAGTTTTGTAAAGGCCCCAGGTCGGAAATGAAGTGGTTGCATCTGATTGCCCACAGTGCCTGAAGAAAGCAACATCAAACAACTCTGAGGGCAGAATACAAACCACTTGACACCCAAACTGTGCGACTTGAGGGCTTTCAGTGTTCGCTTTTCTGGCAGCACCTAGCATATAATTAAGAAAAAACTGGAGTAAGTATAAAATAACATTAAATGAATAAAAATAATTCAATTCCTCCACAAGCACTGGGGTGTAAACCATTCCAGAGTTAAATTTCTGTTCATAAAGGTGCGGTAGTATTGTCTGGAACTTCAATGTTTCACTAAAATCTAAACTGTTTACTTTGGTAAAGATTAAAGGATGGCTTTCCTGGGGCTCCTTATCAGCTAGCCTTAATGGCATAGTGGTAGTGCCCCAGATGGTATGGTCCTAGGCAAATCTGACATTTTCTACTCAATGACCTTGTCCAATCTAAGACTTAGGCCAAGTTACCTCAACTTTATAGTCTTAGTTTAAATAAGGCAGCTACTTGTTGAATAGGCTTAAGATATTCACAAAAATATATCTGAGACCTATGTCATAAAACACTGAACAAGTGGCCACGCAGTCTGGGTCACGTAGCTATCAGCTTGCATTTAGGAGATAGTGGGTTCGAACCCCACTGTCGGCAGCCTTGAAAATGGCTTTCCGTGGTTTTCCATTTCACACCTCGCATTTTAATTAAGGCCACGGCTGCCTCCTTCCCACTCCTAGCCTTTTGCTATCCCACCGTCGCCATAAGACCTATCTGTGTTGGTGCAAAGTAAAAAAAAAAAGTCAAAAACCTTTTACATCGTAACAATTACTGGTACTTAAAAATTTTTGTGAAGTGGAAGAAGAAACATTTCCTTGTTCAGAAATTTTATGTCACTGTAACACACAAAACCTGTACCTGTAAAACAGCTATTTCATTCATAGGCTGAATGAATGCATCAGCAGAGATTACAATACTAACATTCTGCATTACTGAAAGTTGAAATAGAGACAGACAATTTGCAATTCAATAGTTCCTAATAAATCTTGTTATTGGCCGAGAATAGAGAGGTTCACCTTGCCAGATACAAATGATAATTTACCTGATGTAGATATATTTCATGAGAAGAATTACTCCAATACTGGAGCTCCACAAGAAAGCAATCAAAGTAGTGTGAGTTCCTACGGTTTCTTTTTACAATTGTAATCCATCAAACGGACTATCTACGAACAAAAATATGTAAGAAAGCTCCATTCTCTCGAATGTGTTGTTTATGATCAACTTGTATAGATAGACCTTTAGAATTTTTATTTAGCGATAAATAATTCTTCATGTTCAGATATATGGATTTTAATGCACTTTATCTTAACATTTTCTACAATTTACATGTAGTTTAAATGCTGTTAGTTCCTTCATTAACTTGTGGATGGTTGCTGGGTGAAAACTGCGCTCACCTTCACTGATTTTACTAGTCATGGAGTACACAAATACTGAGCAAGTAACCAGCTTCTCCTTTACAGTGTTATGGAGCAATAAACACACACTGCTTGAGACCAAGTGCAAAACAACTGTCTACAGACTGCCCTATTCAATGTTGTTTCTCGCAAGCGAGTGCAATACTCACCTACAACCAACCACATTCCAGTGTTAGCAAGTTCTACTCTTATTTAGAAATGAATAATTAGTTGGTTTATTGGTCAAGAATAGAGATGTGCAATACAAGTTGCTTCAGAATTCATCGGATGATGAAATCGCTTTGTCAGATCCAGAAGATTGTCTATAAAAAAAGACCCAACCAATATTATCCAGAGAAACTTAAAGCAACTTCTTAAAAGAAAGATCTTCTTTCATCCTCAAGGAAAGGGAGTCACAAAAACTTATTAATATGAACCCGGGTATTCTGACGGCTAGGGCACTACCGAAGGTGCATAAAGAGAACATACCTATAAGACTCATCATTAATTTCAGAAATAGCCCTATATACAAGACGTCTAGATTTATACACAACTTTAAAAAAAAAAAAAAAACATTATAGATTTGAGGGTAACAAGTCTATTAAGAATTCCAAAGAATTTTGTGATCGTACTAAAGATTTAAACATGAAATCGAACCAGAAGATTTATTAATTTGACGTCAAAAATATGTTCCCGAATATTGCAGTATCAAAAACGATCAACCTTGTAAAGAACAATCTACTTAAATACAGTAATTTAAGCAGCCAAGAGGTAGCCAATTTTATTAATATCTTGGAGTTCGTCATTGCTAACAATTATTTTACCTTTAATGGCTAGATATATAAACAGGAAGGTCTTCCCATGGGGGTCCAGCTTTGGGAATTATGGTGGAAATTTATATGGATTTTGTTGAAAATAATAAAATCAACAACACTAAAGGAATAATATGCTGGTTGAGATACGTAAATGATACATTTTAAATAATCAATCACAGCATTACTAATGGAGAGGCGGTATTAGAACAATTAAATAATATGGATTCACAGATTAAATTTTCTTTCAAAAGTGAAAATAATAAAGCGTTGAATTTTCTTGACATTACAATTATTAACGACTCTAATAAACTTAGGAAAAAATATTCAGGAAACCCACTCAAATGGTGAACGTGATTAGACAAAATTCCATACACCTTGCAGCACATAAGAGGGCTTGTGTAATATACCCATGTCAGAAGTAGATCATAAAAATGAATTGGATACTATTTATTTTATAGCTAAAAGCAATGGGTTCAACAGGCAATTTGTGGACAAAATTATTAGCAAAATCGAGAAGAAATCATTTTCCACATTAACCAAGGATACTAAAAAGAAAGAAGATAGTCACGCCCTTTTCACCTACAGTCACAATAAAATATACGAAATCACGAATGTTTTCAAGAAACTTAATATGAAAGTTTCTTTCAATACAACTAAAAATAACGCTCATCTTTTCTATAATCAGCACACTATCAATAACTGCAATAACAAATTTCAGAAATCAGGAGTTTACAAATTAACGTGCCAGCAGTGTTCCGCCAGTTATATTGGACAGACAGGCCGCAATTTTAACATAAGGTATAATGAACATTTTAATGCGTCAAAATAAGGGAGATTCTCAGCATTTGGTTCTCATATGGTCGATACCGATCATTCATTCACGGACATAAAACAAGACCTTCAAATTCTCCATTTAAGTAAGAAAGGAAATCTATTGAATATTTTGGAACACATTTTTATAAATATTGAAAAAAATGCAACCCGATTTATAAACTGAATGAAACATCGGAGGAAATCAATATACTTATCGAGGAGATAATCAATAAATTCTTTACATGAAGGCGCGTGAGTAATGCTTTACCTTACACCTCTCCCCTTACATTAAACTCCCCTCAACCTCCCCTCCTAGTCGGTCCTCAACGACCTTCAAGGACGTCACTCAGTTAGCTCTAACACTTGAGTTGGAGTGGTCGACGTAGGATGGGCAAGGAAGTGAGTGACCAGATGGGCACTCAGTTTACATTTCAATTGAATTTTTTCTTTAGTTCATTCACATTTTTTCTTCTTTTTTAGGCCCATATTGTCAACACACAATCAAGTTCAACTTGCGTCATCAGCATAACTCCACCTTCTTCATATAGTCAAGGAAGTTATTTTAATGTGGCATTATCATCACACTATTTTATGTACTACATGCATGCAATTTTATTCGTACAGCCACTCGTTTTATAATTGGACAATTCTATGCATATAACAACATTTTAATCTGTGTTTTAACCGGACTTCATGCTTCATATTACGTTCATGCTGCATCATTATAACATTCAAGATTGGCAAGACGCCAAGATTTAAATACTTTTTATTTACTTATTTCAACGTGTCCTCACCTTATTTTCAATGTCTGTATATGTGACTGAAGATGCCCCATAGGAGGATGGAACATGTATCACGCATATAGTCTAATGTAGTCTTTTCAGTAAAGACAGTTACAGTATTGTAAAGGTGGAATTATAAATTTTAAATTTTCACTTTGACAATACGGGCTCAAATATGAAATTTATAACGTGTAATAAATTCATATTGATCGATCATACTATCGATTCAATTCAGATTTCATTTCCATTCAGTTGGCAGTATTACCAGAACCGTTGTAGTTAACTCCTTACTCCTCACCCCCGTAAAACGAAGTATCACTAAAAGTTTTGTAGACTGTAGTCATGATGTAATTACTGGTACCAGTACAGGACATGCCCGTGGCTAAGAGGTAGAGCAACGTGATTAAGGCACATAAGTCCCTTTACAGTTAAAGACCTGTTACACACAGGGACAATATGAACTAGATTAGTTAGATTGAGCGATTTATCTGAGACATTTCTCTACCTTTTTTTAATGTCTAAGGAGCCTACAGATTATCAGTTAATTTGAGCTATGAAAGTTTGCCCTTCTCCCCTTCCCAGTCATCGTCATGAGATTGAGTGCATCCAGGAGCATAGCCAAGTGGGGGTTACAACACCCACCAAGACTTTTTACAAAAGAAAATAAACAAACTGGCAATAACAACGTTAAAAGTCAACTCAATGAGTTTAATGTCTAAGGAGCCTACAGATTATCAGTTAATTTGAGCTATGAAAGTTGGCCTTTTCCCCTTCCCAGTCATCCTCATGAGATTGAGTGCATCCAAGAGCATAGCCAAGTGGGGGTTACAACACCCACCAAGACTTTTTACAAAAGAAAATAAACAAACTGGCAATAACAACGTTAAAAGTCAACTCAATGAGTTGGCTCTTTTGAACGTTTAAGGAGGCATAATTGTAAAACCGATAAATATTTTTAATCTATTTTCCAAGAACTTCGAAAGTTAGATTTTAGACTGTAATCTGAACATACCATTCACTGTAACTGTTACCTTCATCATATTGTTCTTGTTCTGTATGTTAATGTAAGATTTTGCAGTGTACTGGTACTGCAATCTGAATATCAACATAAGTCACTTGTATCAGTGTCGTACGCAATACACACATGCACAAGCACCTTCATTATGTTATATCATCATTTTGTAAATACAACCCCCCCCCCCCAAATCAGTCAATCCTGGCTATGCTACTGAGTGCATCCCATTCACACCTGGGCATTCTTAATGAGGAGCTATTCCCATATCCTAAATTCAGTGATGACCTCTTAAATTTGTTATTTTATACTATATAAGAATGAGATGATTGATGCCCTAATCTTCCCAGCAAAAAGAAATATAATTTAATCTCTGTACATAAACTAGGAGCCACGTAAAAAAACACTCTTCAGTATTACACAGCAGAGTGCGTTGTAAGTGACCTTGCTTCAAAATGCTTGTTGATGTGCTTTCACTCTGTGACCAGCTCATGAGCTTAGTTGATAAAGTGGTGTTAAACTCAAGCTCGAAGCTGATTATAATCATTTCATGTAGGCATCCCCCACAAAAAAAAAAAAAAAAAAAAAAACTTAGCAGGACATAAAACCAATAACATTTTTTTTTTTTTTGCTAGTTGTTTTACGTCGCACCGACACAGATAGGTCTTACGGCGACGATGGGACAGGAAAGGGCTAGGTGTGGGAAGGAAGCGGCCGTGGCCTTAATCAAGGTACAGCCCCAGCATTTGCCTGGTGTGAAAACGGGAAACCACGGAAAACCATTTTCAGGGCTGCCGACAGTGGGGTTCGAACCTACTATCTCCCGAATACTGGATACTGGCCGCACTTAAGAATAACATTATTATTGAGAGGAAAGAATTCCTTCCCATGGCCTTGGAGACAACCATGGCCAGTATCCCTGTGTGGGGGCAGACGTGTATCGAGATTGTTCTTGCTTCAGTCTTGGAGGGTACTTTATTCATCAGTCCTGTGCGTGAGACGTGTCTCGAGTTGGAGCATATGCTAGGATTAGTGCGGACATCAGAAACAATGTCATGGAATGCACAATTAAGATCGATGTGGCAGAAGTAAATCAGTCTTGTGTTACTGTAGCATGTAAGATCACAGTGATTAAAACTGTGTAGGAATCTTATCCAGTGTTCTCCCTAGGACCATTTTAGTGGGCGCACTGCCCTGCCGTTTCTACAGACCGCCTGGCTAACATAATCTAGATACACGCTAATTACGTAATAATACATATTTAAATCACTGCGTGCTTCAAATTAAACTGTAAATACTGTAAAACTGTTTATTTAAATGATAAATCTTCATTATTGTTAGAATAATTGCATCAATTACATCAGAGTTTAAATGTTTAGCTTGACTATATCACAGTGTCGTGCGCAAGCAGTGTTTGGATTAATGTGGATTCGCACGAGAGCACTCGATTCCTCATGACGTCAGAAATCCGTATGGCACTCCACGTGCCCCAGGTGTTTGATTATGAACGAGCAGTAGAACGCTAGAACATCTTGTTCACGATGATAACACTAAAATAGTTTACCTGTCTGATATTACTGTTAATGCTCTCTGTGGATCAGTGGTAAAGATACCGGGTTCCAACCCGGCTGAGGTCATCGGATTTTTGAAGGGCGACACTCCATGTCGTACGATGTCAGCATGTAAAAGATATCTGGTGACATATTTGGTATTTACTCGACAAAATTCACTAAAATTCGGCCTTAGACGCCTAAGAGAGATTGAGTTTACTGTGCCATCTAGTAGGCCTAAAGTAAAATGGAACGTCGAAATTGACGAGCAAGCAGCCATGGGGCGTCCAATTAAGATGTTTGCACACAGTATCTGAGGCCGTATTATTATTAATGCCCTGAGAGGAATAAAACGAAATTTTTTCTTATTCATTTTTTACGTAGTTTTCCCCGCCCGGCTACTCATTCCTGCCACCCGCCCGATGAAAATTTCTGGGGAGAACACCGTTTTCTATGCAATAACCTGTAATATTACTATGTTTGTTGTAAGGAAGGGTGAGTTGGTGGTCCTGCACTCTGCGGAAGATGTGCCTGGAGATTGAGGTAAGGATTTATCCCAGACTACTTAACTAAAATGCTATATGTAAACTCTCATTATCGAATTACCAGCAAAGTTTTGCAAGCCCGACTAACGAGCGTCTCAAGAGATCTATTCTCCCTGCATAAAGTTAAGTTTAAAGCAGATAAGCGCAAGACACGTACAGGTTACAAAGCCAATAACTTGTCAATAAATGATGCACTCAGGGACATAGCTGAAGGGGGTGGGGGTTTGAACCCCCCAATGGAAACAAAAAGGGAAATAAACAAACTGACAAATTTTCAGTAACATAATTGTCGAACCAATAGATCTGTTGAACCTATTTTCTAAGAAGCTTTGAAAGTTGGATTTTAAATCGTAAACTGAACATAGGCTACCATATGCTGTAAAACTTTTGACCTTGACCATATTGTTCTTATTCTGTATTTTAATGTAAAATTTTTGTAGTGTACTGAAATCTGAATATGAACATAATTCACTTGTCAGTGTCCTTATAATGACAAGCCATGCATGCGCGCACCACACATGCACAAGCACCTTCATTGTGTTCTATTATCACTTTGTAACTATGACCCCCCGCTCCCCCATCGGTCGATCCTGGGGCACTTACGACAGAAAACCAGTCTGTTAAAACATACTACTTTTTAGGCATCTCTCCTCCTTTATCCGGGCTTGAGACCGGCACTAAGGCATTTCCTAGAGGCGGAGTTAACACCCAGAGTTGCCTAGTTGTACTTCCTCTTAAAACAATAATCGCTGTCAGTTCTGCTTTCTTATACTTCCTAATGGTAAAGATTCATTATTTCTCACAAAGAGAAGTAAATAAAAATACAGAAAACTGGATGTTGCTTTCTGCTTAACCCATTGACTAAATTACTTTAATGCACTTTAAGGAAATCATGCAATGTGCATGATGATTATTTGATTCCTCCAGTTCACTCCAGTCATGTTGTCTCTTTCATCTGGCAGGCCTACATGATTTTTGTTTTCATCAGGAATCTCTTCATTTTCAAATTCAGGTTCTCCTCTACGGATTGCATAGTTGTGTAGTAAGCTTGTAGCAATGATGACCAATTGTGTTGTAGGGATTTTGGTCCTAAGGGTATACGGAAGACAAGGAAGTCGTCTCTTCCAGATACCAAACACCATTTCTACCACGTTCCTTGCTTGACGATGAGCAATGTTATACCTCCTCTAAGCAGCATTTCTCTCTGAGTACAGGGGTTGTGACTAGGTACACTGGTTCTTCCTCTTTACAATAATATAATGAACAGTGTCATCACATGTGTTATCTAGAAATAATTCAGATTTTAAAATTTTGATGTCTTTGTAATGCTCACTAGCACAAGTACGATTCAAAACTATATATGTATGGTATTCTATGCCAAAAGCCCATCTATGAAGACAGCAACAAGTCAAGACATGGAGTCTGTCTTAAAAGCTGGTCCTTTTCACTCCTCTCTGTTGCTCCCTCTTCCCACACATTCTGTATATTGCTATCTTCCTTCCTACTTATACAACATCCAATTATGTCACATACAAAAGTAAATGTACTGGTATCTTACCTGGAAAAGTTCAACACCATGGTCAGTTACAAAAACAATCTCATTGTTGCATGTCCAAACAAATCCTAGTATCACAGTATTCTTGCCTTTACAACTTTGAGAATATTCAACCTGATCCATGTCACCCAAAAAATTCACAAATTCCTGGAACAGAGAATCAAGTGGCATTCTACATTATTCACATCTGAAGGACATTTGATCAATGGAAACAAAAAATTATTAATTAAAAAGTAATTTTACAACAAGAGAAAGAAATATCACGGAAGCAATACAGAACTAACATAATTATGTATTCATCTTCTTTTGTGCACCTTCCAGTACTGCAATAAACTTGGAAATACCACTTGCATTGAAGAAGAAGAAGAAGAAGAAGAAGAAGAAGAAACGTGTTGTTGTTGTTGTTGCTGTTGTTGCTGTTGCTGTTGTTATAATGTTTCAGACTGCTTTAATCGAGGCATTGTCTTAACTGGCCTGTAGTTTTATTTTCTGCACCACGTCGACAGCTCAGCAGCAATGTTTGCACATGCAGGCGGAGACAGCACATTCACTGCAGTGCACAGTGGCGGGTTGGTTGAGAGAGATATATAGATATCAAGGCAAATAATTAATTTCGTTTTGTATAGTTTCAGGAACAAAATGTATCATTAATAATTTCATCTATTATTAAACACAACAATAATACAGTATGACCCAAACAATTTTTTGGGCTCAATTTTTTAAAATATTTAGCCACAGAAGGGATTAGTGGTTCTGAACAGGTATATTCAACATGGTATGGCAGGGACTCAAACTGGCTAAACATGGTGTCAGACTATATAGACTTCACGCCCCAATAACCATGGCCACCAAGCGGGCTGTAACAATTACTTAAAAAAGAAAACAGCTATTTCGTTCTAAACTATTTTAGTAACAAAACATTATGATTCATGTTCCAAAATGAAAAAGAATTTCTTATGTCCTTTCCTTTAAAATAGGGGCTGGCTGGCCGAGGCGGTAAAGGCGTGCTCGGTTCGCCCAGAAGGACGTGGGTTCGAATCTTCGTCAGGAAGTCGTAAAATTTAAGAAACAAGATTTCCACTTCCGGAGGTGCATATGGCCCTGAGGTTCACTCAGCCTACACCAAAAATGAGTACCAGGTTAATTCCTGGGGGCAAAAGCGGCCGGGCGTAGAGCTAGCCACTCTACCCCATCACATGCCGAGGTTATCAATGGTGGAAGCCTTTACCTTCCACTCCTCGAAGGGCATTCATGGCCTGTACGGAGGTGACTGCTCTGCTTTCCTTTAAAATAAAATATATTTGCTTTAATTGTATCTAATCAATGTATGATATTAATTCAGTGGTTGACTGCCTGGCAGGACACCACTCTTATCACAGGTTCATTTCCTTCATTCTCTGCTGTTTATAATTATGCCATATGAAGTTCAGGTCCATGCAGACGAGTGACTCCAGCCTACACAATAGTGCAGTGAATCAATGGCACTTGCTTTAATCTATTTACTCCCTGTGTGTCCAAATGAGTCAACTAAAAAAAAAAAGCCCTCACCATGACTGACTTCTCAATTCCATATCACTTGTTATGTAATAATTCCAATACCTACTCAATTTATGGAGATCTATTCCTTGGCAAACTGGAGGATAGATTAGTAACTGTGACATGGGCTGTGGAAGCCTTCCATCTACCACCCATTAAACTTAAATGATCATATACAGGGCGAAGAAAAAATGGCACACTCAGAGTATTTCTATGCAATTCCTTATCCTCATTTAAGACTAAAGTTTGTCTAACAAAATAAAATCGGGTGCATCTGAAGGAACACATAAGCGAAATATGACTTGACAACATTGTCACAACATGGTGTGCCGGTATGTGAGTAGTAACGTGCATCACAACACATCACTGCTACATCCATAGAAGCCTGCATAGAGAGCAGGATTAGCAAACCAAGTTACAACATGGAGCTTGGGTTCAAATCCAAATCTAGCTGTCTTTTTTTCTTTCCACCTTTGTTCATTTCACTGGTTAGTTTACATCATTTACAAGCAGTGTAGCATTTTTTTGTGTGTGTGTTATTATGACAGATGACGACAACAGTCTGTCACATGTTAGTAGAAGCCGGGTTCCCTATGACATCCGGGTTCTTAAAATTGCATGCATTAGTCTACGAACCATGCAGTGGAGTACCATAACTGGCCCTGTTAAGTTCATGTGTTGTGGCTTCCTGATACAAATGATGTTACTGCATCCCCTATTATTCTCCACTGGATTTATTTGTGTTATGAAGGAAATGGAGTGTTTATTTACATCTTTAACATGCTAAACTCATATTTCAATGTTGAAATAATGGTAACAGTAAAAGTATGACATAAAAATACTGCATTGTACAGAATGAAATGAAATACAACTTGATACTAGAGCTTTAATTAATTAATTAATTTCGTTTGGCTATTTCTAGCCGGGTGCAGCCCTTGTAAGGCAGACCCTCCGATAAGGATGGGCGGCATCTACCGTGTGTAGGCAACTGCGTGTTATTGTGGTGGAAGATAGTGTTATCTGTGGTGTGTGTGTTACAGGAACGTTGGGGACAGCACAAACACCCAGCCACCGAGCCACTGGAATTAACCAACGAAGGTTAAAATCCCCAACCCGGCCAGGAATCAAACCCGGGACCCTCTGAACCGAAGGCCAGTACGCTGACCATTCAGCCAACAACCTGGACAATACAAGAGCTGAAAGAAAGAAAGAAAGAGGCAAATCAAATGTGTGAACCAGACTAAAACTGGAGTTTGTGTTTAATGCTCTTCCATGTTTATCACTTGTCTCACTGAGCTAATCAGACAGCTCCAGCATAGCCTTGCATTCCTGATACCCAAACTTAGCTGCACTGCATGCAGTTTTGTAAATCCCTGTTCTGTTAAACTTATGGGAGAGACAACATTTTGCTAAATCACCATTGTTTTACTTTTTTTTTTTTTTTTTGCTAGTGGCTTTACGTCGCACCGACACAGATATGTCTTATGGCGATGATGGGATTGGAAAGGCCTAGGAGTTGGAAGGAAGTGGTACAGCCCCAGGATTTGCCTGGTGTGAAAATGGGAAACCACGGAAAACCATTTTCAGGGCTACCGACAGTGGGAATCGAACCCACTATCACCTGGATGCAAGCTAACAGCTGTGCGCCTCTAACCGCATGGCCAACTCGCCCGATCCTTTGTTTTACAGGGCCATAGAGAATCACATGGTGTACTCCGAGTGCACTATTGTTCACTCACCCTGAATAGCCTGCAAAAAGGAATATTCATTAATGGGTTATTATAAAAAGGAATCAAACATCAATTAATGTGTTTAGTATGGTCTCAGGAAGAGCAAAAGACTTCTTCTTTCTATGGAAGGCAACTGCAGTCCTCTTTGCAGTTTCTAATCTACTCTTCTGGGGGAAATTCTGGGACTAAACCTCTGAGTAGGCAATGGATTTAGGCAACAAGCAATATGAAATTGAAAATCCAGACATGGTAAGGACTTTGTTGAAAACTATCTATTCGTCGCCGTAAGACCTATCTGTGTTGGTGCGACGTAAAGCAACTTAAAAATAAATAAAAAACTATCTAAGTTCGCCATGCAGAAAATAAATAAATCATGGCAATCCAAAGAATCCTATCATTACAATGAGTCTAGCTATTATACATACATACATACATACATACATACATACATACATACATACATACATACATACATCCATCCATACATTATCATTATAGACTGTTATGCCTTTCAGCGTTCAGTCTGCAAGCCCCTGAGAATTTGCTAAACGTCGCCACAATCCTCGATTTGCAACTAGTGTTGTGGCCTCATTTAGTTCTATACCTCTCATCTTTAAATCGTTAGAAACCGAGTCTAACCATCGTAGTCTAGGTCTACCTCTACTTCTCTTACCCTCCATAGCAGAGTCCATTATTCTCCTAGGTAACCTATCCTCCTCCATTCGCCTCACATGACCCCACCACCGAAGCCGGTTTATGCCTACAGCTTCATCCATCGAGTTCATACCTAAATTAGCCTTTATCTGCTCATTCCGAGTACCCTCCTGCCATTGTTCCACCTGTTTGTACCAGCAATCATTCTTGCTACTTTCACGTCTGTTACTTCTAACTTATGAATAAGATATCCTGAATCCACCCAGCTTTCGCTCCCGTAAAGCAAAGTTGGTCTGAAAACAGACCAATGTAAAGATAGTTTTACCGGGCGAGTTGGCCGTGCGCGTAGAGGCGCGCAGCTGTGAGCTTGCATTTGGGAGATAGTAGGTTCGAATCCCACCATCGGCAGCCCTGAAAATGGTTTTCCGTGGTTTCCCATTTTCACACCAGGCAAATGCTGGGGCTGTACCTTAATTAAGGCCACGGCCGCTTCCTTCCAACTCCAAGGCCTTTCCTATCCCATCGTCGCCATAAGACCTATCTGTGTCGGCGCGACGTAAAGCCCCTAGCAAAAAAAAAGATAGTTTCGTCTGGGAGCTGACTTCCTTCTTACAGAATACTGCTGATCGCAACTGCAAGCTCACTGCATTAGCTTTACTACACCCTGATTCAATCTCATTTACTATATTACCATCTTGGGAGAACACACAACCTAAATACTTGAAATTATCGACATGTTCTAGCTTTGTATCACCAATCTGATATTCAATTCTGTTGAATTTCTTACCTACTGACATCAATTTAGTCTTCGAGAGGCTAATTTTCATACCATACTCATTGCACCTATTTTCAAGTTCCAAGATATTAGGACTGCAGGCTTTCGGCACAGTCTGCCAGTAAGACCAAGTCGTCAGCATAGGCCAAACTGCTTACTACATTTCCACCTAACTGAATCCCTCCCTGCCATTTTATACCTTTCAGCAGATGATCCATGTAAACTACGAACAGCAAAGGTGAAAGATTACAGCCTTGTCTAACCCCTGTAAGTACCCTGAACCAAGAACTCATTCTACCATCAATTCTCACTGCAGCCCAATTGTCAACATAAATGCCTTTGATTGATTTTAATAATCTACCTTTAATTCCATAGTCCCCCAGTATAGTGAACATCTTTTCCCTCCGTACCCTGTCATATGCTTTCTCTAGATCTATGAAACATAAACACAACTGCCTATTCCTCTCGTAGCATTTCTCAATTACCTGGCGTGTACTGAAAATCTGATCCTGACAGCCTCTCTGTGGTCTGAAACCACACTGGTTTTCATCCAACTTCCTCTCAACGACTGATCGCACCCTCTCTTCCCAGATGCCAGGGAATTCTTTGCCTGGTATACTAATCAATGAGATACCTCGATAGTTGTTGCAATCCTTCCTGTTCCCTTGCTTATAGATAGGTGCAATTACCGCTTTTGTCCAATCTGAAGGTACCTTACCAACACTCCACGCTAATTTTACTACTCTATGAAGCCATTTCATCCCTGCCTTCCCACTATACTTCACCATTTCAGGTCTAATTTCATCTATTCCTGCTGCCTTATGACAATGGAGTTTATTTACCATCCTTTCCACTTCCTCAAGCATAATTTCACCAACATCATTTGCCTCCTCCCCACGAGCTGGGCTGTTTGCAACACCACCAGGATGATTTCCTTTTACATTGAGAAGATGTTCAAAATATTCCCTCCACCTCTCCAGTGATTCCCTGGGATCTATTATGAGTTCACCTGAATTACTCAAAACACTGTTCATTTCGTTTTTCCCTCCCTTCCTAAGATTCTTTATTACTGTCCAGAAAGGTTTCCCTGCTGCTTGACCTAGCCTTTCCAGATTACTACCAAAATCTTCCCATGACTTCTTTTTGGATTCAACAACTATTTGTTTCGCTCTGTTTCTTTCATCTACGTACAAATCCCTGTCTGCTTCGGCCCTTGTTTGGAGCCACTTCTGATAAGCCTTCTTTTTACGTTTACAGGCTGCTCTCACTTCATCATTCCACCAAGATGTTCGCCTTTTCCCATCTTTACACACTCTAGTTATTATTATTATTATTATTATTGTACCGGGCGGTACACCTCTACACCGTTTATTTAAAAGTTGCGCCAGTTGAAACTCCTCTTCTGGAGGAAGGTTGAACTTTATCTATTCTATTAATTCTCTACTTTCTCAGAAGATGTCACCACGTGGAAAATTTTGAGTTTTTGAACTGTGTCACTTTTGATGTGTTTTTGTTTAGCTTGAAGTAAGAAGTGTGAACTTTCTCTTCTAGAGGACACTACTGAAGATCAACAATAGTGCAACCTAGTGCGGAGTCAAAGAACTATTTTGTTGAAGAAATTTTTATTTCAAATGTTTGTTCTTTGCTAAATTTCTTTCTGTTATTGTTTAAGTTGGCTGTATACCCCTCTCTTTCCCCTTGTTTTGCATGTAGCCAATCCCGAATTTCTTAAATTAATTTCTATCCAATCAGATGTATCTTCCCCCAACTTGAATCGATTGCGGGGTCCTATCCAATAAAAACATTGTGGGCGGGTGTTTTCATTCCCCTAACGCCTAGAAACTTCCGCGAGAGTATATAAACTGCTGATTTTAGGGTCTCCGGGCCACTTCTGTTCCATCTTTCAGTGTATTAAGTACATAGCAGGAGGCGGGAAGCGCCTCTTTCTTCTTCAGCCGTTCAACACCAGGTAATGGCCTATTAATAACTTCTTTTCTTGCTAGGTTGGCAGTTTAACACTCGCGGCGGGTTCGAAGCATTTCCATCATGTAACCTTTTCCTAAAATGTAATTACTCTTTTCATCTTTTTCTTGTAAAGCTACATATTGGGATAGAGAGTGCTACCCTCTCGAGCTCCCACTCACATTTGTTTTGAGGTGAACTTATTTTCTCAAACTATTCTTCGTTTATGTAATGTAAAGTGTTCTTCTCTAAGTCACCTCTGTAGTATGGGATTAGCCCTTGCGTTAGTGGCCCAGAGCCAGATTAGGTTTTAAAAACAAAGTGTATTAGGAGTGCAAGTTCGCCTCCTCTCAAATTGTTATTTTAGAGGTCATGTAATCAACCTTCTTTTCATGTAATAGACCTCAGTAGGTTGGGTATTTTACCCCTGTGAATACGTCCTTAGAGGACAGCTTGAAGGTAGAGTTTGGTGTGGCCTTGTGATAGGCTTACAATTTTGAGAGCGGATCGCTCTTTGAAATTTGTTTCTGTATGCCTCGTGCAGGCTTTATGTGTAATGTTTGGAGCCAGTGCTCCTGGGCATGAATGGGGCTTTCTGCCCCTTGGCTAAAATTTTTTTGGAGTAAGGCGGGGCTGATGGCCCAAGAGTTATGAAGTAAGGGCACTGAGCCCGAATCCAGTAATATTGTACCTACATTTTTGCTACTCTGTACCTGTTATGATTGTTATCTCTTGTTTTTGAAAAGAAAATATAACCTAGTTAAATTTTAAATTAATTTTACATTGCACGTTAAATTCGTAGCTTGAAACCCATTCACACCCGCACCTTCTTTCACCTCTACCTACCACGGATATCTCCGTAACAAGTGGTAGCAGAGCGTGGTTGAATGGGTCTCAATTTAGCCCCTTTTGACGGCTAAACATTGCTTTAATTCGAACTCTAACAATTTTCTCAGTTGCTGGAATTTTTTGAGTTTTTTTTAAAATTGTTCTGTCATCATGTCCGGCCCTCGCGATGTTCTCCTCCTTAACTATTTGCGCAAAGAGGAGTTGATATACGAGTTAACTATCAGAAATGTTCAATCTGGAGGCACGGTTGCAATAGACACTAACAAGCTTAGAGAGTCCCTTGATTTGCCCATTTCCATCCCCAATTTGGGAGAGAAAGAAATTGACGACTCTCTTTCCACGATCACGGAGAATATTACTGGGCTAGCTTCCGTAGTTAGTTTTTTTGATGAAAATGATCCGTCTCCTAACCAAATTAAGCGTGTGCAAGGCAGATTATATCACTTTTCAAATAGAGTTAATGATCTGTTGTCTCTGAAGGTGAATGACGTTCAGAGGAAGCAAGCTAATACGCTCCTTGAAACTATCTCTGAATTGTCTAGTAAAGTCACTCAATTGTTAACTGGGGAAGTTCCTCCCAAATCTGATCAGCCCACCATAGTGAATGTAAGTAGTGAGGAAGAACCTGCTAAGGGAGAAGGCAATAGGATAACCGTTGCTGCTCAAACTATCTCTGCCCCATTGGACAACGAGTCTGAACGCCGCACATCGTTGAACAATGTACGTGCTGAATTAACTTCCTTGCCATTGAAACCTTTACCTACTATGTCGCCCGGGTTTAGCAGCTTGCCTCATCCATTGGCAATGTTGCTCAGAGGTATATCCAAGTTTTCCGTTAATACCACCAGTGACGTAATTTCATTTTTAAGATTTCTAGTGGAATTTCAGGATCATGCCCTTGTGTTTTCTCTTTCCCCATGTCAAATTTTGCAAATTATCTATCCTTATGCTATTGGGGTTCTCTCAGATAAAATAGTAAGAGCCATAGCTGAACAGTCATCTATCGAAGATTTCCATGCACATCTGCTTGCAAATTTTATTCCTGCCCGCGCGAGGTCATCTCTTATTCAGAAATACTATTATCGGGTACAGCGCTTGGATGAAAACCTGGCAGACTTCATCCAAGATATTAAGTTTTATACTAGGGTGTTTGCTCTCCACTTCCCTGAGGATCAGATCGTGCAAGCTATTATCGAAGGGATTTCACCACCCTACAGGTCATATTTGTGTTTCGCGGCGTGCCCGCAAACCTTCTCTGAACTGGAAGCATTAGCCGTCTCTGCGGAAGGAGTTAGGTATGCCGATTCCTTGCGTGTGGCAAAAGAACCCCCGCCTTCTTTTAGTAATACTCGGCTTCCACCTCGCCGATCAGTCACCCCTCGTAAATGTTATGCTTGCGGGTCGCCTGACCATCTGCGCAATAAGTGTCCTCTGATCAAGTCTAGTAGGGCAAATAATGGAGCTGGTTCATCACAAGGCTGTTTTAAGTGTGGGGCCTTCTCACATATCGCCAAAAATTGCCCAAACTCAAATAGCACCCCCTCCTGCTCAACTTCTGGTGCCAATTCCACCTATGCCAATAATAAAAAGTGACTAGTGGCATCGGTTGAGTCGACTAATCCATCTTCCCGAGACTCAGCCCCTAGTAAACAGGTTGTAAATGCAGAGAACAATCAGCCTTCTAATTCATCTTTTGAATGCCCTAAAGAATGTCTTAGGATTGCGGCGGATACCCCCGCACCTGTTCCTTTTCTTAAGATTGAGTTAAATAACGAGCCTATAACAGCTCTTTTAGATTCAGGCAGTGTTTGTTCGATTATTTCGGCTGAATGGTATTCTAAATTGAAATCTGTTTGTAAACTACCTGACCATGTCTCAGCTCTTATTCAATATGTTTCGGCTAATTCATCGCCATTAGAAATTCTAGGTTCCGTACTGGTCAAAATTCGTATTTTTAAATTTACATGGAAAATCAAACTGTTTGTGGCTAAGCACTTGTCTTGCCCCATCATATTGGGAGCGGACTTCATTTCTCACACTGGTCTGGTGCTCGATCTCCAGAGTAGGTCGTGCACATTCAAATTTGCGTCCAATTGTAGAATTCCCTTGTTAAAGTGTAATTCTGTATCATGTTCATCTATTTCGCCTACCCAGGATGAGATGTTGTTAGACCTTAGACATCTACCTGAGGAGCAGGCTGATAGTATTCGGAAACTGTGTCAGTCGTTTCCCGAGGTGTTCTCTGATACTCTTGGTGTTACTGACCTTATTGAATACAAAATTGAGGTCACGGATTCGATTCCTGTCCGTTTTCCACCGTATAGGCTATCTCCACCTAAAATGAAGGCTCTGAAAGAAATCATCGATCAGATGTTGAAGGATGGTATTATTAGGCCCTCTAAGTCAGCGTATTCTTCGCCTATTTTTCTAGTCCCGAAACCCCAAGGAGGCTTCAGGCCTGTCATTGATTACAGGGCTCTCAATCGGAAGGTGGTGTTGCAATCTGTGCCCCTTCCCGACCTTCATTCTTGCTTTTCATGGTTTCGTAAGGCCAAGTTCTTCACCATCTTGGACTTGAATCAGGCCTATAATCAAATTCCCCTTGCCGAAGAGTCTAAACATCTTACAGCGTTTGCCACGGACTGGAACTTATACGAATACAACCGCGTGCCTTTCGGGCTCCCCACGGGAGCAGCTGTGCTCACTAGGCTACTAGATAGGGTCTTTTCCGACATCAAATTTGAGTACTTATATCACTACTTGGATGATGTCGTCGTATTTTCCGAGACTTTTGAAGAACATCTAGATCATCTGCGAGAAGTTCTGAATCGCCTTCGTAAGGCTGGGTTAACTGTCAAGTTGTCCAAGGTTGCCTTTGCTAAGCCCTCTATGTCATTCCTAGGGCATATTGTGTCACCCGATGGGGTAGCTGTCGATCATTCTAGAACACAGGCCATCCGTGATTTTAAACCTCCTAAGGACATCAAAGGTATCGCTAGATTCATTGGTATGGTGAATTTCTTCAGGAAGTTTATTCCTAACTTCGCTAATAGAGCGGCGCCCTTAAACCTTCTTCGTAGGAAAGGCATCAAATTCGAGTGGGGACCTTCTCAACAAGCCGCTTTCGAAGATCTTAAATTAGCTCTCTGTAATGCCCCTGTACTTGCTATGCCTGATTTCTCGAAGAAATTCATCGTCCAAACGGATGCGTCGTCGTCAGCTGTAGCTGCAGTCCTTCTTCAAGAGACTGAACTAGGGAGGCGACCCATCGCCTATGCGTCTAGGACATTGTCGGCTCAAGAAGCCAAGTATTCCATCTATGAGCTCGAAGGTTTGGCAGTCTTATTTGCCTTAGAAAAGTTCCGTCTCTATCTGGAACACGTTAAATTCGACCTGGAGACAGATAATCAAGCCTTAAGCTGGGTCTTAGGTAGGCCGCGTCGTACTGGTCGTATAGCCCGCTGGGCTATTCGTATTTCCGCCTTCCAGTTTGATGTTAGACATATCAGAGGTACCGAAAATGTTGTTGCTGATGGACTCAGCCGTATGTTTCATAACGACGTAGAGACCCACGAACCGGTCGACAGTTCATCACCTTCTGAGTCCATACTATCTGGTGTTAATGCCATCTTAACAGATGCTCCCATGCTTTTTAGGGATATTGAGAAATACCAACGTGAAGATCCTACGCTGGCTCCGATAATGGAAACCCTTTCTTCTGGGGAACATGTCGTCCCTTATGTTCTGAGGAATGGTGTTTTATGTCGCCCTTCGAGGCATGATAAGTTGATGAAAGTTGTTGTTCCAGCGGTTCTTGTACCTATGATCTTCAAATACTATCATGAGACCCCATTGGGGGGGCATCTTGGAATCTTTAAAACTCGTGAAAAGATTCGTGAAATGTTCATATGGAAAGGTATGGACGGTGAAATTCGGGAACTTGTAAAAGCTTGTAAATCTTGTTTGATCAGTAAACCCACCATGTCCACTAAAGTAGGCCTTTTGTCTTCTCATCAAGCGTCGCGCCCCATGGAACGCCTGTATATTGATTATGTGGGACCCTTCCCCCAGTCAAAGGGTAATGCCAACAAGTTCATCTTTGTGTGTGTAGATGGTTTTACAAGATTTTCCTGGTTATTTCCGACTAAGCTGGCTACCGCTCAGTCAACCATTACTTGCTTAAATTCTATTTTCGCTTCTTTTGGTCCGTGCCAATACATTGTATCTGATAATGCTAAGGCTTTTACATCTAATTTATTTCGTAAATTCTGTTTTGACTTGTCCATCTCTCATGTAACTACTTCCGCTTATTACCCTCAACCATCTCTGGCTGAACGGGTTAACCGTAATCTCAGGTCCGCACTTATTGCCTATCATCATGAAGATCATTCTAGGTGGGACACGTCCCTGCATTGGTTAGCTTTTGCTTTGAATTCGGCGGTCCATGAATCACACAAATTTACTCCAGCTTCTTTGATGTTCAAGTTTGTTCCCAACTCGCCGCTCTCTAACCTCTGGTCTTTGAATGACATTCTACCCGAGACAATAGATCCGGATAACATTAAAGATCTTTGGAAGAAGGCTAAAGCCAATCTTAAAGTGTCTCATGAAAAGGTTAGGGAAAGGTATGATCGTGGACGGAGACCCACCACTTTGAAGATAGGTGACCAGGTTATGGTCAAAAATTTTGTTCCCGCGGGCAAGCTTGCCCCCAGATTTCATGGGCCTTGTATCATTCTCGATTTTCTTACGCCGGTTACCTTATTGCTAAGTAATCCAGCCACCGAGAGGATATTTAGAGTTCACCTGTCCCAGGTGAAACCGGTGTAATTTCTGTGTTAACTTGCTTCATATTATTTTGAAAGGATATGAAGGTTATATTTTTTTGAGTTTCACTTTTAAGGCATTCTGCCCCTTCTGTAATATTTTGGTTTTAGATGTAAGCCTTGTGTAAAACCTGCCCCGACCCGTTAAACTGCCATCCTGTTCTTGCCACGGCCATTACCACGCTCCCGTCTCCTGCTCCACCTTACACTGTGGCTTCATTATAGTAAATGCCATGGATATCTACACGCCGCTGGCCCCTCAACCTCTCCACAAGCCTGTACCCTCAAAGAAGATGATAGTCCAACACAATTCTGCCGCCTAGCTTTAATGTTTCAGCGCCCCCGCAGCCGCGCAGCGCCGTGCAGCGACTGGGGAGGGGGATGGGCCCCCTCCTCTCCAGCGAGGACGACATGTGAACGGCGAGCCGGAGCTCTCCTCCCGGCCAAGGCTGATGTGCGGCGCACGACCTGCTACATGCCCGCAGCCTGTATCTGTTCACCGCGGGCGCGGCGTACTTCAACACCTCTGCTCCCCTCATAGTGCGGGCGAGCGGTATCTCAGGGTACTTGAGGGGTCCGAGCGGCCCCCGTTGGACGCAAGCTGCAACGGCCGGTCTGGCCATCCGACTCAATCTACATCAACTACATGGACAGTCACCATAAGCAATAACTACACTTGGGAATTCAACAACAATATTTGGTGGACATTGCAAAATTTTTCTTCACCTTTAAGTATTAAAAGTTTATCTTCAGAAATTCAAATTCTACAAACATAAAGACTTTCATTCACCTGCAACAACAACATTTTGAAACTGAATTAAGAAATCTTGTAAATGCTTCTGCTATCTATCTTCGTATCAACATCATTACTTGGACTTTGTTTCAAACTGATTTCATGTGTCACCCCTGGAGGAACTTTTGGGGGGGGGAGGTCTGTACCGGGCGGTACACCTCTACACCGTTTATTTAAAAGTTGCGCCAGTTGAAACTCCTCTTCTGGAGGAAGGTTGAACTTTATCTATTCTATTAATTCTCTACTTTCTCAGAAGATGTCACCACGTGGAAAATTTTGAGTTTTTGAACTGTGTCACTTTTGATGTGTTTTTGTTTAGCTTGAAGTAAGAAGTGTGAACTTTCTCTTCTAGAGGACACTACTGAAGATCAACAATAGTGCAACCTAGTGCGGAGTCAAAGAACTATTTTGTTGAAGAAATTTTTATTTCAAATGTTTGTTCTTTGCTAAATTTCTTTCTGTTATTGTTTAAGTTGGCTGTATACCCCTCTCTTTCCCCTTGTTTTGCATGTAGCCAATCCCGAATTTCTTAAATTAATTTCTATCCAATCAGATGTATCTTCCCCCAACTTGAATCGATTGCGGGGTCCTATCCAATAAAAACATTGTGGGCGGGTGTTTTCATTCCCCTAACGCCTAGAAACTTCCGCGAGAGTATATAAACTGCTGATTTTAGGGTCTCCGGGCCACTTCTGTTCCATCTTTCAGTGTATTAAGTACATAGCAGGAGGCGGGAAGCGCCTCTTTCTTCTTCAGCCGTTCAACACCAGGTAATGGCCTATTAATAACTTCTTTTCTTGCTAGGTTGGCAGTTTAACACTCGCGGCGGGTTCGAAGCATTTCCATCATGTAACCTTTTCCTAAAATGTAATTACTCTTTTCATCTTTTTCTTGTAAAGCTACATATTGGGATAGAGAGTGCTACCCTCTCGAGCTCCCACTCACATTTGTTTTGAGGTGAACTTATTTTCTCAAACTATTCTTCGTTTATGTAATGTAAAGTGTTCTTCTCTAAGTCACCTCTGTAGTATGGGATTAGCCCTTGCGTTAGTGGCCCAGAGCCAGATTAGGTTTTAAAAACAAAGTGTATTAGGAGTGCAAGTTCGCCTCCTCTCAAATTGTTATTTTAGAGGTCATGTAATCAACCTTCTTTTCATGTAATAGACCTCAGTAGGTTGGGTATTTTACCCCTGTGAATACGTCCTTAGAGGACAGCTTGAAGGTAGAGTTTGGTGTGGCCTTGTGATAGGCTTACAATTTTGAGAGCGGATCGCTCTTTGAAATTTGTTTCTGTATGCCTCGTGCAGGCTTTATGTGTAATGTTTGGAGCCAGTGCTCCTGGGCATGAATGGGGCTTTCTGCCCCTTGGCTAAAATTTTTTTGGAGTAAGGCGGGGCTGATGGCCCAAGAGTTATGAAGTAAGGGCACTGAGCCCGAATCCAGTAATATTGTACCTACATTTTTGCTACTCTGTACCTGTTATGATTGTTATCTCTTGTTTTTGAAAAGAAAATATAACCTAGTTAAATTTTAAATTAATTTTACATTGCACGTTAAATTCGTAGCTTGAAACCCATTCACACCCGCACCTTCTTTCACCTCTACCTACCACGGATATCTCCGTAACAATTATTATTATTACTACCCAACCTGAAATTTTGAAAGTACCTGAAATCTACACAACAGTGACTCCATTATTATTATTATTATTATTATTATTATTATTATTATTATTATTAATTTTGCTGTTTTCTCCAATGTCCACAATATGCATAAAAAGGAAGTTATGGACACACCAAAATTATCCATTAACAATACATTCATCCATTATAAGATAAGAGACCGCATACAGATATTATTTAGGTTTGGAGTTTTGAAGACTAACAGGTGACACAACAATGGAAGAAACAGTTTACTATTCAACTAGAACATACCAATATGGTACTACAAGGGAGCAGAATTCAACAGATCTACATGATTATTTCTGAAAGTATATTATTCATCTTGTCTACTCATTAATAAGCAAAAGTTTGAAATTATTTTGTCAGTCAAGAGTACTTCAAAACTACACACCAATGACTCCATTGCTAAATATAGCGTGAACAGATATAAATAATAATTTGACCAGTTATTTCATATTTAATATTAGAATTAATTTCTCCTGAGTCTGTAGATTGATACTCAACAATCCAAATATAAAACCTCCTTTCTCCCCTCTTAATGTAAGATTACAATGTATAATTTTGTCGCTCAAAAATAGAACGAGCCTAATAATTTTAATTATATCAAAATATAATTCAATTCCCATATATGCTGAATGCATAAATCCTGTGAATACCCACAACCAACATATTCATAGGTTCAATTCTTTCTGAGAAAAATGTACTTGTGAGAAACTTATACAATAACATGCACTCACTCTTTTCCTGAGCGACTACACATTATCATTGCACGTTGTTCTCTTCAACATGCTTATCATTTATGTATTTTTATAAAAATTCAACCTCCCATATGCTTCTATGCCTTTCATTTTAGTTTCATATCACTGTTCAAAACAATTGTTGTGATTAATTTAATGATTTACATCTACCCAACATGTGCTTCTACCTTTTTTTTAAATTGAACACTGACAGTTAATTTGAAAATTGATCACATGTTAACTGACTGAAAAGCTCTAACTAGGCAACACTGAAAGTTATAGCTTCTGAACAAACCATACTTCAATTCTTGCACAACTATAATTTGGTGTAGTTTCAATTTCAAAGCTTTAAACATCCATAGCTATTGGCAGGACCACTTATCTAGCAAGCTCATAGCATAGGAGTGAAGAGCGAGGGGGAACCTACATCGTGGCATGCAACCTAGCCAAATAAATGTGTTGCAGTTACCCGCAGCTTCGCTCATGTATATTTTGTAATTGGATGAAAGTAATCATTCCTCGGTACTGAACTAAGACATTATCTGAAAATGACCTAAAGTATAAAAACTCACCAAAAAATTGAGTTTCATTTACCTTAGAAACTCTTTGTAAACCACGTTTGTAGTATCGCCTTTTGCGGCTAAGATGACAATGCAACATAGAACTGTACATGAGAGAAACAATCTTCTCTCAAGTTGAAAACAACAACAACAAAGACATTTTTCTTTATTTATAAAGGAGATTCCAAATAACTATTTCCACGTCTGTAACATCTTCAGTTTTTGAGATGTAAGTATCGCCATAAAACTAATTCAACCCATTTATGAGTCCTTCCCCCACCCCCACAAACAAAACATAAAAGACATATTTCTTCATTTTTAAAGGAGATTCCAAATACCAATTTTCACGCCGGTAACATCTTCAGTTTTTGAGATATAACTATCCTCCTGTTCCTGTACTTTTGAATGATTTTCCAAATACCAAGGTTCCTGTCTGTAACATGTAAAGTTTTTGATATATACTGTAGGTATACCAGTACTCATTAAAAAAATTTATCTACTTTTTCAATTCTTTCCAGCCCCTTAAGTGGATTATCCGGAAACACAAAAATACGTGTTTCTTTATTTTTAAACGAGATTCCAATTACCAGTTTTCACGTCCCTACCATCATCAGTTTTTGATACATAAGTATCCTCATACAAAGAATTCATATATACATACATGCTGTAACCATTCAATACCATGCTAAGAGACATGTCATGATGCCCAGCAAGACATATATGCTGTTTTCCACATCATTCTACGAAATATTTGTTTGTAACAAGCATTTTACGCCTGGTCCGGGATACGAGGGATGCTGCGTGAGCTCGAAGGTTCAAGCTCTAATTGCGCATACCGAGGGGGAGAGCTCTCAGTACAGTGAGACCTTGGAATTGCGCTCTCTATTGTGCAAGTGAGCGAGAAGTAGGATGCCGTGCTCAACTACTGCCTAGGTCAGAAAGCGGAGTTAACTTTACAGGATTCTAACTTGAGAACTGGATATTCTCACCAGATACCAACTCACAAATTTTGCGCATCAAGTAATAATAATAATAATAATAGTAATAAAAATTTGTCACAAGTTAAGAAATTTACAAGTAAGGACTCAATGAACTCAGCATAATTTGCAATATTTTATAATGTGAGAAAATTATTTACTTATCGAGCACAATCTTAATGACGCACATTAGACAGAGGTGCGGTGATGGTAACCATCTGTCCCTAGTACTTATCTTGACACAGATAGGGGAGTCCCCATCCCCCACCTCTTTGCATGCTGAAATGCAAGAGGACGCTTCAGAGATTACCAGAAAACCTGCAATGCGATTTAAACAAAAGTAGATCAGTAAATAGAGAACGTCAAGGACTACAAAATGAATATCTATACGACTCTGTAATTATTAGCGGAGCGATTTTTCCCATGGGGGCAGAGTCAAACCTCTACATAGCTGACGACCCATGTCATCTATATAAGGACAACCAGGACAACTCTTAATTACTCATTGTTTTTGATATTGTGTTAGACAGAGTTCTACTCCACGTCAGTCTGATAAGTATTTACAGTGCAGTTTCACTTCACACAAGTAAAATGTTAGTTGTGGTGTGTGGATATATGAAACACTAATCCCAGTATATATTAATGGAATGCAGACAAGCAGTATTATTGCAGGATAAAATTAGTATGTTTAGAAAGAACGGGTAACGGTACAAAAACTGTCATGACATAGTGAGTTACTGACTATAGAGAACCAGTAGTTATTGTACTGTGATTAAGGTATGTGCAGTCGTCAGATATAACCAATATAACAAATAAACGTTGTCATATTAGCCAGGAAGTGCTCCATAAATGAACATCGATGCTCACGTAGGAACAAATAAAACCAATAAATATTTCTCTCTATAACGAACGAGTAGCATTCTTCGGGGACTTAGGCAGTCCATTTCGAGTCTATGAGTGGATCTACCAATGACATGTATTCAAAGACTTATAAACAGTGCATCAAATAACCAATTCCTAATTTGTTCGTATGTATGTGTGCTAGAGAGTTACAATATTAAAAATCTTCCACCTTTTTGATACTTTTTTATTTGCCTTTTAGCAAATTTTATTTGTCAACATTGCATGTTTCGTTCTCTATTTGGGAACATCTTCAGCTGTTATTAAAGCTTAGGTGAAATTGCTAAGTTTTTAAACACGTTATTTGCAGGTACATTGATTCTCTTAAAAACTACTAGAATAACAATTAAATTAAATGATATTAAAAACAATGTGGGGGTTAAAAACTATAGTTTTTATGGTTTTTAAGCTGACCAACTACGTAATCATCCATTCTCATTTCATAAACACATTAACCCCCACATTGTTTTTAATATCATTTAATTTAATTGTTATTGTAGTAGTTTTTATGAGAATCAATGTACCTGCAAATAACGTGTTTTAAAAACTTAGCAATTTCACCTAAGCTTTAATAACAGCTGAAGTTCTTCTGTGGATTTTGCATGAAGTAGTATATAAGGCCCTATAGAGAACGAAACATGTACTGTTGACAAATAAAATTTGCTAAAAGGCAAAAAAAAATGTATCAAAAAGGTGGAAGATTTTTAATATTGTAACTCTCTGTGATTAGATTTTGATATGGAAAATGAAGCTGATTACTTGCAATGTATGTGTGCTAGTCGAACCCAGGATTCACCACTACGAGAACGCACCTATGTGCCTGCAAAATTCCTGTTTGAAGACAACGCAGAACTTCCAGCAGTAGGAGGTAGCAGTTCAAGACACCACGGATTCAACCCCGAAGGAGATGAACCCAGGACTTCCTGCTAACAAGACACTGGTTCTGGATAACTAAGTCCATATGGGTATCCCCAGTTGACAGCGGATTACACACAGCAAATGATAAGTACATTCCCATGATATTCATAGCATGGAAATCAGCTGTGTTGCATTAATATGTAAACTTAACTTTGTAAATAGAATCTATCAGCATGCATTTTGATGTTTATCATAATGTGTAGGTGATGCAATATGCGTGTTTCTTTATTAATTTTCATTTTTGTCTTTGGTGATTACTGGTTAATCACAAAGTTCTTCTGTGGATTTTGCATGAAGTAGTATATAAGGCCCTATAGTTTGTTATGTTTGAGTGAAGCATTCGTAGGGGTAGACTTACATAATTCAGTAGACTTCATAATCCATTCCAATTTCAGTCAGCTGATATGGATCCCCTCAATTTTTCAAATATAGAGTATTCAGATGCTTCACAACTTTAATGCATGAATACAATTATTTTCCCTTTTAGTCTTAAGGATGCTGACGACTGGAGAAAGGAAAGTTGACTCGAGGTGCGAACCATGACCATAGATAGATACGCGAGTGAGTGTTATGTTAAGTTAAATACATGTCAATTAGGATCATCTCAATGTGTGAATAACATGGATACTAGGTACACGTGTGTGAAAATGAAGGGTGAACCGTATATGTGAAAATGTGCAAGGCGACAGATTTTGAGAATAATAATAATCATAATAATGACGTGAACGTGAATGTATGTGTCTGCTCAGCTAGAGTTGTAGCCCAGGCTGTCGTTGAAGTGAGAGATTTATGACCGCTGAAGGAATGGCAAGAGGGGTGAGTACCTGACTCTCGGCTGCTTGTCCCGCTAACTGTCTGTCAACCGCCTGCACCAACTGCCTAAAATATTTCCCTTTCAAGACTGTACTGAATGCTCATGTGTCAGTAATTTGTTGTCACCAAGCGGTGTGCTTTCCACTGATCCGATAGGTGATGTACACTCCTCTAATTTATTTATTTAATAAAGATCGTGGTAGGGATTTTCAGATAGCATCAGATTGGTATCAACGTCCTTGGATCAACACCAGGAGACCTGAAAGGGGTCACAGAGTTTTCAGAAAGCAGTAAAGTGTGGGGATTATATATTGTATTTATGTATTTACAGGATAATGCTTCATTGTAATACGTGTTTAGAGTGTTGTGTATTGTGTCAGTTGTCGTGATCCTAAGGATTTGGCAGGCTAGGGACTGGGTTTGGACTTTTTCGGGAGCTTAATCTCAGAAACAACAAGATCCACTTTCCAACACACACAATTCCCTTCACCTATATTATCTCAAATAAGCACACACCGTACATTTACAAATATACAAATTAAGAATCTTAAAATCTTTGTACAAGTACATTTATGGCTCTTGGTTAGATAGTCTCTCTCAAAGGCCTTGACTATCCAGTTCATTTACACGCTTCAATACAATAACATCAAACCCTGCGAAACTTGATAAATACTTAATCTTGTGTTCGAAAACTTCTTCTTCCATATGCGTCCGACTTCTTTCTCGACTTCTTCTCTGTGCCCGAGACACAGTAGTCGTCTGGTGCAATGCGATGTTTAGGTAAAGCAGATGTGCAACTCCAAGGTTTGAACTCAATGCCCTCGATCTCAGTTGTCAATCAGAATAGCCTATCTCCCAACGGTCCTGACTGTATGGTTAAGTTAACTGATGGGAAAGGCACAATATGACACTCGGCCTTCCTAGCATACAGTTCGGTGTTTGTTCCCAGTCTTTAGGCTCACAGCTACGACAAAGTAACTTAGTCGTTGCGGCTCTAAGTCTTTCTGTAGTAACCTGCTATCTAAGTTGTACACAGTAATTCCCTCACTGCATCGCGTAACCCTTCCAAATATCTGGCCACATATCTGGTTCTGTGGCTCACTGCCACACAAACCACCTACAAATTCTGCACTGCTATGGCTACACCCTGCTCTCACAGCAGCTGCCTAAATTCTCTCCCTTTGTGACACACACGTTGTCTGCACCGTAGTTTGACTCATTCTGTCTCGTTTTCTCGAAGAACTTCTCCCTCTACTTCCTATTTGAGGCTTCTGGAATATTTACCCCTCTATACCTCCAGAAGTATGTTGTTTTTAAGTCTGATTGGTTCACGTATTCCTCCCACTAACTGATGGGGAGTGTCATCGAATCTACTCGAACAACTGGCTTCTAGAAACACTTTCAGAACTTTCTACTGCCTTTTCCGTTTTACACTGATGCTGAGTTGTCGGCTATTTCACAACATTACACATGCACTAACTTGCGTTGCACCAGCTTGCTTCAAGTGAAATTGGTATGAAATCTTATGCTTTGAATACTTATCATTCTCTTCCACTTAAAAAAATTATCACTCAAACATTTGAAACACTATAACTTCTTGCCACTGTTACATGATCATATAAACTCTAGATCAATACTCAATATCCTTAATCTCGGACTCGAGACTCGCTCGGGCCAGTTTGCTCGGCACTGAGACATAAAAGGGAGCGTGTTGCGACATGTATTCTATGAGTTACAGGCTAACCAACGTCATGTGTCCACTTTGTAACTATTAGAATAAGTTGTATTCGATAGTGTGATGTATGCGATAATGTAGATCTTATTAGCGAAAAGCGACAACATGATTTTCATTCTGGGATAAATATGCAGGACTGTACTTGCATAAACGTCGGAATACAACAACGATAATGTAAAACAATACTGTTTCCTCACGAGAATGCCATCCTTTTCATATAATTTTGTGTTGTTATATAATAATATAGTGGATACCCACGAGTATCAGTGTTAAGATAAAGGGACAGATCCCTAGTGATTAATAATTAAAGTGTATACATGCAGTGTTAATGAGTGATTTGGGAAAGCCAGAATGAGATTCAGAAATGACCAAGACTGATGAAAGGCATTTAACAGCATTACCCATATGACAAAGTTCAGTGTTTAACATTGCTACGCAGTCAATAATACAGCATTTCTCCTGTGTCTAAATATTTTCATGTGACTCTCTAAGTAATTAAAATTGTGTTTTTGAATAGGGAACAATCCACTCTTATCATTTAGTGGATTAGCATATTCCTCTTACTATAGCACCCTACTTTCAGTACAATTAGATGAAGTGCCCACTTTACATACGAACAGAACCATTAGCATGTATGCTCTTGAGTGTAGCTGTTGTGCCAGATGAAAGTAGGGAGGATGGGACTTCAACGCCTGGGTTTGATCTTCCGAAGTTCCTCGTCCAGAAGATTTCCATACAATAAAGGGAAATTTGATTGATCTACCTTTTTTCAATACATAATATGTTGTTAATATAATCACAACATTTTCATTCAGTACTGGTTTTGGTGTCTATGGACACCATCATCAGCTGAAACAGGTTGCGTGAACAAAGATATAAAAGTGTGTAGTACATATAATAGACCCTTAGTAATAAATGACATTAATAGGATGAAGTAAAAATACAATGCTTAAAAAATATAAACAAGTTATGTGCTTGTTGGTCAAAGTATAAAATGAAAGGGAAGATATTAACAAATGTTTAAAGACTTGATCACTTTGGAGTGGTTAAAAGGTCTCAAGCGTAGCACTGCTAAACACTAGGTGAAAATAAAACACGGACATCTAAAAACTGACATAGGATGCAGTCCTTCCACAGAGTATTGATAATAAAGTAATATAAGTAGGTTTGATGGTGGCTTGTAACATCAACTCATAAAAAGAAGCCGTCATTTATAAGGTACTCAAAGAAATGGATCATATTGCAGGCAAAGAGAAAGTGATAATATGGCCAGAAAGTTCTCGATCCAATTCGGAACCTGAAGTATGAGAAGAAAGTTAAGAGTTAAAATGAGATATTGGAAATAGGGCAAAACACTATAAAGTTAAGTAGGAGACTGACCACAAACGGCCTGATGTGTGCGTGGAAAGTGGCAAGGAGCAAGTGTTAGAGTTTGCTAGAAGCATAGAACATCGTTAAGGGAGGGAAAGGGGTGAGTCAGGAAGGGGGAGGGGAGGGGTGATGGAGGGGGCGGAGTCAGGTGAACGTGCTAGGGAAGGATAACATGACAACGTGTGACGTATAATCTGAAAAAATAAGCTATTTTTAGGGAGTTAAACACTTTTGAGAACTGAAATAAGAGAAGCAAATAAAATTCTGGGCTTTTCGGAAATGTCGTTCAAGTTGAGATTAGGATTGAAGTATTGTTCTAGATGTATGTAACAGGCTTCCGTGATAACTAGTAAGGGGCCTTGGCTCAATGTGTCTTAATATTATTAAATCTTGATTTCCATCCAAGATATTTGTGAAGTTAAATTTTATATTCACCGTTCTGTTGAGCCCAGGACAGGTGCAATGCATCATCATTATAGACCGTTATGCATTTCAGCGTTCAGTCTGCAAGCCTCTGTGAATTTACTAAACGTCACCATAATCCTCTATTTGCAACTAGTGCTGTGGCATCATTTAGTTCTATACTTCTTATCTTTAAATAATTAGAAACTGAGTCTAACCATTGTCGTCTTGGTCTCCTTACCCTCCATAAGTGTCCATTTTTCTCCTAGGTAACCTATTCTTCTCAATTCGCCACACATGACCCCACCACCGAAGCCGGTTTATGCGTACAGCTTTAACCATCGAGTTCATTCCTAACTTAGCCTTTATTATCTCCTCATTCTGAGTACCCTCCTGCCATTGTTCCCACCTGTTTGTACCAGCAATCATTCTCGCTACTTTCATGTCTGTTACTTCTAACTTATGAATAAGATATCCTGAGTCCACCCAGCTTTCGCTTCCATAAAGCAAAGTTGGTCTGAAAACAGACTGATGTAAAGATAGTTTTGTCTGGAATCCGACTTCCTACTTACAGAATACTGTTGATCGCAACTGCGAGCTCACTGAATTAGCTTTACTGCACCTTGGTTCAATCTTACTTATTATATTACCATCCTGGGAGAACACACATCCTAAATACTTAAAATTATCTACCTGTTCCAGATTTGTTTCACCAGTCTGTTATTCAATTCTCTTGGATTTCTTACGTACTGACATCAATGTAGTCTTCATAAGACTAATTTTAATATGATACCTATTGCACCTATTTTCAAGTTCCAAGATATTAGACTGAAGACTTTCGGCACATCTGCCATTAAGACCAAGTCGTTAGCATAGGCTAGACTGCTTACTACATTTCCACCAAACTAAATCCCTCCCTGCCACTTTATACCTTTCAGCAGATGATCCATGGGTCAATGTACACCACAAACAACAGTCTTACTCGTTGGCTGAATGGTCGGCCTACTGGCCTTTGGTTCAGAGGGTACCGGGTTCGATTCCCAGCCGGGTCGGGGATTTTAACCTTCATTGGTTGATTCCAATGGCCCGGGAGCTGGGTGTTTGTGCTGTCCCCAACATCCCTGCAACTCATACACCACACATAAAACTATCCTCCACCACAATAACACGCAGTTACCTACACATGGTAGATGCCGCCCACCCTCATCGGAGGGTCTGCCTCACAAGGGCTGCACTCGGCTAGGAATAACCACATGAAATTATTATTATACCACAAACAACAAGGGTGAAAGATTACAGCCTTGTCTAACTGTTGTAAGTACCCTAAACCAAGAACTCATTCTAACATCAATTCTCACTGCAGCCCAATTGTCAACATAAATGCCTTTGATTGATTTGAATAATCTATACTTAATCCCATAGTCCCCTAGTATGGCGAACATCTTTTCCCTCGGTACCCTGTCATATGCTTTCTCTAGATCTACGAAGTATAACTGTCAATTCCTCTCATAGCATTTTTCAATTACCTGGTGCATACTGGAAATCTGTCTCATTTGTCTAATTAATAACAATATAGCCTTTTTTTCTTTCAGTGTGCACCATCCTTTCATTGACCTGAAAATATTAAAGTGGTATTGGCTTGGAGAACAGTGAGGGCAAGTTACGTACTTCCTTAAAATAGCATCTTAGTGGAACTCTGAACATTGGAACATATTTGGTACTCTTTATTAGTTTCAGGTGGAGAATATTTCTATGTCCATAAAGCAACTAACCTCCAAGATGGGATTGTTATATCGTGCTTTACAGGGAGGACTGGACAGCATGATGGATATTAAAGTGTGCACCGTGAAGATGCATTAAACATGTAAGTGAAGTCCTAACTTCAGGAATGACGTCCAGGAACAGCAACATCAACAACCTTAGGACAACTTAAGGAAACTTGAACCACTCCAGGAGGATGAATGAAGACTACTAAAATTTAAGTACCCTGTAAACTAGTGACAATCTCCCATATCTTCCATCTTTTCTAATCGGTTATGGTTGTAAATGTAGTTATTCATCCAGATATATTCCATTTTCAATTCTCTTAGAATTTGGTGTAGTTATATATTTTTTAAAAAATTTTTGGGGGGAATTTGTTTTACGTCGCACCAACACAGATTGGTCATATGGTGACAATAGGATAGGAAAGGGCTAGGAGCAGGAAGGAATCGACCGTGGCCTTAATTAAGATACAGCCCCAGTCCAGCATTTGCCTGGTGTGAAAATGGAAAACCACAGAACACCATATTCAAGGCTGCCAACAGTGGGATTCTAACCCACTATCTCCCGAATGCTAGCCAACAGCTACGTGCCCTAAACCACGTGGCCACTCGCTCGGTTAACCTATGTATTATGCTGAGCTGTATGATATTCCATTCAAGTTGTACAAGATGATTTTCAATATCATTTTCCTATCACCGTTGTGGTAAATTAAAAATCACAAATATAGTAATTATGAACCCACTCAATTAATGCCATTAAATAAAGGGGTATGAGTGATTGAATATTATTGAGTTGATGTGTTAAGGAATTATAGTCTTCAGTAATGCTATGCCTTACATAGTATCAGCCTTGTGAGATATGGATTAGGAAGGGCAGAGGCAGAAATAATAATAATAATAATAATAATAATAATAATAATAATAATAATAATAATAATAATAATAATAATAATAATAATAATAATAATAATAATGTTATTGGCTTTACATCCCACTAAATACTTCTTCAGTTTTCGCAGACGCCGAGGTGCCAAATTTAGTCCTACCAGAGTTCTTTTACGTGCCAGTAAATCTACCGACATGAGGCTGATGTATTTGAGCACCTTCAAATACCATCGGACTGAGCCAGGATCGAACCCACCAAGTTGGGGTCAGAAGGCCAGCGCTCTACCATCCGAGCCAATCAGCCCAGCATTACCTTATTTCAGTCATGCTTACTGAATCGCAATATTAGGGAAGAGTATATTTCTTTGACTGACTGTTTTACAGGAGGGTAAGCTTATAAAACTCCCAACTATAATTCATCTCACTAATAATAATACTTAAATATATAAATAATATCTGACTTGTAATTTCTTTTTTTACAATTTGTTTCACGTCGCACCGACATAGGTAGGTCTTATGACAACGATGGTAAAGGAAATGGCTAGGAGTGGGATGGAAGAGCCATGGCCTTAATTAAGGTACATTTGTCTGGTGTGAAAATGGGAAACCACGGAAAACCATCTTCAGGGCTGCCGGCAGTGACTTGTATTAGATGCGTATCTCACTGTTATAGTGTGATATAATTTGTAGATTGGTTGAATTTGTAAACAGTATTTTTACGAGTGATTTGTATTGGGGTGCAATGTTGGATTGGCATTATGGACATTTTGTATAAGAAATACCAATGTCTGAGTGGTATAAACAGTATTTTTACGAGTGATTTGTATTGGGGTGCAATGTTGGATTGGCATTATGGACATTTTGTATAAGAAATACCAATGTCTGAGTGGTATCTCATCATTTCCTAGGAATTTCTTCTGAAATGGAAATTGAACTTTTATATTTAATAAATGTGTAGAAGAGATTGAAACTCAGTGATATAACATTGTCACACATTGTCCAACATTGTTTAAAGTAGGCAATAGAACATTGTCAAAAATAAGTGGAAGTAACCCAATCATATAAAACAGGTATAACATTCGTCAGAAATAAGACAGTTTAAAAGGCCATTAAAACTCAAGAAGATATATCATTGACATGTTCTTTTTTGTTTTTTGTTTTTTGGGAAAGACTTATCATCATAAAATATAACAGTAGAATATTTCAATTTACTGAAGTTGTGATCAACTACAATTACTAAAAAATTTTTTATTTTAAATTTTGTAAGGATGATAGAAATTCTTGGTAGGAGGAATACATGATGATCAGGTAGAGATTTATTACGTTCATAAATGTATAGTTGAGAATTTCAATGAACGACACTGAGTCAGACATAATTTTTTTTTTTTTGCTAGTTGTTTTACGTCGCACCGACACAGATAGGTCTTACGGCGACGATGGGACAGGAAAGGGCTAGGAGTGGGAAGGAAGCGGCCGTGGCCTTAATTAAGGTACAGCCCCAGCATTTGCCTGGTGTGAAAATGGGAAACCACAGAAAACCATTTTCAGGGCTGCCGACAGTTGGGTTCAAACCTACTATCTCCCGAATACTGGATACTGGCCGCACTTAAGCGACTGCAGCTATCGAGCTCGGTCATAATTTATTTGAAGTAACCTTCGATTTAATATAACGAGTTAGTTAAATGAAATGTATTTATTTTTGAAGTAATCCAAGCTTTCACAATAATTATTAAATTAATGTTGTAATGGTCCACCTTTCAATACTATAATATGCAATATTTTGCTTTACATTAACTAGGCACTAGTTTCAGCCTGGGCTGGCCATCCTCAGCCTTAATACAACTAATAACTAAACAAATGTACATACACACAACTGATATAAAACAAATGAATAAATATATACAATTGACATTAAAAACTGGGATGAAATAATGAGAATAAACTAGGCTCTAAATTCTTAGCATCTTGAGTATGCTCATCATCGAGACTCTTTCATGCACTATTATTCACAGAACTGTTAGTTCCATCACTGCTAATCACTGCAATTTCAATTATAAACCGGGAACGGGTAAATGTTGATCCTGTAGTCAATCACCAAATCTACTTGAGTGGTGTTAGCCGTATGCAAGTCACTGAACCCTACTGTAAACAACCACCAGCTGACGCAGAACTGCTAGATGGTGTTTCAACATTAATCAATGTAATAAAATGAAATGGTCTTGTAGTGCTTGTTAAAATCATGCTGAAATGTTGTTGGACACCGTCTGGACTGTCTGTCTGGACGATGTGGTTAAAAGAGATACATTGTGTCTGGTGTAAAATTTGCAATTCATTGTGGTGTCCATGAAGTTAACCTGAATAAAATTAGATAAAATTTAATTAATGAATTGAAGGAGAGGGCGGGTTAGTTACATGGCATAGGTTATATGAGACCTCTCGTTGTGGCAAGTGGTGTGTGGCCTATTGTTTTGTGTGCCTCATACTAACGGTTGTGAGATTTAAATCAGAATTCAATTATTTTGTGGTCATGTTGCCAAATTCAGGTTAATACATGCATACATAATCATTATAGACCGTTATGCCTTTCAGCAGTCAGTCTGCAAGCCTCTGTTAATTTACTAAACGCCACTATAATCCTCTATTTGCAACTAGTGTTGTGGCCTCATTTTGTTCTATACCTCTTATCCTTAAATCGTTAGAAACTGAGTCTAACCATCGCTGTCTTGGTCTCGCTCTACTCCTCTTACCCTCCATAACAGAGTCCATTATTCTCCTAGGTAACCTATCTTCCTACATTCGTCTCACATGATCCCACCACCAAAGCCGGTTTATGCATACAGCTTCATCCATTGAGTTAATCCCTAACTTAACCTTTATCTCCTCATTCCAAGTACCCTCCTGCAATTGTTCCCACCTGTTTGTACCAACAATCATTCTCGCTACTTTCATGTTGTCACTTCTTAACTTATGAATAAAATATCCTGAGTCCACCCAGCATTCGCTCCCGTAAAGCAAAGTTGGTCTGAAAACAGACCGATGTAAAGATAGTTTCGTCTGGGAGCTGACTTCCTTCTTACAGAACACTGTTGATCGCAACTGTGAGCTCACTGCATTAGCTTTACTACACCTTGATTCAATCTCACATACTATATTAGAATCCTGGGAGAACACACAACAGTTTTTGTAAATAAAATGTAGGTTCCATTTTTAAATAGTTTTCTTTACTATATTCCTATCCTAGAAATGCCATTATATATCACTGATACCTTGCTTTATTTATACTCATATATAGTAGTATTCTCTATTCCTATTCAACCATCAAGCACATGAATGTTCCACACCTGTGGATCTCTCATGGCTCCCGACTTTCTAATTAGGGCAACTTTTTAATAGGATACGAGGACAGTATGCATATATGTATATGTGTAGGCATGTGCCGATCATATTCATTTCACCTCCTTCAATAAATGTGGAAATTAAAGGAGAGTTCTAAAAAAAAAATGAAATTACTGGAAATCATACCACAGATGTCTTGGTACGCTGAATTGCTAGGACCTGTTGATCTGGAGAGAACTTAATGGAAATTACTGGACCCTTATCCTCCATTCGGAAACTTCTCGTAGACTGTTCAGTAGGACCTTGAACAATAACTCCTGTGACGCCACCAGATCGGACGGCAAAGACCTGAAGAAAAAAGAAAAAACACTGATCAAAAACCTGAACTAAAATTTTGCATTTGCACAGTACAGAACCCAAAGGCTGATGGGTAGAATCCCCAAAAAGGCATTCACTGAGTAGTGAGGAGACAACAATTTCACATCCTTCAGTAAATATGGAAATCAAAGGAGATCTTTCCAAATTTACCTAAATTCAACAGACAAACAAACAAACAAACACAAATGAGCCTCTTGAATGACGTAGCCTATTCTTTATAGAAACATTTTCCCTGCATGTGGTTTACCAAATCAGATGGATAATAAAAGACAAATATAAAATTAATGATCAAGACTAATATCTATATTTTAAAATATTTTAAATCTGCTCTTTGTTTTATGCACTAACTACAGTCGTCTTAATATTACACTGCATATCCTTAATGTTATTCACTATTTAGAAATACAAGGTTTTGTGTGTATCCGGAAGAGAGAGAAGGAAGTTCAGCTCATTTAGCTTACCACATTTCTGTTTAGGGTATAAATTAACATTCTCAACCTGACAAACCATTAAATGAATGAGACAAAGTTTTGAATTCCACACATATTTTTCTTCTACAAGTGGAAGTAAAAAATGAAGCAGCTAGCATGCGTGTTATAATAGAAGTATCTGAGTGACTCAAGATCCCAAGTCTACAGATTCGATCCTGTCTGACGTAGTCAATTTTTGAAGGGCAGTCGAAAATAATGGCACTCGATATCGTCGTTGGCACGTTAATGATCTCTAGTGGCGTACTCAACGTCACCTGAAAAAATTAAATTAACTCAGCCATAGGAGCCATCCAGCAGAATTCTGCTTCATTGCTAGATAGCAACATAATCAGAAATTGGTAGTCAGGCCGCCTATATGGCACTACTTCAGACGCCTTTCAAATGGGTAGCAGAGGCCATATGACGACAATGATAATTTTAGCAGAATTTGTTCAGCCAACTTTGGAAAAAATTGTAAAAGTTAAACAGATGATATAAACGAAATGGAAATAAGTGAAAAACCAAATAATACTCAACAGGGAAAGCTTTTGTGAGAAGGGAGAATGCATTACACCTCTAAAGCATGAGGCTGAAGTAGCACAGTTGGCTTTCATACATTTTCTACTGGATCTGTATAATGTCAAATCATTTTCTAATGTTTATGTTGGAAACAGGATCCAACCTAGTGGTAAGGGCTGACCATCTGATCATCTTTGTCTCCATGGCACTTAGTCAAATTTCTGTCACCTTCATAGTTAGCCAACGTTCTTTACCATAGACAACGGTGTGATAAATCTTCAATATGAGGTGGTCTTTCATCCCGGAATCGCAGGTGATGCCTTTCATCACTCACCATTTTATCCACACTGCATTAATTCTTGCACTGACCTCTTTGGTAAGTTGACATTATCAGTAATATTAGATCCAAGGTATTTAAATTTGTCACTAAAAGTATATCATAACTGTTCTGATTTCTGGGGGGGCCTGACATCACAGATTTACAGTCGAACCTCCATTACTTGAATTTTCAGTATCACAAAGTGACTTCAACTTCCTGGCCGTATGTCCTATTCATCACGTGTACTTCTCTATTACTCAAAATTCAGTTACACGAATTTCTCAATTTCTCGAAGCAAACTTTTCCTCCCTAGAAACAAAAAATACTAAGTATCTTGCATTTTGTACAACAATAACAGTGCAATACAGCATTTGTGGTTTGTGTGTTATTGTTCCTAAATGTACAGGAACATGGTATTCCCAGCCGACCTTGGTATGCTTACACAGTGGCTTATCTGTCCACCCCTGCTGCATTCACACCATATGCAGCTGGGACAGGAAATATAGTACTGATAAGGGTCAAAGTGCCGTCAACCTTCACTGAGAACAGGAGAGTAATAAGTGAAGTAGAAAAGGTCAGAAAAAGAAGAAGGATATTGCAGCTGAGTATGGAAATCTTCCTGGCACACTATCTATCACACCTAAAGACAATATTCATGGTGGATGAATCATGATTTACACCACAGCGGAAGAAACTTAAAACATCAAAGCTGTGCTTTAGCGGGTGACCCATGTGAGAGACAAAAACATCCCAATCACAGGTAGCTTAATTCGTGAACAAGCAGAAAAGTTTGCTAAATACTTAGGTTATGACTATACACAGGTCAGCAGTGGGTGGCTGGAAAATTTAAACTTTGGAATGGAAAAGTGCAAATGGTAACATCAGGTGAAAGTGCTGCAGTCGGTGAGGTAAAGACAGGGTTATAGCGATGCTTGGAGCTAATATGACGGGAACCAAAAAATAAAACTTCTAGTGAAAGGAAAATCTGTGAAGCCTCACTGTTTCTCAGATGTTAAGTCATTACGGATCACGTACAAAAGCAACTGGAAGTCGTGGACGACAAAAACCTTTTACGAATCTTGGCTGCATGGTATTGACAAAAAGTTTCAACGTGAAGGGAGGAAAAATACTCCTTTTCGTTAAGTTTGATGGCAGGAAGACCATGAGCACTGCCTTTAACTCCTGAATGAGCCTCTTGGGATGAGCAGGGCAGTTGTCAATGAAACATAGTGGTTCTACATGAGTAAACGCGACCCATGGTGTTCCACGCGTGATGGTACTAATAACAAGTAGTTTCATTGTTCTAATGCGATCATCATTTGGTCGCCCCTTTTGCTCATCTCTTATGACAGGCAGGGGATGCTGTGGGTGTATTCTTCGTTAACATGAATAGGCGAATCTCACACCACAACTACAGAACGCACAGAACCGTCACGTTGACTCAAACAGCATCCATATCCATATCTTTTGTCAGTAAATATCCCACACCATTTTTGGCCTCCTTTTCCAGTCCACACCAATATAATTTGTAGCCACCTCTGAGAACCCTGCTACCGGTCTTTCTCCATTTTGTTTCACTCAGACCCAATATAGATATGTTTCTCTTTTGCATCATATCTATGAGTTCTTCGGTCTTCCCAGTTATGGTCAATATATTCATGGTCCCAATTCATACTTTTCTTTTGTTGCAAATCCGTCTATCATCAGAACCATGTTGGCCATCATGCCAGATAGATCTGCTCAAAGACTGTCTCACATTAGGTAATAACTTTGATCCGAGACTCTTTTTACATTTGAAAGCAATAAAATATAACCACTGGCTTGCTGGGCCTATCGTGGATCTTCACGCAAGTGTTTGGTTTTGCACTAGATGGTCATTGCCTGACAAGCATTTCCTCATGTCAGCTAGATCTATGGTTTACCCGCCAATGCTCAGGAGGCTGACTGCAACGGTTGCCCACTGGGCGAATGGGTCGCCACATCCCTACGGCCCCTAATGGTATGAAATGAGATGAAATATAATGACAATTTAAAAGTCTAAAATAATGCATTGACCAGAATTCAAACTGTCGTGATGAAGAATGAATGGATGAACATGAATTTAAAATAATCAGTGGATCCGACCCGAAATGCCCCACCTTCCTAGAAACCACCTTAAAAAATTAGTATTACTGTGCTTCTAAAGTACAATCCTGAACCGATTATGCCGTTACCTAAAGGGGTCGAAAATCCAGGTCAACGGCCCCTCATAATGGTACTTATCACTAGCAAAGTAGAACCACGGTATTTCTCATGTTGTGGTACTAATCAAAAGTAGCGTAGACTCACGGTGTTCCAAACATTATGGTACTACTCACAAGTATTGTACATAGCACAGGTAACGCAGACCTATGGTATTTCTCACATAATGGTGCCACTCATAGGCAACGCAAACCCATGGTGTTCCTCACATAGGTGCACTAATCATGGGCGCCAGTATTCCCGTGGTGTTCCTCACGTAGTGGGTACTGATCACAGGCAACGCAGACCCATGGTGTTGCTCATATAGTGGCTCTAATCACAGGCATTGCCCAGACCCGTTATGTTTCTCACATAATAGTACAAATCACAGGCAACGAAAGCCTGTGGTGTTCCGCATATAGTGGTACTAATCACAGGTACTGTAAACAAACAGTGAACTGCTCTATGCTGCTATAAATCACAAACCTATTGTGTATGTAACATAGTGGTACTACATCCAAGTAAACGCGACCCATGGTGTTCCACGCATGATGGTACTAATAACAAGTAGTTTCATGGTTCTAATGCGATCATCCCTTGGTCACCCCTTTTGCTCATCTCTTACGACAGGCAGGGGATACTGTGGGTGTATTCCTCGTTAACATGAATAGACGTATCTCACGCCCCAACTACAAAACTCACAGAATCGTCACGTTGACTCAAACAAAATTGTAAACTGCTTCCGCAAAGCAGGATTTTTGACAGGGGACTGAGGTGCTTCAGAACATGAAGAGAAGGAATTCACTCCTGTTGCTGAAGAATGGGTGGAGGATCAGCAGCTTATTAACTGCAAAGGTGACTGACTTCAAAGTGGCCAAGCCGATACGCTTAACACTGCTGCCGAGCAAAGAACAAGAAGATGATGATGATGATGATTCCCAACAAAAAGAGTTGGGGCTGCCTTCTCCTGTACAGTCAGCACACCAGGCATTAAGTGCAGTGGCTATTCTTCGATCCTACATACAGAATCAGTCAGATGTAAATGACAAATGTTTTCACAGCAATAAATGTTGTTGAAAAGTATGTGGAAGAAACTAAAGTTAACAGCAAAAACAGAAGAGACTAATGGAATTTTTTCCCCAAAGGTGGTAACGGAGGTATGGTTCTCATTTCACTACTGTATTGTCTTTTAACAAGTTTTTTTTTTTTTTTTTCAATCTGCTTTACGTAGCACCAACACAGATAGGTCTTATAGCGACGAAGGGATAGGAAAGGGATAGGAGTCTGAAGGAAGCAGTCGTGGCCTTAATTAAGGTACAGCCCTGGCATTTGCCTGGTGTGAACGTGGGAAACCACAGAAAACCATCTTCAGGGCTGCCGGCAGTGGGGTTCGAACCTACTATCTCCCAAATACAGACTCACAGCTGCACACCCCTACCTGCACAGCCAACTTGCTCGGTTCTAAAAATAAAAATTACTATAATACGTGTTGTAATGAAAGTGACACCATAAAATAAGAGTTTGATTTATATTTTTAAATACTGTCACTATAAGCCCATAGATGCATATGATTCAATCATGTGCTATACAGGCTCAAAAACAGCATTCTCGATAACTCAAAATAAAATTTAGCTCCAGAGGTGATTTGAGATATCACAGTTTCCACTGTAGTTTCTTTTTATAATCATGTTACATCGATGGATCTTATATTCATAGCTTTGATGTTGAAGATCAAGCTTTTTTCAACAGCTGGTATGATGTCATCAGTACAGAGAAGGATCCAGGGTATCAGCTGGCACAGGTCTGCCATATCGATCACAAGGATGTAAAGAAGTGGTGACAGGCCCAAATCCAGACAGTTACCATAATTCAATAGTTATCTGACAGTGCTGCAGTGGCTTGGACATATTTTCTTGTATGCAGCCAAATCACAAGGTACTCTGGGACACCATCTTGTTAAAGTGCAAGACAAATCAAGTCATGTGGTACACGATCGAAGGTCTTCTTGTGGTCCAAGAAAATGAGCAGGAACTGTTTGGTCTTCTTAGAGCATTTCTTCACTAGGTACTGTGGTGAATAGATTATATCAGTTGTGCTGTAATTTTTCATATATTTTGGCTTTCGGTCATTTGATGACTAAGAATCTGTCAAGAGTGCACTCGAAGACCTAAATAGTTTGATTAGGAAGTCAAATTAGACAGTAATTAGACAGTGAACAACCATTAAATGGACAAGTGATATGAGTAAATTTGGTAGTCAGAGGGTTTGCATTGTGTCAGGTTATTCAATATGTGAAGGAAAACATGAGGAAGATGTATACATATTTTATGAGGTACTGAATGAAGTGTTAACGAAGGTTCACACCAGAAATAGCACAGTATGCTAATCAATTATTTAAATGCAATGGAGGAGTATGACATGGTGATGGGTGTGTGTGTGGAAAAGAGAAAGATGTGGAAACTAAAAGGAAAGGGACATACTTACTGGATTTCTGTCCTGATGTGGGATTAGTAACTGTAAATGGGTTCTTCCAGCATAAATCTTGTAAATGGTACCATTGGTATCAGTTTATGATCTGTAAGTCAAGTCATCAACCCAAGGGCAGGCTGGATCCTCAAATATCACCACCAAAGGTTATACAGTTATGCAGAAAGTGCAAAAACCAATGAGGTATACTAGGCAAGATGAGGAGTAATGTGGTTAGCCACTGCTTTCCTCACTGAACCAAAAAGTGCTGTTGCAACAGGACTGGCCCTGTAGTTAGCACCTTTCACAGCATCCAGATGCAGTAGTCATGCTCTGAGAGTGTCATTACTCAGCATCACCCACACCTCAGTAGTTTCCATACCATCACAGCCATAAATGAGATGGAGACTTCAGTAGAAACAACATTCTGCTACGGTGAATACCAAGAGGTGGAAGCAAAAATACTGCATCTATCAAGAAATAGTCATAGGTGGACGGTTTATAGTAACTGACATCCAGCTCCTTGGCTTAATGGTTAGCACCAAAGCCTTCATTTCTGAGGGTCTCAGGTCCGAGTCATGGCCGAATTGGAGACTTTAATCGTGTCTGGTTAATTCCTCTGATTCGGGGACTGGGTGATTATGTTTGTCCAAACACTCTCATCTTCATTCACACACAATGCACTACAGTACCAATTACCACAGAAACACATAATAGTGAATACATCCTTCTACATATGGTTGGCATCAGAAATGGCATCCAGCTGTAAAACAGGCCAAGTCCTCACTTGTAACACAGATTGCACCCATCACTCTAGCAGGGTGTGGGAAAAGCAGTAGAAGAACTATTATTCACTAAATGTGAATTTAGGAAATCTCTAGGGAATGTACAAGTATTGATGAGTTTAATAAGCATCTGATCGGCAGAAAGCTGGTATTGCTAGGCTAAAAAGTTTAATACGAGTTCTGTCTGTAGACAGGTTATAAATGTTATAAAAGATTCATGGTGGATTAAGAAGTACAAACACAGCATAAGGAAAGGCTGTCTGAGATCGGAGCAGTAGTTAAAATCCAGTGGGTTCGAACCCCACTGCTGGCAGCCCTGAAGATGGTTTTCCGTGGCTTCCCATTTTCACACCATGCAAATGCTGGGGCTGTACCTTAATTAAGGCCATGACTGCTTCCTTCCCACTCCTAACCCTTTCCTATCCCATCGTCGCCATAAGACCTATCTGTGTCGGTGCGACGTGGAGCCACTAGCAAAAAAAGAAAAAAATCATTAGTGTTATTTAAATTTGACTGTGTAAATTATTCAATGTAAGAAGAAATGTAATGGCAAACATATTTTCTAATTACCATTCTTAGAGGAGTAGATGATTGAATGATGAAATGAACAAAATTATTTATTTTCTACCACTCTTATCTGTATAGTACTTGATATTTGTTAGTAATGAGCAGACCTAATTATAACTTCAGTATTACATGTGATATACTGCTGCATGCCTCTAAGTAAAAACAAGGTGAGGACTATACGTATTAACTACCACAAACTTCCAATAGGCCAGACAGTAATAAGATAAAAGGCCCAGAGGTATATCACAAAAGGATTTCAAACAAAATGTTACAATGAACTCTTTGGACATCTGCAGTGAACATTTTTTTTTGGAAATGATTACAAACCAAACTACAATAAGAAAATTCTTTGAAACTGACAGTATCCCCAACGTACTTTCCTGTAATCAATGGCATAAGTTACCGTCTAAAACAATCTCTACACTGCAATAGTAAGACATGCACCTGTAACAAAAGAACAGAAAACAAAGCATGATGAACTTGGCTCAGATAGTAGAGTGCTAGCTTTCTGACCCATATGTAGCAGATTAGATCCTAGCTCTGTTCGGTAGTATCTGAAGGTGCAGACAGTCAAGTGATAACAAATTCACTGGCATGTGAAAAGACTCCAATGGGAGAGAAATTTCAGTACCTTAGGATCTAAAAAAAAAAAAAAAAAAAAAATTGATAGGTAGTACAACTAATAACTTCAGTACAGTGTTCCGTTTCTAGAAAACCGAGCTTGATAGTTGAAGTTGCGTAAGTACAGCCAGTATCCAGTATTCAGGAGATAGTGGGTTCGAACCCCACTGTCGGCAGCCCTGAAAATGATTTTCCGTGGTTTCCCATTTTGACACCACGCAAATGCTGGGGCTATACTTTAATTAAGGGCACAGCCTCTTCCTTCCTACTCCTAGCCCTTACCTGTCCCATCGTTGCCATAAGACCTATCTGTGTCAGTGCAAAGTAAGGAAACTTGTAAAAATGAAAAATTCTAGAAAGTTAATGCAAGATGGAAAGAGCATATGATCAAGCAGAGTATTTTATGACACTAGTGCACACCAATGGTGTCTAATTACATAAGAAAACAAGTAATGAAACTTCCCAATAATCGTGCTTTTTCTCATTTCCTGGGTGACACCTCCTTTCAGAACAGAGTCTAAAGCTTAATCAAATTTAACTACAATTACTAAGCTGAAAACCTACAGAAGTATCACTATTATGCAGTTTAGTAGTCTACAAAAATATGTAAATAAAATATTCACTGTTATGTGACAAAAAACTTGATGTGTTCTTTGGAAGGAGTTATGTGCCTAATGCACATTGCTAACTTAAGAGATTAGATACTAAACACTAACAAAGATAGGAACCAAATGAAGTCATAAAGAGTAAACTAAATTCAGAAAACAGATTGTTGGACTTTGTACTTTGTGATCACTCAACAAAATACAAAATTCCAGTTACATAGTTCTTCATCAAAAACCTACTTGACTTGCAATTCCACATGCTGACTAAATGTGTTATTAAGAAAGTAGAAGAATGCAGGTTCTATGTTATTCAATTACTAACTGACAATCACATAATACATGTGTCACTGATGATCTTCTCATGGGAGCAATATGAAATATGTCGTGCACCTTTCAGCTTTCCTTCGATAAGTGTCATCTTACTCTCATAGCTACATGAAAGAACAATATATGAAAGCACAGAGGCTATAATGGGAGAACATGTAGTGAATTAGTATGAATAGCAGCCAGCAAATATCATGAAGATGTATTTTTTAGTAAAAAGCAAATTCAACCAAATAACTTTTTAAAAAAATGTAAAGTGGGCAAAACAATTATTCTCACAGGAAGTAACTACAGCACGTGAAATTCTTAATATAAGCAGGTGCCACTATGGTGGTGGTGATTTTTATTTTAAGAGGAAGTATAACTAGGTAACCACCCTCCACAGGTCATCATCATCATCATCGGTTTGCCCTTCCAGCGAGCCGGGTAGGGTGTTTGAAAACGAGCGTCTTCCAAAGTTGCCTATTCAAAAAGATTTTGTTGTCCAAGACAGATTCCCAATTACATCCTCTTCTCTCCACGTCTTCCCTCAGTTGGTCCATCCATCTTCTTCTTGGTCTTCCAGCTGGTCTTCTACCTGTTATTCTCTTTTCCAAATAAGCACATGGTAACCTTGTGCTATTCATTCGTTTAACATGCCCAAACCATTTAAGTCTAGATGACCTAAGTCTTTCCTCCATCGATTCATTTAGACCTATGTTAGATCGGATCTCATCATTTTTCACATGATCAAGTCGGGTCTTTTGGAGGGCAGTTCTAAGAAATTTCATTTCACAGGCTTGAATCCTACTACAATCCTTTGATGTTAGTGTGAAGGTTTTTCAGAGAATATGTAAGGATGGGAATGAAATATGACTTTTATAGGGTCATTTTTGTTCTTTGTGGGACCTTCTCATCCCATAGTAGGTGTCTAACGATACTGTAAAAGTTAGAGCCTTTGGTTACTCTGTTTGTTATTTCTATCTCAGCTCTGTTATTACTGGCCATTACACTTCCTAAATAACTGAATTGGTGTACTACTTCAACTTGGTGGTCCTGTATTTTTATGTTGCATTCTGTATTATGTCTGCTGATTTTCAATGCTACTGTTTTTGATGGGTTCAATTTCATTCCATAATCATCAAACTTCTTACACCATGTATTCAGATTATTTTGCACTCCCTCCTCTGTTTCATCCCATATTGCCACATCGTCTGCAAACACCAGAGCCTGAAGATCTTTATTACCTTTTCCTTTTAGTTCCTTTAAAATGGTATCTATAACTGCTATGAATAGAAGAGGTGATAAGGCACTTCCCTGTTGTACTTCTTTGGTTGTATTGAATCATTCAGAGTGACCATCTCCAATTCTGACACAGCTTTTACAATTAGTATATAGCATTTGGATCTTCCTAATAAGGTACTCCGGTACACCAAGTTTTCTAAGACTTTTCCAAATAGTTGATCTAGGAACATTATCATACGCCTTTTCAAGGTCCATAAACACAATAATTAGGTCTTTTCCTCTTTCCCAGTGTTTCTCTCCCAACATCCTCAAAGCAAATATCAGATCTGTTGTGCTTCTTCCAGTCCTAAAGCCATGTTGTTCCTCTTCTAAGGTAGGCTCTAGTATATCCCTTACTCTGGCTTCAATGATCTTCTCCATAATTTTAAGGCCGTGTGATAAGAGGGTAATGCCTCTGTAATTCTCACTTTTCCTTCTACTCCCTTTCTTCAAGATAGGAACTATCACCCCTTTTGTCCAATCTTCAGGTATTTCGTTATCTTTCCATATTGTTCTGAGAACTCTATGCAGCCACTGTATTCCTGGCAGACCAGCAGCTTTAATCATGTCAGCTGTAATTTCATCAGCTCCTGCTGACTTACCACTTCTCATCCTATGGAGAGCTTGCTCTACTTCTGTCCATTTAATTGGGATATCTTCCTCTATTGTTTTCTGTCCTACATCCTCAACAGAGATCTCTTTAGGGCCATTTAGGAGCTTGTCAAAATACTGCCCCATTGTATCCGTGATATCTTTCATATTGCGAATTATATTCCCATCTGCTGTCTCCAGAGCTGTAATTGTTTCTTTATCTGATCTTTTACTTTTTACTATTCCATATATCATTCTCATATTCCCTTTATTGTCTTCTTCCAGTTTAGTTGTAAATTCTTTCCAACTTTTCTCTTTTTCTTCCCGTACAATTCTCTTGACTTCCAACTTTCTGTATCTATATTCCTTTGCCATCTCTTCCAATTTATTGTTGTCTATTTGGTTACTGTTGATTCTTCTGTCAGACTTAGCCCCATCAAGAAGTTTTTTGGCTTTATTCCTTTTCAATATGGCTTCTTTCACTTTATCATTCCACCAAGATGTTCTTTTCTCTCTCACTCTTCTGCTTGTTCTTCCACATATTTTATCTGCACTACCAACCAGACTTGCCTTAAAATCATTCCATTCTTCATTATCTTTCTTTGTGTCTGTTGTTGGTATTTTAGCTCTGATTTCCTCTTGAAACTGCTGTTTGATTTCCACATCTTACAATTTCCAGTCTTTAATTTGTGGTTTTTTCTTCTTGTTTACTTTAATAATAGGTTTGGTGACTTTTAGGTCTGCAATGAGGAGTCTATGGTCACTATCAAGGCTCTCACTAGGTATCACTTTTACATCATGCACCTTTTCTCCACTTGACTTATCTGTGATGATAAGGTCTATCACTGATCTATATTGACCATCCCAGCTGTATCTCGTTATCTTGTGGCTTTCCCGTTTCTGAAACCACGAGTTCTTCACTAGAAGTTGGTTTCGAGTACAGAGATCAAGTAGAAGTTCACCCTCCTGATTTCTATTACCAAATCCATATGGACCAATAATGCCTTCATAACCTGACCTATCAGTTCCTACCTGGGCATTAAAATCCCCAATTATCATTATGTTCTCTTCATCAATGATGTCCTCTAGTTTTTCTAGGAAGCTTGCTTTTTGGTCATCGCTACAACCCTGCTGGGGAGCATAAACTTGGATTACAGTTTGAGTTTCTCCATTTAGGCTTATTTTAGCTTTGATTAATCTCTCATCTCTCTCCACAGGTGCCACTATTAAATACACATGATTTATTTCAAAACCTAGTCCACTCTTCAGGATGTCAACAATACACGAAAGCTCGATAAGAAATCAAATTATAAATTTCATTTTCAGTTCCTTTTTTTTCTTCTTCTGCTATATGCTTTACGTCGCACCGACACAGATATGTCTCATGGCGATGATGGGATAGGCAAGGAAGCAGCCGTTGCCTTAATTAAGGTACATTTGCCTGGTGTTAAAATGGAAAACCACGGAAAACCACCTTCAGGGCTGCCAACAGTGGAGTTCAAACCCACTATATCCTGGACGCAAGCTCACAGCTGTGTGCCCCTAACCCCACAGCCAACTCGCCTGGTATTTTCAGTTCTGTACTGACATTAATAGTATTTATATCAAATTCTTAGAAAGAATTTACTATAAGGGTCCACCTATTCAATACTTGATTGAAGATATTCACATTACAGGGGTCTGAAACGTGTACTAGTTTTAACATGGCTATTTAATGCGAACAGCCTCCATCAAGTATTGAATAGGTGGACCCTTATATTAAATTCTTTCTAAAAATTTAAAATAAATAAAATCAAGTGAAAGCAAGATGATATTTTCTACTGCTGTCAATCGGAGACTTCACTGGTTCGAAGATGATTCTCCCACATAGGCCTACATGAAAAGCAGACCAAGGAAATGAAATTGCAGGCAAGAAATTCCTTTGAAATTAAACTAACGAAGCAATCAAAATAACCACTTACTCCATGACGTACTGTGTTGGCTTTTTTTTTTTTAATGGCAACAAGGGCATTCAGAATTGATTCAGTCAAGTACTGCTTCAGAGGACTAAGACAAACATATGGGACAGATGTTTATGTCTGATTGTAAACGCGTTACATTCATAAAAAATAAAACCTCATGGCACTACAGCCCTTGAAGGGCCTTGGCCTACCAAGCGACCGCTGCTCAGCCCGAAGGCCTGCAGATTACGAGGTGTCGTGTGGTCAGCACGACGAATCCTCTTGGCCGTTATCCTTGGCTTTCTAGACTGGGGCCGCCATCTCACCGTCAGATAGCTCCTCAATTCTAATCACGTAGGCTGAGTGGACCTCAAACCAGCCCTCAGGTCCAGGTAAAAATCTCTGACCTGGCTGGGAATCGAACCCGGGGCCTCCGGGTATGAGGCAGGCACGCAACCCCTACACCACGGGGCTGGCCGTTACATTCATAACGAATAAAATAAAATTACTGGTACGGGTAGGTCATTATCGGACCTTCTACATCAAACACTGACTGGAGATAAGAACATTTTCTTTTTGGTGGCATTCTCCCTGTGATGTTAGAAAATAACCCTATCTCCTACCTAAAACTACTACATGAAGGTAGTTTCATGATCTGAAACATTTCTTGTGTGAGTATAAAATAGAACATAATTTTTAACCCAATATGACTGATAAAACATAAGAAATTATTGCATATCAGGTAAATCATTTCATTTATCAGTCATGCATTTTATTTTCAAGCTTCTCACTAGAATTCCATAAAAATTTCATCTCTGACATACGTGAGTGGATATGTGACTAGGAATGTTTCTAGCACAATACTGTTAGGAAAGTGCAGAGGAACTCCAATTCAGTGTTGATGGATCTTATTTACAATAAAGACAAAACCTTGGCAATAAATTAACTTTCTCCTCATTTTGAGGACTATTATCTAACTGTCGTAATATACAACTGAGAAAACAGTGCCTCATTTACTACCTAAAAACCGCCGGGCTGAGTGGCTCAGACGGTTAAGGCGCTGGCCTTCTAACCCCAACTTGGCAGGTTTGATCCTGGACTCAGTCCGGTGGTATTTGAAGGTGCTGAAATACGACAGCCCCGTGTCGGTAGATTTACTGGCACGTAAAAGAACTCCTGCAGGACTAAATTCCGGCACCTCGGCGTCTCCGAAGACCTTAAAAAGTAGTTAGTGGGACGTAAAACAAATAACATTATTATTACTACCTAAAAACCGATTGCGGAGAAGCTTAAAATGCTTTTCAGAAGATTAGAACCAGCTTCAACAAAATGTGATTCATTTTTGTGCCCAGAAAATTTCAGCATGTAAAGGTAATAAACATGAATGTGTGATGATGAAAATGATGCTTGTTGTTTACGGGGGCCTAACATCGAGGTCATCGGACCCTGATGGTACGAGATAGGATGAAATGTAATGACAATTAAAATTTCAAAATTCATCCAGTGACCAGAATTCAAAGCATGATAATGAAGAATGAATGAATGAATTAATATGAATTTTAAATAATCAGCAAATCCAATTCATAATAATGAAAATTAAAATAATTCCAAAATCCATCCACCGACAAGAATTCAAAAAGACATCACTGAATAATGATTATAAACTTACAAACAATCAGTGGGTCTGACCTGCCATCCTATAAAAATCAATTAAAATGGCAAAAACTGAACAAGGGACTGTTTCCAAAGCAAAATCCTAAATCAGTGATGCTTTTTGTCAAAAGGGGTCCAAAATCCAGGTCACCGGCCCCTCATAATGGTACTAATTGCTGGTAAAGTATAACCATGGTTTTCCTCATGTAGCGATACTAATTTCCGCCGCTACTTTTCCAATATTTCGTACAGATATCCGTTTAAACTATCACGAAGGTAATAATTTATTATATTAAATAACATGATAAACCTGTAAACATTGATTTAAAGAGAAGTTAAAGAGAATTCATTCACGGTAACTTCACTGGATAATTATGGTACTTAACAGCTTTTTGAATTGTTGATGATTGTTGCTACATGCACATGATAGTAGTGTAAATAAATACAAAGTCAGCTGATTCATTATTCCGATAATTTGTAGTCTTAGTTCCCTGCATACTTTGTACTTTCCACCTTCGTTTATTCATCGAGTAAAAGTTAATAATCAAATTCCTATATCCCAATAATATTGCACTTCAAGCCCCTGGCGGGGTTTTAACAGAAATTATAGTAGACAACCTCTTATTCTCAGCATTTAAGGACACACTTATTCTCTGTCCCGCGTAATAGGGAAAATAATACTAATCCACCAGCGGTAAAAGTTCATATAACCACACTTCAGCTGAAAATTGTAGTGTAGATACAGTACATTTAGATAGTGCCGTATCTTGCCTGCTATATTTGTGTGTTATCTTTCGTGTGTATCTATTAGAGCGTAGTACTAATAATAATTTGTCTAAGCATTTAGCTTTGTTGGTAATCTTTGAGTACAGAAGTTCTTGCAAATTTCATTTCTGTTTGTGCTTAGTAGTGACACACGGTACTGCTATCGTAATTAGGATACGTCTGAAAGTAGTTTAAAAATTACTGTAGTGTACTGTACAGTAGTATACAAGTAATATCCTATTAGAATTTAGTGCTCTTATTTTATTATTGTAAAATATTTGTGTAGTACTGGTGTAATAGAGGTATCCATAGAAACTCTTACTAAAAATCTGTTGTTATAATTAGGATAGGCTTAATTGAAGTTTGGAATTGTGTAGTTCTTGTGTATTACTTTCGATATTCAGTAACTAACAGCAGTTTTTATCCTGTTGGGGGTTGTAGGATAAAAAATAGAGTACGACTAAGTTGTATTGTAGTGTAGTCATATATTAATTACCTTATTGTTGTGTCATCTTTGAGTACTATCCCAGACAATATATCCCTCCGTTCATTTATTTTTTGCAAATAAGTTATTTTATATTTATTTTCATTTTTTCCGTAAAGAATGGCTAAGGAGCGCGAGTGTAAGAACTGTGGGTGTGGCGAGGCATTGAGGGGTATGAGGGAGGAGTTGGAGAGTTTGAGGGAGATAATTAGGATTCTCACAGAAGACAGGAAGGAAGATAGGACTCCCTCAAACAATGTACAGGTTACAGTAGGTGTACAAAAGGGAGGGGAAGGAAAGGGGGGAGTTGTAGAAGACAGGTGGTCTAATGTTCTAAGGGGAAGGAGATTGCAGGCTAAGCGCTCTATTCAGGATCAGAATTCAGGACAGGTGTCTGTGCGAAATCGGTATGAGTCACTCCAGGTAGAAAAACAGAGGGAAGATGAGGGACAGAGAACTGTTGCTGAGATGTGTGGAAGTAGGAGGAAGGGAAAAGGTAGGTAAGGGAAATGTAGAGTAGAGGATAGCAAAAGACAGGTGGAACAGGGTCATGGGAAGGAGAAAAGGGAGGAGGAAGTAGCTTCTGCAGCTATCAGGAAAGATAGGGCTGACCAGGAGGGGAGGGGATCAAATGAGGTGGGTAGGGTTGAGGCTCTGGTCATGGGGGATTCCATTGTTAGACACGTGGGGAAAGTGTGTGGAGGAAAGGGAACCAGGGTAGAATGTTATCCAGGAATTAGGTTGAGGCAGATGTTGAGGAAAGTAGAAGAGAAGGAGGAGGGGAAGGAGAAGGTGGTAGTGTTTAACGTTGGTACCAACAATGTAAGGCAAGCTGATATAAGTACCAACACAGTCGGAGATGTGTGGGATCTGGTAAATGCAGCACGGGTGAAGTTTAAGAAAGCGGAGATTGTTATTAGTGGAATACTGTGTAGGAGAGATACTGACTGGAGGGTGATTGGGGATTTAAATGAGACTATGAAGTGGGTATGTGGGAAACTGGGAGTGAAATTTCTAGATCCTAATGGGTGGGTAGGAGACAGGGATCTGCACTCAGATGGCCTTCACTTAAACCTCAGTGGTACATGTAAGTTAGGAAATTTGTTTGGCAGGGTAATAGGGTAGGGAAATGGGGTGGCATAGGGAGTGGTATTAAGTGAACAGGGAACTGGAAATCAAGTAGGGATGACATAAAAATGTTAGTGTTGAACTGTAGAAGTATTGTAAAGAAAGGAATAGAATTAAGTAATTTAATAGATATATATTTACCAGATATTGTAATAGGAGCTGAATCTTGGCTGAGAAATGATATAACGGATGCAGAAATTTTCTCACGGAACTGGAGGTGTATCGTAGAGATAGGATAGGAATGATGGGAGGGGGAGTATTCATTCTGTTGAAAGAAGAATTTGTAAGCTACGAAAAAGTTCAAGATGAGACACATGAAATTCTAGGTGTAAGGCTCATTTCTAAGGATAATAGGCAACTTGATATATTTGGAGTGTACAGACTGGGAAAGGGTAGCACTGACATGGATTCAGAATTATTTGATAAGATAATCAGCTATGTAGGAAACGACATGGAAAGAAATGTGATTGTAGCTGGAGATCTGAATTTACCAGATGTCAATTGGGAAGGAAATGCGCATGACCAACAAATGGCAAATAAGTTAATATGGGAAGGACAGCTGATTCAGAAAGTGATGGAACCAACCAGAGGGAAAAATATCCTGGATGTGGTGCTGATAAAACCAGATGAGCTCTATAGGGAAACTGAAGTAATAGATGGTATTAGTTATCATGAAGCAGTTTTTGTCGTAGTTAAAAATAAATGTGATAGAAAGGAAGGTCTTAAAACTAGGACTATTAGGCAGTACCATATGGCTGATAAAGCAGACATGAGACAGTTTCTCAAAAGTAACTATGATCGGTGGAAAACGGTAAATAAAAATGTAAACAGACTCTGGGATGGGTTTAAAGAAATTGTTTTTTTTTTTTGCTAGCGGCTTTACATCGTCGCACCGACACAGATAGGTCTTATGGCGACAATGGGATAGGAAAGGTCTAGGAGTTGGAAGGAAGCGGCCGTGGCCTTAATTAAGGTACAGCCCCAGCATTTGCCTGGTGTGAAAATGGAAAACCACGGAAAACCATCTTCAGGGCTGCCGATAGTAGGATTCGAACCTACTATCTCCGGGATGCAAGCTCACAGCCGCGCGCCTCTACGCTCACGGCCAACTCGCCCGGTAAAGAAATTGTTGAGGAATGCGAAAACAGGTTTGTACCTTTAAGGGTGGTAAGGAATGGTAAAGACCCACCTTACTATAATAGAGAAATAAAGAGACTAAGAAGGAGGTGCAGACTGGAAAGATATAGAGTTAGAAATGGCTGTGGAAGTAAGGAAAAATTGAAGGAACTTACTAGAAAATTGAATCTAGCAAAGAAAGCAGCTAAGGATAACATGATGGCAAGCTTAATTGGCAGTCATACAAATTTTAGTGAAAAATGGAAGGGTATGTATAGGTATTTTAAGGCAGAAACAGGTTCCAAGGAGGACATGCCAGGAATAATTAATGAACAAGGGGGGTGTGTGTGTGCGTGTGTGAGGATCTTCAAAAGGCACAAGTATTCGAGTCAGCAGTATGTAAAGATTGTTTGTTACAAGGATAATGGTGAGATAGGGGAGGAGACTAATACTAAAGAAGTATTAAAATTTACATATGATAACAATGACATTTACAATAAGATACAAAAGTTGAATACTAGAAAAGCAGCTGGAATTAATAAGATTTCTGGGGATATACTAAAGACAATGGGTTGGGATATAGTACCATATCTGAAGTACTTATTTGATTATTGTTTGGTCAAAGGAGCTATACCAGATGGATGGAGAGTTGCTATAGTAGCCCCTGTATATAAAGGAAAGGGTGTTAGACATAAAGCTGAAGATTACAGGCCGGTAAGTTTGACATGCATTGTATGTAAGCTTTGGGAAGGCATTCTTTGTGATTATATTAGACATGTTTGTGAAATTAATAACTGGTTCAATAGAAGGCAGTTCGGTTTTAGGAAAGGTTATTCCACTGAAGCTCAACTTGTAGAATTCCAGCAAGATATAGCAGATATCTTGGATTCCGGAGGTCAAATGGACTGTATCACGACTGACCTGTCTAAAGCATTTGATAGGGTGGATCATGGGAGACTACTGGCAAAAATGAGTGCAATTGGACTAGACAAAAGAGTGACTGAATGGGTTGCTATATTTCTAGAAAATAGATCTCAGAGAATTAGAGTAGGTGAAGCTTTATCTGACCCTGTAATAATTAAGAGGGGAATTCCTCAAGGCAGTATTATCGGACCTTTATGTTTTCTTATATATATAAATGATATGAGTAAAGGAGTGGAATCGGAGGTAAGGCTTTTTGCGAATGATGTTATTCTCTATAGAGTGATAAATAAGTTACAAGATTGTGAGCAACTGCAATGTGACCTCAAAAATGTTGTGAGATGGACAGCAGGCAATGGTATGTTGATAAACGGGGTTAAAAGTCAGGTTGTGAGTTTTACAAATAGGAAAAGTCCTCTCAGTTTTAATTACTGCGTTGATGGGGTGAAAGTTCCTTTTGGGGATCATTGTAAGTATCTAGGTGTTAATATAAGGAAAGATCTTCATTGGGGAAATCACATAAATGGGATTGTAAATAAAGGGTACAGATCTCTGAGGGCGTTTAGGGGTTGTAGTAAGGATGTAAAGGAAAGGGCATATAAGTCTCTGGTAAGACCCCATCTAGAATATGGTTCCAGTGTATGGGACCCTCACCAGGATTACCTGATTCAAGAACTGGGAAAAATCCAAAGAAAAGCAGCTCGATTTGTTCTGGGTGATTTCTGACAAAAGAGCAGCGTTACAAAAATGTTGCAAAGTTTGGGCTGGGAAGAATTGAGAGAAAGAAGAAAAGCTGCTCGAGTAAGTGGTATATTCCGAGCTGTCAGCGGAGAGATGGTATGGAATGACATTAGTAGACAAATAAGTTTGAGCGGCGCTTATAAAAGTAGGAATGATCACAATATGAAGATGAAGTTGGAATTCAAGAGGACAAACTGGGGCAAATATTCATTTATAGGAAGGGGAGTTAGGGATTGGTATAACTTACCAAGGGAGACATTCAATAAATTTCCAATTTCTTTGAAATCATTTAGGAAAAGGCTAGGAAAACAACAGATAGGGAATCTGCCACCTGGGTGACTGCCCTAAATGCATATCAGTATTGATTGATTTGCTTTTGATTTGAAGTGACATAGACTCATGGTGTTCCTCATATAGTGGTACTAATCAGAGGTAATGTACTACTCACAGGTAATGCAGACCTATGGTGTTTCTCACATAGTGGTACTAATCATAAGCAATGTAGACCCATAGTGTCGCTTATATAGTGGTACTAAATCACAGGCAGCACCCAGACCTGCAGTGTTTCTCACATAATGGTACTAATCACAGGTAACGCAGACCCATGTTGTTCCTCACATAGTGGTACTAATCACAGGTGACATAAACCAATGGTGTTACACACATAGTAGTACTAATCATAGGTACTGTAAACCAACAGTGATCCACCCATGATGGATACTAATCACAGTCCCATGGTGTTCCTCACATAGTGGTACTATAATACCAATATAGTTGGTCCGTTATTGGACATTTACCAATTGATGAGGCCAACTTAGCACACTGGGGTGAAATGCTGGCAACCAGGAATGAGTTAGCTGGAAAATTTATAATGTCCAATAACGGATCAACTATATTGGTATTATAAATTTACTCATTCGGAACAAATATTTCAGACTCCCTATGGGAATCAACATCTATATCACAGTGGTACTAATCGCAAGTAAAGTCGACCCATTGTGTTCCTCACGTAATGATACTAATCACAAGTAGTCTCATGGTTCTAATTCCATCATCCCTTGGTTGCCCCTTTTAGTTGCCTCTTACAACAGGCATGGGATATCGTGGTCGTATTCTTTGTCTGCGTCCCCCACCTACAGGGGGTACATGAATGTGTGATGGTATTTTATACTTGTCGTACTTACACTATGATACAAATGCATGAAAAAACAAAACATTACGGTCACAAGCCGCAGATTCATTGCCTCTAGAATGGAACCAGGAGGACAGCAGATATTTAATTTGAGCAAAATATTGCTATATGGAGAGAAGTTGAACATCTTAGACTACATGGATTAGAGTGCTGAGGCTAATAGGAAACAGTAGCAGACTGTGGTATTACGATTAAGGGCATTAAAGTTCTAGTCCATACAATGACAATAGAAAGTATAAGTACACAAATCCTAGGTTAACCAATGATAATTCATGCTTCAAGTTAAAACTCCCAGACTACTTGTCTTTGTGAGTCTAGACAACATGTTTTTGCACCGTGTATCATCAGGCTATTAGTGACTATGTTACTCCTCTTGTAAAATGTGGACATTTGACATTATTTGAGGGCAAAATATGGTATGGGATTCCGGAGTGCCCAACCTAACAATTGATGCAAATGAAAAGGTGAAGCAGCTCTTTTCTGGCACACCCCCAATATAAGTGAGCTGCATGTACCCTTTTAATCACATACCAGCCCTCCCACCTACCTTAAATGTCTTGCAGTACCGAGAATCGAACCCAGAAGTCTAAGAATAGCAGCTAATAGTGCTAACCATTACTCTATGGAGGTAGACAATAATTGAGAGAATGGTACGGTGAAAGCGGAGGTTCAGGAGGCATTTGGAAACTGACTTGGTATGTTTCAACACAAGTTAGAATAATGTATTGGTGAATTTAATATTTACAAATGGAGAACAACTGAGGCCTACAATAAGATGCCTGGTTCTTTGCATTCAGTTCAATGCTTCCTTCAGAATGCTGGGGGCAGGATGCAGATGTGCCATCAAGAAAGAGAGACTCTCTCAAGAATAGTGATTGTTTGACTAGCATTTGCAATGACAACATGAATTTTATGGGGAAATGTTTTATTCTCTAGGCCTACTGAAATATGCTTTCTTTAGAAGATGATGCACCAGTACGCATATATGTCATCAAAGCAGATCATTTTCACCACGTTGGAGAGCCTTCCCTTAACAGTCATGTTTCTATGGCAGTGTGAAGAATTACAATGTTTCACAAGATATTTGTTTACCAATATCCACATACTACTTACATCAGTATAATAATATCCTGAGGTAATAATACTTTCTACAGCAGGGCCAGTCTCTCATACACACGACAGTGACAGTGCAGGGGTGATTTCCTGAACAGACTGATAATACTCTTACTGTCCGGCTAGCTTACTTCCCTGATCTCAGCAACACTAAAATGTGTTGTCCGATGTATGATGTGGGAAAACTGGCCCAATCCTGCATTTGGGATATTATCCTAGCTTCCTGGGGAGAGTAGTAACTGAAAGCGAGTGCTATATTGCCCACCCTTCCCCTGAGGATACTGATGATTGTGTTGTATGTATGTTGGGTATTCAGCCCGAAGGCTGGTTTGATCCTCTGCAGCTCCGCCAATAGCTGTCATAAATAGCCTAGGTGTAACTGAAGAGGCGTACAAGGGAAATGAGGAGTGAGGTAGTTTCCCGTTGCTTTCCTCACTAAGCCAGCTGTTGCTATTACATATCAGTCTGCCAAGCCCACTGAAATGCATGCACCAACCGACCCTATGAGCGATATTTTCACACCATTCATAACAGGGACTGGCTGCATAAGGAATGGTATTACTAGCATCACTCATACCTCAGTCACTTTCATATTGTCAAAGCCAAGGATGAGACTGAGCCAGGTCAATGAAAGTAACAAATTTGATATAGCCCATACCAGAAGACATAGTGCACTGTAAACACTACATCTCACCAGCAAAGGCATAACTGATGATTATCAACACAGAAAACTCCTGGATGTTTCAACATACATACATACATACATACATACATACATACATACATTATCATTATAGACTGTTATGCCTTTCAGCGTTCAGTTTGCAAGCCTCTGAGAATTTACTAAACGTCGCCACAATCCTCCATTTGCAACTAGTGTTGTGGCCTCCTTTAGTTCTTATCTTTAAATCGTTAGAAACCGAGTCTAACCATCGTCGTCTTGGTCTCCCTCTACTTCTTCTACACTCCATAGCAGAATCCATTATTCTCCTAGGTAACCTATCCTCCTCCATTCGCCTCACATGACACCACCACCGAAGCCGGTTTATACGTACAGCTTTGTCCATCAAGTTCATTCCTAAATTAGCCTTTATCTCCTCATTCAGAGTACCCTCCTGCCATTGTTCCCACCTGTTTGTACCAGCAATCATTCTTGCTACATTCATGTCTGTTACTTCTAATTTATGAATAAGATATCCTGAGTCCACCCAGCTTTCGCTCCCATAAAGCAAAGTTGGTCTGAAAACAGACCGATGTAAAGATAGTTTCGTCTGGGAGCTGACTGCCTTCTTACAGAATACTGTTGATCACAACAAAAGCTCACTGCATTAGCTTTACTACACCTTGATTCAATCTCACTTACTATATTACCATCCTGGGAGAACACACAACCTAAATACTTGAAATTATCGACCTGTTCTAGCTTTGTATCACCAATCTGACATTCAATTCTGTTGAATTTCTTACCTACTGACATCAATTTAGTCTTCGAGAGGCTAATTTTCATACTATACTCATTGCACCTATTTTCAAGTTCCAAGATATTAGACTGCAGGCTTTCGGCACAATCTGCCATTAAGACCAAGTTGTCAGAATAGGCCAAACTGCTTACTACATTTCCACCTAACTGAATCCCTCCCTGTCATTTTATACCTTTCAGCAAATGATCCATGTAAACTACGAACAGCAAAGGTGAAAGATTACAGCCTTGTCTAACCCATGTAGGTACCCTGAACCAAGAACTCATTTTACCATCAATTCTCACTGAAACCCAATTGTCAACATAAATGCCTTTGATTTATTTTAATAATCTACCTTTAATTCCATAATCCCCCAGTATAGTGAACATCTTTTCCCTCGGTACCCTGTCATATGCTTTCTCTAGATCTACGGAACATAAACACAACTGCCTATTCCTCTCGTACCATTTTTCAATTAAGTGGCGCATACTGAAAATCTGATCCTGATAGCCTCTCTGTGGTCTGAAACCACACTGGCTTTCATCCAACTTCCTCTCAACGACGGATCGTACCCTTCCTTCCAAGATGCCAGTGAATACTTTGCCTGGTATACTAATCAATGAGATAGATCAATAGTTGTTGCAATCCTTCCTGTTCCCTTGCTTAGAGAAAGGTGCAATTACTGCTTTTGTCCAATCTGAAGGTACCTTACCAACACTCCACACTAATTTTACTACTCTATGAAGCCATTTCATCCCTGCCTTCCCACTATACTTCACCATTTCAGATCTAATTTCATCTATTCCTGCTGCCTTGTGACAATGGAGTTTATTTACCATCCTTTCCACTTCCTCAAGCATAATTTCACCAACATCATTTCTCTCCTCCCCATGAGCTTGGCTGTTTGCAACACCACCAGGATGATTTCCTTTTACATTGAGAAGATGTTCATAATATTCCCTCCACCTCTCCAGTGATTCCCTGGGATCTATTATGAGTTCACCCGAATTACTCAAAACACTGGTCATTTCCTTTTTCCCTCCCTTCCTAAGATTCTTTATTACTGTCCAGAAAGGTTTCCCTGCTGCTTGACCTAGCCTTTCCAAGTTATTACCAAAATCTTCCCATGACTTCTTTTTGGATTCAACAACTATTTGTTTCCTCTGTTTCTTTCATCTACGTACAAATCCCTGTCTGCTTCGGCCCTTGTTTGGAGCCATTTTTGATAAGCCTTCTTTTTACGTTTACAGGCTGCTCTCACTTCATCATTCCACCAAGATGTTCGCCTTTTCCCATCTTTACACACAGTTGTTCCTAGGCATTCCCTTGCTGTTTTTACTACAGCATCCCTGTATGCCACCCATTCACTATCTATATCCTGAACCTGCTTACAGTCTACTGTTCGAAACGTCTCACTAATCATATCCATGTACTTCTAATTTCCTCGTCCTGGAGATTTTCTACCCTTATTCGTTTGCAGACAGATTTCACTTTCTCTACCCTAGGCCTAGAGATACTTAGTTCACTACAGATCAGATAGTGGTCTGTATCATCGAAAAATCTGCGAAAAACTCATACATTCCTAACAGATTTCCTGAATTCAAAGTCTGTTAAGATCTAGTCTATTATGGATCTGGTACCCCTAGCCTCCTATGTGTAGCGGTGAATAGCCTTATGCTTGAAGAATGTATTCGTAACAGCTAAACCCATACTAGCACAGAAGTCCAGCAAACGCTTCCCATTCCCATTAGCTTCCATATCTTCCCCACATTTACCAATCACCCTTTCGTATCCTTCAGTTCTATTCCCAACTCTCGCAGTGAAATCGCCCATTAGCACTATTCTATCCTTGCTGTTGACCCTGACCACGATGTCACTCAATGCTTCATAAAACTTGTCAACTTTATCCTCATCTGCACCCTCACATGGTGAATACACGGACACAATTCTTGTCCTAATTCCTCCAGCTGACAAATCTACCCACATCATTTGCTCATTTACGTGCCTAACAGAAACTATGCTGCGTGCAATGGTATTCCTGATAAAGACCCCTACGCCAGACTCTGCCCTTCCCTTTCTTTCACCCGTCAAGTACACTTTATAATCTGCTATCTCTTCCTCGTTATCTCCCCTTACCCGAATATCACTTACTCCTAACACATCCAGATGCATCCTCTTTGCTGACTCGGCCAGTTCTACCTTCTTTCTTCCATAAGCCCCATTAATATTGATAGCACCCCATCGAATTCCATTTTGTTCGCCAAGTTGTTTCCAAGGAGTCCCTCGCCTGTCAAATGGGAGTGGGACTCCATTACTCCCACAGGTCCGAGGCTTGCTTAAAATGTTCTGAGCGCGGTAAATTCATGAAGCAGGATGCTACCCTACTTGCACATAGTCCAAGTGAGGATCTCTCCTCTAACGGGTTATGGACCACCGGTGAATTGTATAGTCCTAGCCGCCTGAGCACAAGGAGGGCCATGACTCAGAATATGTCCGAGATGCCCATTCCATAGCAACTGGTATCCCGACTCTCAGGACTACTTACTAGGCCACTCAGCCGTTGCCCATGGTTCACGAACTAGGACATGACTACAGTAACCCACAAACATGAACCATTGGATGTTTCAATCTTTAAAAAAAATTGTTGTTGCTACTGGTTATATGACGCTCTGACTCAGAGATGTCGTAGAGCAATGACGGCATAGGACAGGGCTTGGACTGCGAAGGAAGCAATCGAAGGGTTAATTGAGGTACAGCCCCATTATATGCCTTTTTTTCTTTGCCTCTGTGAAAATGGGAAAACATGTTAAACAATATTCCGGGCTGACGACAGTAGGGTTCAATTCCACCATCTCCCAAATGCAAGCAACAGCTACACGGGGCTGTTTTAATAGGCGGTGAGGAAATCACATACTGTACCCTTCTTAGGATCAAAACATTTTAATAAAAATTATAATTCCTGCACTGATATTTCAAATTTACTGATTTTCATGCAGTGTGTAAGGAATGGTATAGTTTTTATAGATCCAGAGGTTGTTCTTGTCCTTTGGTGTTTTCATGGTTATCTTCGTCTCCTCTTTCTTTTTGTCCCAGTGTATTTCTGCGTATTTGCAGTCATTTTCAGTGGCTATACTATTTGACTTGAACTGATTTCATGTGAATGGCCACCATGTACAGCAGCTGATGAGAGTCATCTACCAGAAGTTACCATGATGCCAGATTGGGAGTGAGGATAGATAATTTCATGAGTGCATCATGATGAACAATTTTTTAATAATATTGTAGTTCATTTATTGTAAACTATCTGTGTATACATAAGAGTGTAGTACATGGACTTGACATTTAATGCCACATAAATGATCCCTCTTCTCACAGTGACTTGTCATCATGTATATTATGTTTTCCTGTCTATATAAACTGATTTGTCACTTGTTTATTCCTCTTGATTACTCTTCATATGGTATATTTTACACAGAGAATAGTGCAACTGGTAGCAAGAATGGCTGGAGGGTAGCACAGCAAGTATAACAAACTTTGATACAAATTATTTTTTGTGACCACAAGGTGAGAAGTGACAAGTTCAAAAAAAAAAAAAAAAAAAAAAAAAAAAAAAAAAAAGTAAGCAAGCCCACATACCATATTATTAAATTAAGTAGGTGACATAGAAACTTGCAGTGCAATAAATAGCAAGCTATGAGAAATATTGTAGATAGGACCCATTACACAGAGGAAAGAAATAGAAATAAACAAATAACGGCAGAATCCAAAAGGAAATTGTGGGAAGTCTTTGCAATTAACCTGTACATGTGAGGTCAAGAGGAGGAGAAACCTGACTAAAGTGTAATTAAGAATCTTAAAAAAGGTTGAAAAGAGAAATTAACAGTATTTTTTGGAGAAATTGGGAGAACACACTGTAAATCACAGGAAAGTGCTGGACAGTTTGAAGGAATATTTTGGAAGTTAGTCAATGTAAACAAAAATCTTTCTGATGATGTTTTGAAGTAGAGTCCATGGGTGTATCTAATGGCTCCACAGGGCCCACAATCCAGGGAGGGCCAATGGATTCCGGGGGTCCAGTAAACCGTTTTATCCAGGCTGAGTGGCTCAGACGGTTGACGCGCTGGCCTTCTGACCCCAACTTCGCAGGTTCGATCCTGGCTCAGTCCGGTGGTATTTGAAGGTGCTCAAATACGTCAGCCTTATGTCGGTAGATTTACTGGCATATAAAAGAACTCCTGTAGGACTAAATTCTGGCACCTTGGCATCTCCGAAAACCATAAAGCCAAACACCAAAGATTTACATCAATGTCTAGCAAGCAGAACATCCTGTTATATTCTTTTTGGGCACATGTTAGCCTTCTGTTCAGATCCTAGTCCAAATTCAGATTGTTGTTTAACTGTCGCATGTGAATCAGCTGCCCCTATCAATACTGTTTATGCAAACTGCAGTCTTACATACATCCACAAAACATCTGCTCTTCCAGTATGCACAGTAAACACAGTAAAACGGATGCCTTTGTATTGTTTAATTATTTTTTATTACAACTGGCTCTACGTTGCACCGACACAATTCACGCTGTGATCAATCTCTAGTCAATACAGTTGGAGAAACCCCAATTCATGCTGTGATCAATCTCTAGCCAATACGTACACTTTTACATATACCTTCATCCATACAATAGGATAAATCCGATCTACACTTTGGATGTTTTCTAGTCATTGTAAAATAAAATATTTTATTTGATTCCTTGTTCACAAATTATGGCTTTTAGTTAATGTACATATTGTAGACTATGTAAATATCACAACTTTGTAATAAGCATAAGACCACTGTATTTAGTATTTGGTATTAATTTAAGTTTAGTATTAAGTTCCAATGTTAATAATTTTTATACTTTACCTTAAGATTAGTATTAGGCTGAAGATGCCCAAAACTAGGGTGAAACATGTCCCTAACTAGTGTTTATAATACATGTAGATTTTAATCACTACAAAATATAATTGTATTGAATAGGTGGACACAGTAATTTTATTCAAGAAATAATTTTTCAGATAAGTCTTGCGGCGACAATGGGAGTGGGAAGTAAGTGCCCGTGGCCTTAATTAAGGTACAGCACCAGTATTTGCCTGGTGTGAAAATGGGAAATCATGGAAAACCCACTATCTCCCGAAAGCAAGCTCACAGCCGCGCGCCCCTAACTGCACGGCCAACTTGCTCGGCGTCTCTGTATTCATGGCCTACACAAAAAGAGGAAGCTATTATGCCATAATATTATTAAATAATAGAAACCTCAAGTGCACTTTCTAAATGGTCTGATATGTAAATGAAACATACGTGAAACACGAAGCAGATATTTCGACCAGGTTAAAACTATCATATGAGTTGTAATTTATACTCATTACTCCACGGTGCAGTATAGTGAATTGAATTTATTGATGATTTACATGCCACTGAGGCTGAAAAGCCCCTTTATGTAGCGTCTTTGTGTAATACAATACAGGTTTATGAACACACTAACTACATTTTTATAATGTAGGTAACCCAGTTGTTAAGGTATGATACACGAGAAAATAGTCCAGCTTGAGGTGTATAGAACATAAGGTGTATCTTATAAAATACTTGACTGCACCTACTAAGACAAATTTTAAATGTAACGTTAAATTGATGAGAGTGTGCCTCATGGTGCATATGACCATCTAAAACACATGACAGCACTTATAATGTCACTGTTAGATTATAACAAGTTAAAATGATGAAGTGCGTCTGACCGTAAAGTATAAAATTTGAGAAGGTATCATACCTTAACAACTGGGTAACCTTCACTGATTTGCTTTCAATGTTTTAACTTGTCAGGCCTACAATTTAATTTTTAACATTCGTCATTTTATTTGCTGTCATGTGTTTAATATTTTAACTAGTCATAATTTAACACGTTTCTTGTAAGTGCTATCATGTGTTTTATATTGTTGTTTGATAAGTTGTGTTTTGCTCAATTGATTCATTGGCTGATGGTGACGCGTAATGAGCGTCGAAACTAGTACTAATATTCTTTAAACGACATGTGATATATACTCACATTAATAAACATTCATTGTATTGAAAAGATGGACCCTTAACATTTTCATTTTACTGTAATCCCAGTTCAATACAGAACAGAATGAAGTTTCTAACTTTCATTGTTGAAGGAAACTGTTTGTTTCAAATGCTCCCACAAGAAGAAGTCTTTTTATTGGCTTTACATTCCACTAACTGCTTTTACGGTTTACAGAGATTCCAAGGTGCCAGAATTTAGTCCCGCAGGAGTGCCAGTAAATCTACTGACGCAACACTGATGTATTTTAGCGCCTTCAAATACTACCAGACTGAGCCAGGATCGAATCTGCTAAGCTGGGGTCAGAAGGCCAGTGCCTCAACCGTCTGAGCCACTCAGCCCGGCTACCACTCATTTTCCTGGATGTCTCTCTTTCAGGTGGTTATGGACAGCTAACGTCCAATATGGTGAAGCTCTGTCCCGTTGAAACCACATTGTTAAACATTCCCCAGGTGGCACATCCTCCAGCAGAAGTGGCAATACATGGCATAAAAAGTGAAGGTAGCATGTTCCTATTAAAAGCCCTCAAAGAAATATGGTCCGATAAGGTGATCATCGAAGATTCGACACCATACATTCACTCCCCATTGTACTTGATAGGCTAAGGGGGAATTGTCAGCACTCCAATAGTGCATGTTATGGCGGATGAAGGTACCATTATTGGGGAATCGGGATTCGTCTGAGAAAAGGATTTTTTAACTAGAATGCTGCATCATTGTCCAGTTTTCCTAACAGTAACTGGTAGAAATTCATTCAAGCTTTGAGATCACAACCATGGAGCTCCTGGTTTAGCTGTAGCTGATAGAGGTGATATTTATGTAAAACCAGTAATTGGGAGCAGATGCATATGAAAAGAAGTCTTTATTTTCCATCTTTGCTAGTTGAGTAGTATATCTAAAATATGCTAAATTCACTTCTAATTGTGGAATTTGTCTATTTGTATGGTATGCTTTTTTTTTTACATAATTTATGAGTTAGTTTGTGAAAAAAAATATTTTTCTATTTTCTAGTACCAGAAAGTGGCACTAAATAAATTTTAAAATGACACTACCGGGCGAGTTGGCCATGCATTCAAGGGCGCGTGGCTGTGAGCTTGCATCCGGGAGATAGTGGGTTTGAATCTCACTGTCGGCAGCCCTGAAGATGGATTTCCGTGGTTTCCCATTTTCACACCAGGCAAATGCTGGGGCTGTACCCTAGTTAAGGCCACGGCCGCTCCTTCCAACTCCTAGGCCTTTCCTATCCCATCGTCGCCATAAGACCTATCGGTATCAGTGCGACGTAAAGCCACTAGCAAAAAAAAAAAAAGAGAGACACTACTCATGTTTAAATTTGTTCTAGTGTTTCCCACATGGCATTCTTAAGAGAAGCACAGAAAAAAATTTTAAAATTCCAATAATATGAAAAGGGCATAAATGACCAAATAAATGACAGGCTACATTGAAGGCATATCTTCACACTGCCTCTTTCTTTACTTCCAAATGAACAAAGAAAAAAATAGTGCTGAACTTAACAAGACAAATATACACAAAGTAGACTAAAACTCCACCCAAGCAAGGTCTAATAATAATAATAATAATAATAATAATAATAATAATAATAATAATAATCATAATAATAATAATAATCTGACTACCTCTGCCAGATCTGAACCCGCAATCTTGAGACTGGAAAGCCGACATTCTACCACTATTCCTTGAAACATATTTCATCAATCAGAGAGAAGAAGTGTCCTATGTGTTATAATACCGTAGATTGGAGGAAATGAAAATGGAGAGAGGAAAGATTGGTGATGGACAGAAAGTTAATCCCGGTCCAAGTGTAATCGGACTTGATGAATGAACTAGTCTGTAAAGTCCCGTGTAAAGTTAAAGATGCAGAGGCGACATTAAAATCACACATGCACTAGTTGGGATTTGAATCGTGATTTCCTTCGCAGGAAGTCAGCGAGGATGTCCCCACTACCAACACTACTACTTATCACTATTGCATCAGAATAACTCGCAGTAATTTTACATACCTGCTTATTGCAGTCATCGAAGAAAACGTTGGTCACTTTACTGACTGCTTCGAAACGTATAGGATTTGGGGAGAGTTCGAGATAATGCCGCTCAATAAAATCACCTGACATCTTAAAGGTGAACCTCGATCAGGAAACAAGGTTAGTACCCACGACAACGTCTGTTCAATCTCAGGAGGTCAAGTACACGATATGAAAATTGTAATCTGAGCCATGGAACAATTTCCTTAAACTACAATCTGAAAAGCAATGTAAAATTCCAGCTAACCTATACAACCGTATTGTAAATGTGTGTAAACATAGAAACCAATTGAGCATCAAACGTCATACATCAGTGTAGCCACACGCTTCACACAGAAATTTTCAATGGGAAAGAAAGATTATCGTTGGATCCAGAAATTACTTTCTATAACATGAGATTTAGCTAAATAAATTCTTTCCATAGCACCAGTTTTGGTATAAGAAGTATTATATTCGTATTGTACTTTAGCCGGTAGTATTGCAATATAACGTTCTCTAGTGGAGGTCGGATCCAACACCAAGAAGCTATTTTTATTAAGACTGCCAACCTGGCTCTTTTCCATATTCGAGAGTCTTTTATTACTAGAATTATACAAGCACACCGCGGGTAATACGAAATTTGCGACAAATTGGACTACAGTTCCTTATGTGTTACCGTTATTTTATTCATGTATATATTTTAGTACATGAAATAATTCATCATTTATTATAAACATCATCCGTTGAAATTACTCACATGTTTAGATAATCATTTATTTGTCAACCACCCATTAATTGCTACAAAATAGTGCAACGTACCGTACATCTGACGCACGAAAGTAGGGTATAATATGTGAAAGTCTGTGTATACAACTGTAACAAACTAACATTATTTGGATGCCATTAATACACACGTACGTGGATATAAAGGGATTAGAAAAGAAAGGTAAGTTATTTCGACTTTTTCTATTTGCTGAAGATAAATGTAACCTACCTAACCTCGTATCGCTTAATATATTGGGATCGTTATTATAGTATTATTCTAAGATATAATTTCAAGTATCGGCAATCAAATACCTGAATGTCAATTTGGATTCAGGAAAGACAGGACAGGACCACCCAGTTGCAAGGATAACAGAAGATCTTTTAAAGTACCGTATAACTACCGGTACAGATGTATAAATAACAACGTGGGAACATCGAAACGGATTATTCAGACGAATGGCGTATTGCAGGGGGACCCTATCAGTCCTACACTATTTAACATCAATACACCAGACATCAGGAAAATCATTAAGGAGAACTATAATCCTGTATGCAGACGACATGGTGATTGGGTTTCCTGTAAGGACAGAAGTACAAGAAGCAATTAACAAGCTGGAGAATTGGGCCAGGGAAAACGATGTCACTATAAACCAAGAGAAAACTGTACAGATGACATTTAGGAAGGATGGAAAAGCAGCAGCAACCGACCAAATTGTGTTTTCAGGCACTCCACTAGAGAGAGAGTTAACAAATTCAAATACCTAGGGATTACACTGTAAACAACAGCATCATCATACAGTCTTCACATAGAAGAAAGGACAGCAGCAGCAATCAGGGTAATATACTACATAAAGAATATTAGGAATCTGTCTATCAACGCGGCGATGGCACTATTTAGAAGTCCAATAGGCCCGATCATCACGTACGGCATACAGATCATCTGGGGAAAGTTAAAAATAGGTGAATTAACACAAAACTAAAAAGGTGAAAGCGATGTACATGAAAAGAGCAATGGGATTAGGGAAGACAGCCCCTTCACGACTTCTAGGCCTATACGAGATGATGGGTGAAACCTACTTCATAGAGGATATCAGGATCCGACACCACCTACCATCAGCAGGACCATATCAAGAGCTACTAAGGAACCGAAATAAGAAGAGAGAAGAAATACAGCTGGAATTCTACAGCTCGCCTGCTATGGTGGCGAAGTCCTGGACCAGAGAGAACCAGAAGCAAAGACATGTAATAGCCAGACTTTCAGTACATGGCTTTCACTACAACCTGTGTATTAAGAAGCAATTTCACAAACCAGATGTAGATTGCGTGTGTGTACTGTGCAGCAAAAATTGTGACACATACCACATACTAAAGTGCATGAAAAGAACAAAGTCGATCACGGACTACAGTATGGACAAAGATTCTGTACTATGCTCAACTGAGCACACCTTCTTTTTATTATTCTAAGACATCTAATAGCTGTGTTTTGTGATATTGCATGTACCGTTGTGTTATCTGTATTCACACATTGCTTGAATATGATAAATTGTTGACTTTTGTTGTGGGTTAACCATGCCATATTGATATCAACTATTCCCTGTCTTTGACAAATACTTTCTAATAATAATAATAATAAAAACTGAGAAATGATAATTTTTTTTTTTTGCTAGTGGCTTTACGTCACTCCAATACAGATAGGTCTTATGGCGATGATGGGATAGGAAAGGGCTAGGAACCATGGAAAACCATCTTCAGGGCTGCCGACAGTGGGATTCAAACCTACTATCTCCTAGATGCAAGCTTACAGCTGCGCGCCCCTAACTGCGCGGCCAACTCGCCCGGTGAAAAATGATGTCAATCTAGGCTGCATGTTTATACTTCATATAAGTATCTTTAAGTAAGTGTAAAGGTTTGTAGATAAAATTAAAAATTAGCAACTCTAAAAGTATTCAAGTGATAGTTTGTTTTCATTTCTTTCACTAAAGTAGAGTCTTCACTATCTGATCTAACCTAGTGTGAAGAGCAGTGGCGGAGTGTGAATGTTCCACAATTGTTAGCAATATTATTTTAAAGCTACTGTACTTCGTGAAAGATGCCAAAATTAAAACATTCCTTTGTGTTTAGAAGTAGGCCTAAATAAACTAGTTGTTTTTTAGTTTTGCGAACAAATACTCTATTTTAGATTACATGAAGACAAAAGCTCAAATGTAAGTTAGAAGGTGCGTCTAAAAAGTTTGGTGAATGATACAATAACTCAAAGAAAGCAGAAGTTAAAAAAAAAGGTACCGGTACCTTTATTTGTCTTCAGAGTATTCACCATCGGCCACAATACACTTTTGGCAATGTGTATACAGCTGTTAGAAACTGGCAGAGAAGGCATCTTTTGGAATGGATCGAAGCACTGATGTCACACGTCTTTCGATGTCCGGTATGTCGGCACAATGTGCACCTTACAGGATTCCTTTGAGGCGGGTAAGCAAGAAGTCTGCAGGCCCCAAATTCAGAGAGTAGGGTAGATGTTCGAGAACAGTTATGCTACCAATATAATGGTCCGTTATTGGACATTATAAATTTTCCAGCTAACTCATTCTTGGTTGCCTGCGTTTCGCCCTCGTGTGCTAAGTTAGGCTCGTCAGTTGGGACTTAGCACACCACCCAATACGCAAGAAGTTGCACACACGAATCACAGTGTGTGGGTGGGCGTTGTCGTGGAGGAGCCTCCACTTTCCAGTCCTGTAGAATACTGGCCAAACCTGCCAGGTGTGTAATAGCAACTGTTGATGGCGAACTATTTTGTCGTTTCTACAGCAGCTATTGTTTTTGAGTTGATCTGGGAGTTGGTATCCTTTTCTGTGTAAACACTGATATAATTTAAACCATTGATGAAGTTCAAATAATATATCCACACTTTAAACTAAATAACACATCAAGAATGTTGTGGTTGATGGCGAACTATTTTATCATTTCTACAGCAGCCATTGTTTTTGAGTTGATCTGGGAGTTGGTATCCTTTTCTGTGTAGATGAGCAACTTGATTGATATTTATGTTTGTTCAATAGTGATTTGGGTCAAATGCATAACCAACAAATAGCTTTTAAAACAAAACCAGCTTGCCGGCGGACTTGAGCGAAATAAAATAGCTCTCGTGGATCAAACACACAACCCCCTGTGTTTGGGGGGAACAGACAAAGAATAAACCCACGGCATTCTCTGCCTATCGTAAGAGGCAACCAAAAGGGCGACCAAGGGATGATCGAATTAGAACCATGAGACTACTTGTGATTAGTACTATCATGCAGGGAACACCTTGGGTCACTTTTACTTGCGCGTAGTACCACTGTGTTATGCACACAATAGGTTTGCAATTAGTAGAGAAAGAGTGTGCTTCCGGCTGGGTTTTACAGTACCTGTGATTAGTACACTATATGAGCGACACCATGGTTCTGCCTTGCCTATGATTAGTACCCACTATGTGAGGAACACTACGGGATAGTATGAGTCCCTATGGTTAGTACACGTATGTGAGGAACACCATAGATTTGCGTTGCCTGTAAATGGTGCCACAATGTGCGAAACACCATAGGTCTGTGTTACATGTCGAATTACATTACCTGTGAGTAATACCATAATGTGTGGAATACCGCCAGTCTATGTTACTTTTGATTAGTACCGCAACACGACAAATACCATGGTTCTACTTTCCTAGTGATAAGTACCGTTATGGATTATGGACCCCTTTTGACTACAAGCATCATCAATTCAGTATTGTGCTTTAGAGGCAGTCCCTTTGTCAGTAATACTATTATTTAACACTAGTTTCTGGAACTGTGGGGCATTGCGGGTCAGATCCACTGATTGTTTTAAATTCATATCCATCCATTCATTCTTCATCCTCATGTTTTGAATTCTGGTCAGTGGAGGATTTTGGGCTTTTAAATTGTAGTTTCATTTCGTCTCATTTCATACCATTAGGGGCCAATGACCTAGATGTTAGGCCCCTTTAAACAATAAGCATCACCTCCTTGCCTGTGATGATGGTGTTCAAAAAAAAAATGAATCTCAGTCAGTGTGCGTCGCACAAATCCAGAACTGATCTTCTGCGTACCCAAATTGTTGTGAACGATTCATCATCTGATATCCTTCTCAGAGATTTTTGCTGATTTTCTGCCAGCACTTGTCGCACTTACTCAATGTTTTCTGCAATTCTGCTTGTTGACGGTTGACCTGTACATGGCGCATCATCAAGAATTTCCTGTCCATCCCGAAAGCATTTGAAGAGTCATTAACACATTTTCTGCTTACCATGTTTTCTGTTCCATACGCTTTCAGCAACATTGCATGTGTCTCCGTCTCTGATTTTCCTAATTTGTTACAAAACCTGATGTTTATGTGTTAATCCATGGACTATGAGATGAGTCTTTACACACACACTGTGTTCGACTGGCTGCAGCAGACTATCCTGCCTCAACTCTGTTAAGTGCTACATAGCGCTTCTCGAGATGCCCTTCTATTCACATGCACACAGTGTTACCACACATTGCTGTTGTGATATCAGTCCATTCACCATACCTTCTTAGACACACCTTGTATTACAATTATTAGAGGAAATAATATATTGAACGTGAGCTTCAAATTATTAAGATATTTAAAAATTCCTAGGTGAATATAGCATCATGTAGGCCTACCTTTTATTTTTTGTTTGATGGTATCTATTTCAAAACTCGTAAGTAAGTTCCAGACTACGACTTTTCTGGGCAAAAATTTCTGTTACAGTCTTGAAAATTTGGAGCTTGCTTGTTCTCTGTAGTTTTCAAGAGTTATATTTGAATGATAAGGAGTGCAAATTTGCAGTAATTTGCTGAGCTTGTGTGGTTATGAGATATGTGCGGATTCTTTTATTGCTGAGAAACTTCTCTCGACTGAGTAGTTTTACTTTGTTGCTTCTGGTAAGGCAGAATTTAAATAGTTTTAATACAATATTTATAGAGTTATCATGTAATTGATGTAATTGAGTTTTGAATTCTGGTGAGGAATAAATTACAGAAAGTCCAGACGTAAGAACAGATGCATCATAGTAACATCTATATGAAGTAATAACGAATTGGTATACATTTCTTGGGAAATTTGTCATATATGAAGCCATTTCTTTTCAGTTTTGACTCAGTTAATTTATAACTGTTAGGCTCTTCAGTCTGTCAGAATTTATTTATGAATAAATAAAATTTAGATACTTTCTGATAAAGAAAACACATGATAACTGACTATTTTTAATCAAGTTTTTCTTTTTCAGGTTTATGTTTTCTTTTTCAGATAGTTTCTAAATTTTAATTTTTCATAAATTAGTTTCGACAGACTGAACAATCTAACAGTTATAAACTTCTTGGAGAAGACATTAAAGAATTTTTCAAAGTTGTTGGGACCCAGGAGAGGTAAAAACTCAAGTTTTTCTCTGTTTCAAAATCAGTTCTGCCAACGATTGATCATTGTATATGAAATTTCCAAATACTATATAATCTGTAATAAGAAGAAGTTCTATCATTATTTATAATAGAAATTCTTGGCCTTCGACAAGGAAATTATTTGCTTCATCACACGATTGCCAGAATTTTTCCAAGTTGTTCGTGTTTTAGGGAAAATCTATAAATTCTTATAGACCTACTTGTTTGGTAGATTTTATAATGTCATTAAATTTTGCTTGCATTATCATCATCATCATTTCCCTTTATCCAGCTGTAGCCGGGTAGGGGCAAATATGGTTCCTCTCCACTTTCTTCGGTCTTTCCACCACTCCTTCTCGAACACTGTGTCCCAGTCCAGGTTTCTTTCTATAATACTGCATTGGATTGTGTCCTTCCATCTCAGTCGTGGTCGTCCATGGCCTCTCCTTCCTTGCATTTGCATTTCCATCACCTTTTTTTTGGAATTCTTTTATCACTCATTCGCTTTATGTGCCCAAACCATCTTAGTCAGCTCTTCTCCATTCTGTCATTCATTTTTTCCACTCCAATTTCTTCACGGATTTTCTCATTCCTTATTTTGTCTCTTCTACTCTTCTGTATCATACTCCTCATTTTGGCTGCCTGTATTCAACTCTCATCCTTCTTTGTCATTGTCCAAGTCTCTGCTACGTATGTTGTTATGGGTACGAAATACATCTTGTACATCGTTTCCTTTACTTCCGTTGGCACATCTTTGTCCCATAACATGTTTCCTAGGCTATGATAGAAACAGATTCCAGCTTGAATCCTCTTACTAATCTCAGTATCCAGGCGAGCTTTCTCCATTAATTCACTCCCCAGGTACTTGAACATCTCCACTACTTCCAGGGGCTTGTCTGCAAGTCTTATCTGACCTTAAACTTCTTTCTCCCCTCTAGTCGTAACAAGAGTTTTACTCTTTTCTACACTTATTTTCAATCCACATTCTTCGATCTTCCCATTCACCACATCCAACTGTTCTTGAACCTTCATGTCCTCTTCTCTCCAAATCACCATATCATCTGCAAATAACATGATGTTCATTTCTCTTCCTCCATATGTTGCTTTTGCTGTTCTCATGATGTCATCCATTACTATTGTAAATAGGATTGGCGATAGAACACTTCCCTGTCTCAGCCCACTAGTTATTTTGAACCAACTTGTCCTGCCAACTTGTGTTTGCATGCAACTACAACATTCCTTGTACATTATCATTTTTATTAATCCCTGTCCAATTCCTTTTTGTACCAGACTGTCCCAAAATTTTGGTCCACCAGGCGAGTTGGCCGTGCGGTTAGAGGCGCGTGGCTGTGAGCTTGCATCCGGGAGATAGTGGGTTCAAATCCCACTGTCGGCAGCCCTGAAGATGGTTTTGCATGGTTTCTCATTTTCACACCAGTCAAATGCTGAGGCTGTACCTCAATTAAGGCCTCGTCCGCTTCCTCCTCACTCCTAGGCCTATCCTATCCCGTCGTCGCTGTAAAACCTATCTGTAATACCAATATAAATGGTCCGTTATTGGACATTATAATTTTTCCAGCTAACTCATTCCTGGTTGCCAGCGTTTCGCTCCCGTGTGCTAATTTGGGCTCATAAGTTGGTACTTAGCACACTCACCAAGATGCTTGGCTAGTGCATACCGTGGAGGCCACTGCGTAGGCTACTTGGAGCCACCGGCAATGCCAATGCACTATGAGAGACTTTGTCTCATTACCAAAAATTGATGCCTGCTTGGCCATCAGATGATATAATTTATAATGTCCAATAACGGACCATTTATATTGGTATTATAAATTTACTCATTCGGGACAAATATTTCAGGTTCCCTATGGGAATCAACTTCCATATCATCAGACCTATCTGTGTCGGTGCAATGTAAAGCCACTCGCAAAAAAAAAAAAAAAAAAAAAAAAAAACTAGTCCTGGGGACACGTCATATGCCTTTTCATTGTCAATGAATTTCATCTCCATATCATTCCCATACACCCATTGCTTTTCCATTAGTTGTCTCATAATGAAAATGGGCTCTATTGTTGACTGACCTTCCACTTCTGAAACCAAACTGATTTTCCTGTATCTGATTTTCAACCCTCAACCTTATCCTACTTTCCAATATCCTCTCCATTATCTTAGCAACATGGGATATCAGAGTAATTCCCCTGTAGTTCTTCCATACTTTCTTATCGCTTTACTTGAAAATTGGGATGATTATTCCTTTTTGCCAATCCTCAGGGACCTACTTATTGTCCCGGACAATCCTGAGAACTCGATATGTCCACTGCAGTCCTACAGCTTCAGCTTCCAGTATTATCTCCACTTAAATTTCATGTATTCCAGCATTCCATTCTTCATCTTTCTTACTGCTATTTCAATTTCATTCATTGTAATTTCTTTATCCATTTCTTCATCAACTAATTGCCTTTCCTGGTCGTCCATTGAATGCCTGTCATTAGTCCTCATGTTCTGCAGCTTCTGAAAATACTCTCTCCATCTATTTCTTATTTCTTCTGGCTTTGTCAATATTTTGCCGCCTTCATCCTTCACAAATCTGGTGTTTACTTGATCTCTCTTTTTGTTTCTTGAGATACCATACAGTAATTTCTTGCTGCCCTGCATATCATCTCTCAATTTCTGTGTGAATAAGGCCCAGCTTTTCCTCTTTTCTTCCTCCACTACGTTCTTGGTCAAATTCTTTGCCTCCACATATTTTCTTCTACTTTCTTCAGTCTTAGATGTTTTCCATGCCATTATCTTTCCCTTCAATTTAATCTTTACCCTATCATTTCACCAGTGTCTCTCTTTGTCTTTCACATTTCCTGATGTTCTACCACATACCTTTTCTGCACATCTAACCATTGCTTCCTTAAATCTTTTCCATTCATCTTCAACATTCCCCACCTCCGTCCTGGGTACCAAGGGTATTATTTCCCTTTGAAATTCTTCTTGTATGCTTTTCTTCTTCAACTTCCATACTTTAATCCTTTCCTCTCTTCTTAATGGGGGTTTTTCAATCTTTCCCACTGTATCCTTCTTTCAGAGGAATCTCTCCCGTACCCCTCTTTTTGGTCTCACACAGTCCAAGTATGGCTATATCTTTTTCTTTCATGAAAAGAGCTGCGCGTCGCTTTTAGCAGGGGACGCCCTAGCCTTTACCGAGGCACCATATCTGCTTTATCCATATAGGCTATTGTTACGATGGGCTCGCCACACCCAAAAGGCATTTTATACCTACTGCCAGGTTCAAAATTAGGCCATCCCTAACATGGAGACAGACGCCTTTCATAGCCGCTCCTCTGCAGTACAGACGCTATGGGTTTTCCCCATCCGCCATCTCCACCATACCGAAGTCCACCTTTTCCGCTGTAGATGTCGTTGAGGTCTTCACTCATAACCCTGAGCTGGAACCCATACCAGATGTTACACATCGGGTCAGTGTGCTCTGGGACTCACATAGGCAGGGCCGCCACTCTCTGGGTAGGGCTGCCTCCGAAGAGGGTCCCTACCTGCTACCTTTGCTTTGCTTGTATTATATCAAACTAAATTTTTGTCTGTGCTAGACATTCAGTAAACAAGCTGAGAGAAAAGTTGAAATCGAGATCTTGTTGTTTACTGCTGAAGCCTCTGTAACAAATCAAAGGATTCAAAGCAAAAATCCAGCACGTAGGAGCTGCTGCAGGTACAGTAAGTGTTTTTCACAAAAGTGTTTGAAAGAAGAATTTTACACTCTTTACTTTAGTCCGCAGATTGTTTTGGAACCAGATTTAGTTTATGTGCTTAGCAATGCGGTTTCCTATTCATCTTTGATAAACTTTTAGGCCCATTGTGCACTGCACTTCCCACAGGTACTGCCACCTTGATGCAGGCAATGTTGCGTTGCCGGGTGTTTCTGGAGGCTTGCGTGCTCGAATGACCCTTAGACCTATGTCAGCGGGAGCTATGGCTCCTGGTTGTGCCACCCAAGCTGGACAGGTCTAAGGCAATGCGCCAGACTAAAAGCAGTACCCTGGTCCTCCAGGTTGACGTTTTTGAGCACCTTCAGTACCACCGGACTGAGCCAGGATCGAGTGTGCCAAATTGGGGTCAGAAAGCTAGCACCTCTACCCTCTGAGCCACTCAGCCCAACAATCTGAAGAAGGAAATTAAGAAATATACTGTTATGGTGGTAGCAGTACAAGAACTAAAATGGAATGGAAATGGAATACTTACAACTAGGACACACCTTGTTCTATAGCAGTGGAAACAGAGGATATGGATGTACAGGGTTCCTTGTTGATAATGCATATGAGAATGTCATATTGAACTTTAAGCCCTTTAATGACGGAATTTGTGTTCTTCGAGTAAAAGCTTGCTTCGTCAAAATATCTTTTATAAGTACATATGCACCAATAGAAGATGCAGAGTTGGCAGGAAAAGATATATTTTGTGAACAGATGGAACAAGAATTAGCACTAGTGGGAAAGCATGATGTTAAAGTGGATATGGGGCATTTTAATGCCCAAGTGGGAAGAGAAATTGCTTACAGAAAAACAGATGATAAGGAGAGTTTTCATTTGGATTTGAATGATAATGGTATAAGGTTGATTGATTTAGCTACGGGAAATATAATATGCTTGTTAAAGCACATGGATGCAAAGGAAGGATATAAGGAAAGTAACATGGTGCTCCCCTGATGGGATCAAAAGAAAAGTGATCATATGCACATATGCATGCTTCGGATGTCCTGGAAGTGGATAGTTGTCGAGGTGCAAATGGAGATAATGATCATTACCTGGTAAAAGTCAAGTACAGACAAATGATAGTCAACTGCTGGTACAGAGAGATTAAATGAGGTGTTATACCCAGGTTTGAAGATACTGAGTTAGGAAATGATGAAAATATAGCGCAGAATTGTGCAACAGTTTTGACATATAGCCTGAATGAAGTGAATGATTGGACAGGAGAGAGTATTGAAGTAAGGTGGCAAATGGTTAAACGCATTACATACAACACTGCCAAAACTGTTCTGGGTGGAAAGAAACAATGGAGGATTCAGCACTTGTTTGATGAAGATTGTAGGAAGAAGATTGAAGAAAGGAATGAAACAAGAAGGAGAATGTTACAGAGAACTACTGTAGAAGAATACAGGGAGAAAAGAAAGGGAGCAGACAAGGAATTTAGGAAGAAAAAGAGAAAATTTGAGAACAGTGGATTGAAGAGTTAGAAGAGAAGAAGACTGCTCAGCAAAGTAGAGATTTTGTACAAGGGTTAAAGATATAAAGAAAGGATTTCAACCCAGAGCAGTTTTCTCTAATGATATGGAGGGAAATATGATTGGAGATAAAGATCAGATATTAGACAGATAGGTGAGTATTTTAATGAATTGCTGAATACGGTATTAGGATATAAAGGTGTGGTTGAAGATGGACAGATGGAAGAGATGGGGCAGAAACAAAGCAGAGAAGAGGTGGGCCTGGATTCAATCAAGGAACCTATATTGCAAGAAGTTAAAAATGATTTAAGTCCCTTAAAAACAATAAGGCACCAGGAGAAGACAACATTGCAGCAGAAATGATAAAATATGGAGGTGAGAATCTAACAAGGTGGTTGCATGAGATTATGGTAGAGATATGGCAAAAGGAGAAAATGCCAGAGCGATGGAATATAGCAATATTCTGCCTTACAGATAAGAAACATGATAAAGCAGATTGTGGGAATTATAGAGGAATAGCACTGCTGTGTATTGCTTATACATTTTTAGCAAAAATCATAGCTGGGAGGCTGAGACCATACATTGAAAAATATCTAGGTGATTACCAGTGCAGCTTCAGAATTTATGGACCTACTACAGACCAGACTTTTACTATCAGATTCTTGAAAAATATTATAACACTGATGCTCACCAGTTATTTATTGATTTTTAAACAAGCGTACTGGTACGATAAAATCAGAAGGGATCAGCTATGGATGGCAATGAAAGAGGCAGGAATACCTAACAAATTGACAAGATTGGTTCATATGACTCTGGTAACAACAGTATGTAAAGTAAAGTTTGAGGGTACTCTATTAAAAGCTTTTGAATTAACCAAGGATTGCGACAGGGTGATGTACTCTCCACCCTTCTGTTTAAAATTGCCTTGGAGAGGGTAATGCAAATAATACAAGAGAGCAACCCAGGTGGAACATCGTTTAATCACGTGACACAAGACCTTGCATACACAGGTGATATTGATTTGCTATCCAGGAGGAAACTGCATCTGGAAGAGTAGTCGGGAAAACTAGAAAAATATGGGCCTGATGATTAATCTGTCAAAAACTAAGTACGTGTTAACGTCTAGGAAAAAGTATAATGAAGCAGAAAATGTGTGAATTTGAACGGGAAAGAATATGAACGCTGCAAAAGCTTTAAATATCTAGGGCCAGTGGTTGCTGAAAACAATGATATGAGAAAAGAAATACATGGTAGGATAGCAGCTGGTAATAGAAGTTACTTTGCCTTAAGCAAGAACTACTGTAGAAGAATTCAGGGAAAAGAGAATGGAAGCAGACAAGGAATGTAGGAAGAAAAAGAGGGAATTTTAGAAACAGTGGATTGAAGAGTTAGAAGAGAGAAGACTGCTCAGGAAAATAGTAGTAGGAATCTGAAGCTCAGTGTTTATCGCACGGTAGTGAGATCTGTGGTGATGTATGGTGCGGAGACTTGGATTATGACTTTAAGTGATGAGGAGTTGTTACAGAGATGGGAAAGGAAGATACTTAGGGAAGTCTATGGATCAGTGAAGGATGGTGGACTCTAGCAAATCAGGAATAAGAAGGAAATCAGAGAGCTGTATAATAAACTAGATAGAGTAGTAGACTGTGATGGTTGGGGCATGTAAAAAGAATGACAGAGAACAAGACAGTAAAGAAAGTCTTCTATGGGAAACTCGAAGGACGTCGTATGAGGGGAAGACCAAGGATCAGATGGTTGGACAACGTGGAGGAGGATTTTAGAAGGATGGGAATTAGAAGATGGAAAACCAAAGCAGTCAACAGAGAAGCCAGGAAGCCAAGGCCGTACAGGTGCTGTAAGCGCCAAGGAATAAGTAAGTATTGTGCACCCCAGGCATTAGCTAGCAGCCTTCATATGTTTAGGCTGCTAGTTTCTTGTCAGAAATTAGATCAATCAGGTATGCTGCTAGATCACTAGCATATTGATTTCCAAGAACATCAATTTCACCGTAGAAAATGCTTCTGAATGTTGTCACCAGTAACATATCGTAAAACACAAGAAAGCTGTAACATGTGATTCATTATGCTTCATTAAAAATGGTAGCAACAAAGGGTGCATCTCATTCTCCTTCTTTTATTTTCTTAATTGCAACTGAAGATACTGCATCGATCAGATCATTTTGTACATCATGAGATGTACCAAGAAAAACAGAGGGTGGTTCTAAATTACTTCTGACTTTATCTTTATGCTTGTTGTCATTTACTTTAAATGCCAAATTCAAACATTCTTCAGTTCTGTTGTTTACAAACTTCTGCAGAGCAGTTTTACAGTTTATGTGTGTTGTAAGTTCTTGTTTTTTTTTAAGAGCATGTTTACCATTTATGTCACTTACCCCATTAGTTCTCTATACAGTATATCAGGTTCATTTGAATATAAGAGGCATGGCCAGCAGAAAAGAGTGCCTTATTTCTTACAATAAATTACTGGGCGAGTTGGCCGTGCAGTTAGGGGTGCGCAGCTGTAAGCTTGCATCCGGGAGAGAGTGGGTTCGAACCCCACTGTCAAGAGCCCTGAAGATGGTTTTCTGTTGCTTCCCATTTTCACACTAGGCAAATGCTGGGGCTGTACCTTAATTAAGGCCACGGCCGCTTCCTTCCCATTTCTAAGCCTTTCCTACCCCATCGTTGCCATGAGACCTGTGCCAGTGCGACGTAAGGCAAATAGCAACAAAAAAAATTCTTTCAGTCACAAAGCCATGCATCTTTTGAACTATATTCCTCATTAAAACGTCACACACAAGATTTTGTTTCTTTGGTTAAATATGATTTTCTCAACAATTTCCTTTTTCGTTTATAATTTTGACTGCCAAAAGATTGTTTAAATAAATGTTCTACAATGCAGTTACATTCACCCACACTCACAAAACACTGAAATAAAAACAGAACCTAGACTTCAATCAATGTCACTTTTTTTTTTTTTTGCTAGTGCCTATATGTCTCACCTACATAGATAGGTCTTATAGCGATGATGGGATAGGAAAGACCTCGGAGTTGGAAGGAAGAGGCCGTGGCCTTAATTAAGGTACAGGTCTGGCGTGAAAATGGGAAACCGCAGAAAACCATCTTCAGGGCTGCCAACAGTGGGATTCGAACCCACTATCTCCCGGATGCAAGCTCACAGCCACGCGCCTCTAACCGCTCGGCCAACTCGCCCTGTAAAGACACCTTTGATGTGCATTTAGGGCTGTTTCTCAGGTGGCAGATTCTCCGTCAGTTGTTTACCTAGTCTTTTCTTAAATGATTTTAAAGAAGTTAGACATTTTTTTGAAATCTCCCTTGATAAATTGTACCCATCCCTAATTCCCCATCCTATAAAACAATATTTGCCTCATTTTGTCAGTTTAATTTCAACTGTATCTTCATTTTATGATATTTCTTACATTTAAAAACTTCATTCATATTTATTCATCTGTAATAATATTTCACACCATCTCTCTCCTGACAACTCGGAACATTCTGCTGAGTCAAACAGCTCGTCTCCTTACTCCCAAGTCTTCCCAGCTCAAAGTGTGCAGTATTTTCATAACACTACTCTTTCGTCAGATATCACTGAGAACAAATCGAGCTGCTTTCCTTTGGATCTTTTCCAGTTCTGGAACCAAGTAATCTTGGTGAGGGTCCCATACACAGGAAACATACTCTGATTCGTTTCTTACCAATAACTTATGTGCCCTGTCCATCATATCCGTACTACAAACACGAAAAGCTCTCATAACCATATGAAAAGATCTGTAACTTTTATTTACAATCCTGTTAACATGATTACCCCAATGAAGATCTTTCTTTAAATTAACACTTAGGTACTTAAACAATGATCCCCATGATGTACTTCCAATCCGTCTGTACCGGAGGTACACCCACCCTGTGCACATAAAACTAGCATCTTGTAGAAGGCCCTCTAGATCAGGATATCTGATACTCATTTTGCAAATAGTGTGAACATTTCTCAACAGATGTCGCTACTATCAACTTATGTTGTGCCCTCTGGGGTGAGGATGAACTATTAAAATTCAAGATAAATTTTGTGTGTTAAGGTTTCCTAAACTGGAATGTTTAGTGTTTGTTTTTGATGTTCAAAAGTTTACTATACTTCTATCTCTTCCTGCCAACTTAACACATTGGCCAATAAGAAATTTTGTACACTTGTTTATACACCAATCATAATTTTCCGATATGTATTAAATTAACCAGTTAGAATAATGGGTGTGTCAAGGCCTTGGCCCAGAGTTTTCTGGAACTTTCCTCTCCTCTATAAAAGCCGAAGGCTGGTAAGGCATGTTTTCTTAGTGATCACTCCAGTCTAGAGTGTGTACGTAACGGAGGTAGGGGGAAAGTCTCTCTTGTCCATCTTCGGGAGGTCCACCAGCTCAAGGTAATTGCAGTTCTGGCTTAACTATGTGATAGCATTTTTTAAAGCTAGCTCGAGGGGAAGGTTTCAAATCTTTAGTAAAGTAACTTTTATTTTCTCAAATGTAAATTTCAAAAAAGTTGAAAGAACTTAACCAAAATCAGAGAATAGAGAGTGAGGTACCCTCTTGTATTCCCTCTCGACTTGATCTTGAAGTGACTATGATTTTGTAACCTTCAAAATCTATCTTGTAATTTCTGTCCTTTAAATATTTTTTCTCCATCTAGTCACCTCTGTAGTATAGGCTTAGCCTCTGTAACATCGGGCCATAAGCACAAAATAGGGTCTTAAAGCAATTCTGGTAAATTTCAAGGAGTGCTAGAGTTCGCTTCCTCATCATTATGATTTTCGGCCAATAACTTTAACTTTTTGTTTTTACCAAATGCCAGGTAGAATGGGTACTTGTTAACATTATTCATTTCATTTTTTGCAATTAGACTGTTCAGCAGTTAAGATAGTGAATACTGTTCGTTTTGTTAAATATAGGTTGTTCCTTTGATACGCCTGGAACTTGTAAATTTCAAGAATCACCTTCTGAAGTGTAAACTTGTAGAGCGAATTGGGAAATCCCCACCTCCTTTACTGTTGGTTAATAGGAGCAAGAGTGCTCATGTAAAATTTGTAATTAGGGAGCTTCAAGCTCAGGTTGTTAATTAGATATTAATTGATTATTCTGATTGTCCTAATATTATTCTGTACCTGATGTATTATTTGCTTAGCAAAGTTAAAATTCAAAATTTGAAAAGAAAACAAGAATTAGGGAAGAAATCTAGCTCCAATTTTAAAGTTTTAAATTAATATTTTGACTCTTCTATATCCACCCATTCATACCCGCACCTTTTTTCACCTCTGCATTCCACAGAATCCCCGGAACACACTCTATTTACCAGTGCAAGATTTTCAACTATAAATAACGATTATATTTACTAAGTTCGGAAAGATTGTTTGAAAGGTTGTGGAAAAATTCATTAAGGGGTATTCCTGTTTGAGAATGCTGTAATTATGACTTAAAGTCCACTGCACTGAATATCCAAAATATTCGTGTTTAACTTTTTGCTTGATTTTATCATTGAGTGATCATATTTCCACTCATTTGCAAAAAAATATTTGCACACCATGAATGAATCGTGCGAGTACAACCAAAGTTGCCACCAATACCATCATAGACGTTGCGTTCTTTGCCGGACTAATAATAATGGCGTGTGGCCTCTGTATGAAGCCCGTATGCGACCTGTGTGTCGTGATGAGGATGAAATGATGATGAAGACGACACTTACACCCAGTCCCCGTGCCTGGGAAATTAACCAATTATGGTTAAAATTCCCGATCATGCCGAGAATTGAACCTGGGACCCCTGTGACCAAAGGCCAGCACGCTAACCATTTAGCCATGGAGCCATTTAGCCGGACTATAATACCAATATAAGTGGTCCGCTATTGGACATTATAAACCTTCGAGCCAACTCATTCCTGGTTGCCAGCGTTTCACCCCAGTGTGCTAAGCTGGGCTCATCAGTTGGGAAATAGCACACCCACCAAGACACATGGCTAGTGCACACCCATAGGGAACCTGGGAATCAACATCTATATCATCTGATGGCCAGGCAGGCATCAGTTTTTGGTAATGAGACAAAGTCTCTCATAGTGGATTGGCCCTGCCGGTGGTCCAGGTAGCCTACGCCGTGGCCTCCATGGTGTGCTATTTGCCAACTGGTGAGCCCAACTTAGCACACTGGGGCGAAACGCTGGCAACCAGAAATGAGTTAGCTGGAAAATGTATGTCCAATAACGGACCAACTATATCGGTATTATAAATTTACTCATTCGGAACAAATATTTCAGTTTCCCTATGGGAATCAACGTATTTATCATACTGCAGTTCTGTCACCCGGGTAACCAGAGTACACCTTTGAGAGCGAAGTCTTGCCAGATTGAAAAGGCCTCCATCAAAACGAAACTTAATCCGCATGCCTAAGTTGTTTGCAGATGATTCATGCAGCATGGCAGCCATGTACAGTGCAAAGAGTTTAGGAGCAAGCACACAGTCTTGTTCCAATGCATGAGTGTTTGGGAATGAATCTGATACTCAGTTACCATGAAGAACCTGTCCAGACATGCCATCATGAAGAGCTTGAACCAATTCTATATAACGTTCAGGACATCCAAAATGTCTCAATACTTTCCACACAGCAGATCTTGGTAATGAATCAAAGGTTTTTTCCAGATCATAGAAAACTCTGTAGTTCATTGACCAAAAACAAAACAAAAACAAAAAATAAAAAGTCAAATTTCCCCTTGGGAAAATCAAATGATCATAAACATATCTTTCGGTAAATGAAACTCAAATTGATATTGATTAATCTATTTGCATCTAATGAATCATTTTTGAGAGACATCTGTATTTGTTAAGAAGGAAGTCACCAGGTGAGCTGGCTATGCAGTTAGGGACACGCAGCTATGAGCTTGCAATTGGGAGATAGTGGGTTCGAATCCCACTGTCGGCAGCTCTGAAGATGGTTTCTCTGTGTTTCCCATTTTCACACCAGGCAAATGCTGAGGCTATATCTTAATTAAGGCCAAAGCCACATCCTTCCCACTCCTCTGCCTTCCTACCCCATCGTTACCATAAGACTTATCTGTGTCAGTGCAACGTAGAGCAAGTTTAAAAAAAAGAAGGAAGCCATAATTTTCAGTCTGTAAAAACACTAGTGAGAGTGATAGTGACAATAGTGACAGGGAAATTGAAGACAATGTAAAAGAAGATGACATTGTATTATTGGATGGAAATTTCAATGATGACCCCAATTTTGACCCTCTTTATGTAGAGACAATATCTGATCATTCCTCAGACTCAAGCTCCGAGGAAGTGGAATGTTCTGTAGAAGGAAAAGATCTGCCAGATACCAAGACTCGTAAAGCAGATCCTTATATAAAAGTAGTCTAGTAGTACAAAATGGGTATCGTTGGTCTATAGTTCCTTCAAGATTACTAAATACTTGCTCAGCAGCTAGGAATATTATTCATTACAGGCAGGAACCAGGAACTCACCATGGGAAGCATTTTTAAAAATATTTTACCCAGACAATGCATGATAAAATAATCAAGCACTCTAATGAAAAAAGTTGCAGCAAAACATGCAAATTTTAGTGTCCAAAGTACAACTGTGCCTGATTTGTGTGCAGAAGTATTTGATGTATTTTAGAATGTTTTAATATTATCTGCTGTTCAGAACAGTAACCACATACAGGGGGCTGTAAATAAAGTAGTGGCAATCTGGTCGAATGACTTGCAGGAGACTGGCCATGTGCGAATAGGGTATGGGAGCGGTCACGGGGTACTTTTGTCGATATGTGGTGTGTATTTGATGGGATTGTTGTTGCTGTGTGGCATTGAAGTGATGAGTGTAGATTTCACCACTCTGAATAGCTTTTTTTTTTTTTAGGTGATAAGCGTTCGTGTAATAAAATAGAGGTTGCCCATGGCAAAAATGCATCAGAATGTTATTGAGGATTACGTGAATCCTATGGCAAGAATGATTTCCGTATAGGACCGTTGCATGATGGGTCAAGGCGTTTCGTGTGGGTCAGAATGAGACTGCGGATTTGCACCACATAGGTCGCCTGTCCATTCCTCAAGATCAGACTGACATCGTGAGTGGTCTCGTTTCCGTAGACCATCGCTGGACTGCCCAGGAATTATCCATAGAAGTTGGTCTCAGTCATCAACCGGTGAGGCACATACTTTGCAAGTGATAAATATCATTGTGGATCATTACTGAAGTTACTACTAAGTGGCACAAACTGAGAAAATGTCTTAACATGAGGAAAATTGCGTCCCATTGGGTTATACATCATTTCACCGACATACTGAAATGGCACTGGTGTGCACTGGCTGGCATCCATCTGGACAGATATTGCAATGAAGGAGGCGCATTTCTGGAACATAGTGTCGCCATAGATGAGATGTGGGCTCGAGCCTATGAACCTGAATTAAAGCATCAATCGAATCAATGGTGTCACCCAGGTTTGCCACGTCCCCAGAAATTTCGACAGAAACCCAGTCGGGTTAAGCTTACGCTGATTGTGGCTTACGTCTACAAGGGTGGTATTAGCATGCATGCTGTGCCTGAGGGACAAACCGTCAGCAGTGACTACTATTGCCAATTTCTGGAGTGACATCTGCGTCCAGCTATGCAGCGCAAATGTCCACTTTTCTTTTCTTTCTTTTTTTTTTTTTTTTTTTTTTTTTGCTAGTTGCTTTACGTCACACCGACACAGATCGGTCTTATGGCGACGATGGGACAGGGAAGGGCTAGGATTGGGAGGGAAGTGGCCTTAATTAAGATACAGCCCCAGCATTTGTCTGGTGTGAAAATGGGAAACCACGGAAAACTATTTTCGGGGCTGCCGACAGTGGGGTTCGAACCTACTATCTCCCGAATACTGGATACCGGCCGCACTTAAGCGACTGCAGCTATCGAGCTCGGTAATGTCCACATTTATAGCAAGACAATCTCCCTATCGTGTCACATGATAACGCATGTTGTCACGTCGCAAACAATGTCAAGCTCTTATTGCAAAGTGTCATTCGGAGGTCTTGGAACATTCTCCGTACTCACCAGGTATGATTCCTTGTGACTTTGACCTGTTTCTGAAGTTGCTACTTCTTCTTGCTAGTTGCTTTACGTTGCACCGACACAGATAGGCCTTATGGCGATGCTGGGATTGGAAAGGTCTAGGAGTGGGAAGGAAGCGGCCGTGGCCTTAATTAAGGTACACCGAGCTCGATAGCTGCAGTCGCTTAAATGCGGCCAGTATCCAGTAATCGGGAGATCGTGGGTTCGAGCCCCACTGTCGGCAGCCCTGAAGATGGTTTTCCGTGGTTTCCCATTTTCACACCAGGCAAATGCCGGGGCTGTACCTTAATTAAGGCCACGGCCGCTTCCTGCCACTTCCTAGCCCTTTCCTATCCCATCGTCGCCATAAGACATATCTGTGTCGGTGCGACGTAAAGCCACTAGCAAAAAAAAAAAAAAAAAAGTAAACTTTGCAGGTGGCTACGTTGAAGGAATGCAATGCAGTTTTACTTGTTCAATAAATATTGCATTCTATCAATATTGCCACTACTTTATTTACAGCCGTTGTACCTACAAAGGAGATGTCTGATGCAGAATATTCAGGGTTGAGGTTCAAAGCCACAATGAGTTGTGACAGATTTATGAATGTTTACGTTTTGATGACCAGGCAACAAGGCTTGTGAGGAGAGAAACAGACAAATTTGCTCCAATAGGAGAGGTTTGGGTAAAGTTTATATCTGCCTATACTGAATTTTATAGGCCTGGATCATTCCTTATGATTGATGAGCAAATTCTTGCACTAGCAGATTTCTTTGTTAAGAACCTTAACAAAGAAAAAAAATGAAATGACGGTTTTTTAGTGCTGGGAGAGTCCAAGGACAAGTTTGGCTCGCCAGATGCAGGTCTTTTTTAAAATTTGTTGCCTCTAGGTGACCTGCACGTCATGATGAGGATGAAACGATGATGAAGACGTCACATGTACCCAGCCCCCATGCCAGCGGAAATAACCAATTATGGTTAAAATTCCCGACCCTCCCGGGAATCGAACCTGCGACTCCTGTAACCAAAGGCCAGCACTCTAACCATTTAGTCATGGAGCTGGGCCTTATCAAAGAGTGTCCATGGAAATGGACAATTGGTTCATGTCTGTTCCCTTGGCAACCGAACTATTGAAACCGCCAATTAACTTGACAATATTGGGCACTATTCATAAGAATAAATGAGAAATACTGAATCATGTGACAAGAAAAGTATACACATCCGTGTTGTCTTTTCACCTAGAGAAAACATTTATATCATACAAAACTGAACCAAGCAATGTGGTCTTTGTTCTTTCGACCATTCATGAAAGAGTAGAGATCAGTCCAACTTTGAAGAGACCAATTATGATTGATGATTATAATGACATGAAGGGTGGTGTGGACACGCTGGGCCAGATGAATAATCGAATGAATTTTAGTAGAAAGACAAAATGATGGCCACTCTGTGTCTTCTTTGGTGTGTTTAATATTATTCTAGTGATGAACTCTTATGTGGTCTATGTTCACAATAATTTCAACAATAAAGAAAAACTTTTGACTAAGAGGCAGCTGCAGTATGAACTTATGAAGCCATGGGTGACACACCGCCTTGGAATGCGTAATTTGCTGTGCATACTGCACTTGTCTATTGCAGAAATACTTCACCTGAATATGTCTACAGATGAAGCAGAAATTTCTGAATCAAGAAAATGCAAGATATGTGCTTTTTCCCCAAGCAAGAAATGGAGGATATCGAAAGTGTATTGTTGTCATCGTTCTAGAGCTGTATGTGGGGAACATCAAGCAAGATGCTATTTTTGAATGAGGTCAGAATGTTTGTGTATGTTAAGAAGACTCTCTGAAAGAAATTTACATTTAAAATACATAAATATCTAGCAATAAATCATTCTTTCATAGCAATAAATTTGTTTGTCAAAATGACTATGCATTAGCTTTAACGTTCCTTGTATTCCACGTTGGCTCTCTAGGGTTGAAAATGAAATGGCGTATGGCTTTTAGTGCCGGGAGTGTCGAAGGACATGTTCGGCTCGCCAAGTGCAGGTCTTTTGATTTGACTCCCGTAGGCGACCTGCGAGTTGTGATGAAGTGGGATGATGATGAAGACAACAGATACATCCAGCCCTCGTGCCAGCGAAATTAACCAATGATGGTTAAAATTCCCGACCCTACCGGGAATTGAACCTGGGACCCCTGTGGCGAAAGGCCAGCGTGCTAACCATTTAGCCATGGAGCCAGACTCTTTAGGGTTAATGATATGTCTCTCGATCATGGTCATCCATCAGTACTTCACATCACAGCATGCATGGTTGCTAGGTAACATCGCATCACACATTTTGTATAGCTAATTTCTTGATGCAAATTTTCAGATGACCCCCAGCCATAAGATATATTTATTTCAAAATGTCTTTAAAAGTAACTGAGGGCTTTTAGTACAACTCTGGAGTGGGATGAATTTTAATAGCTATCGTACCTGACATTGCACAAGATGAAAAATAATTTTCTTGTCTTCGTAACTCCTCCCTGCTGTTACACAAATTTTTATTCTATTCCGTTTTATGAATTGCTTGGAATAAAGTAGCGATCAAGTTTTACTGTGATAAAGTAACTCAGAACAAACCCAAAACAATTGCAGAAGCTTCACATAGGAAGCACTGATTTGAAGGCATTTATGAAGTTTATTTATGGCGCAATTTGGCTGCTTGTTTTGGGTCATGTAACTGTGAGCTTGCATTCGAGAGATGATAGATTCAAATCTCACCACCATCAGCAACCCTAAAGGTAGTTTTCTCTGATTTTTAATTTTTGCACCAGGAAAATGCTGGGGCTATAAGTTAATTAAGGCCATGGCTACTACCTGCTGAATCCCAGCCGTTTCCCATCTTGTGTTGCCGAAAACCTGCTGAGTGTTAGTCCAATATTAAACCACTAACAAAACAATAAATAAATATAATAATAATAATTTCTTGTGGCTATTTCTAGCCGAGTGCAGCCCTTGTAAGGCAGACCCTCCGATGAGGGTGGGCGGCATCTGCCATATATAGGTAGCTGCGTGTTATTGTGGTGGAGGATAGTGTTATGTGTGATGTGTAAGTTGCAGAGATGTTGGGGACAGCACAAACATCCAGCCCCCGGGACATTGGAATTAACCAATGAGGGTTAAAATCCCCAACCCGGCTGGGAATTGAACCCAGGACCCTCTGAACCGAAGGCCAGTATGCTGACCATTCATCCAACAAGTCGGACATAAATAAATACAGTAAATAAATAAATAAATAAATAAATAAATAAAGAAATAAATCAGGGATTGGCAGTCTAGTTTGTACCTAACTAATAAGTTCCATAATGAATACAACAGTTTAGGATATATACTGGACAATCTACCCTTATCTGATGACCCAGTAAGCTTCCCTTCATTTATCTGTATGGTATATCAAGTACTGTATGTGTACCAAACACTGTATTTTCATGATTACCTCCAGATTCTTACTACACTGAAGTACCATACAAAAATGTGTAGGATCTTACTATTATAACTTGCTATAGTATCATAGTCCGGAATATTTGGCTGTTTACTCTACAGTGGAGAAGATAATATGAATATATGTGAGGTGGAATACTGTAGTGCATTTAATGGGTGGGTGAGTAGGTGGGTGACTCTACTTTATATACCACTGTTCATCAGCTTTCATACATGCTCTGCTTCACTTTCCAAGAGTTATGATGTCATAAATTACTCTGAAGTACTCACCTGTGAGCCGTAATTCATCAAAACCCCTTTCTATAACTATTTCATTATTAATGGTACATTTTAACCCCTATTCTCATTCGTAATTTCCCTCAGTTATTGTAAGAAATTACAGCAATTAATGCTGAAGTCTGATGAAGCTCACAGATTAATTATGACTTTTGTCCGTCTTCTTTCCATATTTTATCCAGTTTTATTTCCTGTTCTGTCTCTACCACCTCTAAATAGCACTGATTCACCTTCTATTCAGTGTTCTCTTCTTTACTGATAAAGATGATTTTCTTTGTGTTTGCGCTCTCCATTTCTTTTTTCTGGCAAAATACTCTTTCCTGGGAATACTTATCTCTCCTCACCTTTCATAATACTGCTAGTTAGAGTTTCTTTTCTTCTGGATTATTAAAGCTGCAATTTCTAATTTAGGTATGGTTATAAATGTAACGTGTAAGATTTCGAATATTCTTAGTGACATGAAATAAATTTCATTATTTAGCCCATATTGACAATGAATACTTGTGTTGAATTGTTATTGGAAAAGTGGACTCCTACTCTAATTTTTTCAATGAAAGTATTCTTAGTGATAGAGTACATTATTTATAATTCTTCATATACCTTATTGATATAACAAATTTCTGAGCTTCTATTTATTAATCAGTTAGACATTGAAGTTCCCTCTGTTATTTAAAGACTGCAGAATCAAAGCCTGGCAGCTTAACTTATCGGTTAAGAATTCTTTAATTCAATAGACTCATATCAGTAGAGTTACTGGCAGGTTGAAAAATCCTTCTTCAGGATGAAATTTCAACATCCCAGTACAGTATGTCTTATGATCATTTGTATCAGAGTGATGTTATGCTCACACCATTCAATTTTTCCATGTACTAAGTTCAAATTTTAGCTCACTATGTTTGTTATTATAAATGTGTTAACAGATAATATTTAGACAATCATGTAGTTCACATTCTTTGATGTCTTTTTCTTCTTGGAACAGAAGAAGAGTTTTTATGCTTGAAGTAAATGGATGAATTCAGCTGATGATAAGAAGAAGCTATTCTTAATGATACTGTGATATTGGCTGTGAAGTTTAAAATTAACTGTAATTAAAAATATATGGTTGTGTATGTACTTAAGAACATGTTTTTACCCTTGTTAAGAAGCTTTTTTTTTTTTAAAGGAAATTCCTTTAGTTTGAAATCAATAATTTAAATAATTGTAACAGATTATGTAGCTTTCTCTCTTTGCTCAGAGATAGCATTTGAACTAGTAGTTGTTATCTTGTTATTCTCTGACCCTTGATACATAGATTTCTTCACAGTGGGTGTGCTGGGAAGTATCATTTGTGCTGTTGTCTGCTGATCAATCAGTTATAGGTAAACAGATGAAGTGTAGTGGATCATTTTTATTAAAATAATTTATGGAATGTCAATTTTTTATACTGTACAAACAAAATCTGAATGTGTTACATTTAATTATTATCAGTTGCATATTTTCTGTTGCAGAACATGAGAATATTTTGATAACTTATGCTAGAGAGCATGTGCATACTCATTCATTCACTTATCATCAATATTTAAAAACAAAACGTGCCTCATTGGTGTACACTTATATTGATTTAAGATACATGTCACTTAGGGAAATTACCAACTACCAGCGATATGTACAGCACTTGGTAATGAGTAATTATGTGAAATTTTTTGAAGAAATAATTGAAGTTACCATTTGGAATGGTTTTCATTGTAGTGCTTGTAGGACTTCCATAACATTGCACATCTAGGTACTATGGGAGGACATGGCAATTCTTGGCAGAAAGGAACAAGAGTTCATCTGTATGATATTTAAAGAAGGATGTTTTAATGGCTCATATCATGCTTCTGTGATTAAATTTTTAATTTTTTTTAAAAGGAAACAACAAATATATGAAAGTACCATACATCAAAGACAGAGGGCTACCAAAAAGATAGAAACACACACAAAGGTAGGGATCCCAGATGTCCTGACATTACCTGGACAATCCCAGCTTTTTCGTATTTTTGTAAGGTTATCGCGGTGTTCCAGAAGGTTTTACCCAGGACACTAAATACCCCGTTATTCAAAAGCATTATAGTCGCTAATTTCTTTCTGCCTGTAAACAAAGCTGCCAAAACATGGCTAATTTTAAATGCTGCTCTGAGATGGAGCCAAGTAACTGTTGCTGGATACATTGGGAAAATGCTTGTTTATTTGAATATTTCTTCAGTACTGTGACTGAAGTGGTATAAACTCCTTTCGACCTCTGGAATCCGGTTTGGCCAGCGTGCAATTTTTGCATGTGCTCCCGACACAAATGCATGTTTGCAAAATTTTACATGTTAAAATGCTGAAGCAAAAAGGCATTTTTAATGACTCCTGAAAAGAAAAAAAAATCTTTTAAACAAAATATTATCACATGTATTATTGATTTTCTGTTTCTGTAGATTCACGACCTCTCCCCTTATTGTTTCGCTTAGATGTCCCAGTGTTTTGTTTTTAGAATCTGAGATCCCTACACAGTGACTGGAGTTGCCAGATTTCAGACAGGAGAAATACAAACTTCCTTTCAAGTCAAAAATCATAGTGATCTTTGAATATGTATCATCTGCACTGAAGTGATGTAAGTCTGGTAATTTTAATATCTTTTGAAACAACTTTTTCTTCAAGGAATACGGAATCCACTAAGGACAAAATGTTGTCATCCTAAGACTGAACTTTTGGTACCACAGTGAATCAGCAGATCAAAAATTGCATTAACTCTTGTTTAGTTATTTCTTTATTTCCATATTGGGTCATAACACCAAGTACATATTTGTATATCACTTGTAAATTCAGTGATACGGATTCAGACCTTTGATAGGCTACATATACAAACAAATTAATAATTTTTGCTTGAGTGGATCTTTGATAGTCTACATACAGTAGATAAATTAATATTTTTTGCTTGAATGTGTACTTTTCAATACTTTGTATTAAGAAATACTGTCATATACATCACTGCAATTATTATCATTATTGAAATAAGTATACAACAACTTATTTAATTAGATGAACTGTAGATCTGTTTTGCACATCACTCCATTTAATGTTCACAATAGAGAAAACATTTGATAGAAATATAACCAATTTCATGAAAACTAAAATACTTGCACAGATTTGATGCACTAGCAACTTCAATACACTAATATACAACCATTTCTCTGGTATTGCTATAGTAGTTAACTTTGACTTCAACTATTCATTTCCTCCTAAGTCAAAAATCATAGTGATCTTTGAATATATACCATCTGCACTGAAGTGATGTAAATCTGATAATTTTAATATCTTTTGAAACAGGTATTTCTTCAAGGAATATGGAATCCACTAAGGTCAAAATGTTGTTATCCCCAAAAGCAACATGCAGTAGGCCTACTTTTCAAAATCAGAATATCCGATGTACTGTTTATGATTTGCACCATATTTTGAACAATGTGGAAAAATTCTGTACCGTTCTGGCTAAAACTGTACAAAAGCAAGTTAACTGCAACAAGTTATAGTAGGCAGAGCGAGAAAAGTCTGAGAAGCTTTTCCTCCATGATCTGACTCTACCCATTCTGGCCTGTCAATGTGTTTAGCCTTTGTGTATGTTTCTACCTATCTTTTTACCTTCCTTGTTTTGGTTATATTTTGAATGGACTCATTATCTCTCCTTTTCTGTCTCTTCTGTAGAGGAACATGCAAAGTGCAGATTGGGCTAAAAGCCTTTATGAACATGTGGAGTGGAAAATTTGACATTAGTGGTACGAATGAGGAGTGAACAAACGACAGAAATCTTAGTTCATATCTTGGTTGAGATCAGCTTTTATCCTCAGTTTATTTAGAAATCTTTTTAGTTTTCAGTTTCAACTCTCTTAATTTATAACTGTTAGGTTCTTCAGTCTGTCAAAACTAATTTTAAATAAAGAGGTCTATCTTATTTAAATTTCTAGGATAAAGTTTCCAGTCCTCTGTTTCATTAATTTAGGTACATACATACCAAAACAGAAAATACATAAATACATTATCATTGTAGACTGTTATGCCTTTCAGCGTTCAGTCTGCAAGCCTCTGTGAATTTACTAAACGTCGCCACAATCCTCTATTTGCAACTAGTGCTGTGGCCTCATTTCGTTCTATACTTCTTATCTTTAAATTGTTAGAAACTGAGTCTAACCATCGTCATCTTGGTCTACCTCTACTTCTCTTACCCTCCATAACAGAGTCCATTATTCTCCTAGGCACCCTATCCTCCTCCATTCACCTCACATGACCCCACCACCGAAGCCGGTTTATGCGCACAGCTTCATCCATCAAGTTCATTCCTAACTTATCCTTTACCTTCTCATCCCATGCACCCTCTGGCTATTGTTCCCACCTGTTTGTACCAGCAATCATTCCTGCTACTTTCATGCCTGTTACAGCTTATGAATAAGATAGCCTGAGTCCACCCAACTTTCACTCCAGTAAAGCAAATTTGGTCTGAAAACAGACCGATGTAAAGATAGTTTCGTCTGGGAGCTGACTTCCTTCCTTCTTACAGAATACTGTTGATCACAACTGCAAGCTCACTGCATTAGCTTTACTACACCATGATTCAAGCTCATTTAAATTACTACCATCCTAGGAAAACACACAACCTAAATACTTGAAATTATCTACCTGTTCTAGCTTTGTATCACTAATATGACATTCAATTCTGTTGAATTTCTTACCTAATGACATCAGTTTAGTCTTCGAAAGGCTAATTTTCATACCATACTCATTGCACCTATTTTCAAGTTCCAAGATATTAGACTGCAGGCTTTTGGCACAATCTGCCATTAAGACCAAGTAGTCAGCATAGGCCAGACTACTTACTACATTTCCACCTAACTGAATCCCTCCCTGCCATTTCATACCTTGCAGCAGATGATCCATGTAAACTACAAACAGCAAAGGTGAAAGATTATAGCCTTGTCTGACCCCTGTAAATACCCTGAACCATATAAATTTCTATTGGATTGAAAACAAAAGGTATGATTACTTTTTTTTTTTTTTGCTCTTTGTTTTACATCGCACTGACACAGGCTGGTCTTATAGCAATGAAGGGATAGGACGGGTAAGTGACCATTGCCTTAATAAAGTTCAGCCCCAGCATTTCCCTTGGTGTGAAAATGGGAAATCATCTTCAGGGCTGCCAACAGAGAGAGTTCAAACCTACCACCTCCAGAAGGCAAGCTGACAGCTACGTGACCTAAACTACGTAGCCAATTTACTTGGTGGGTCTGATTGTCGCTGTGTATTTAGGCTTTTAACGCAGTATTCTAAAATTATCATAGTGTCATCTACTTATTCCTCTCTGACAGTCACAATAACACTGCACAGTATGGAATTTGAATTTACAACTCAGTGAAGATATTCTTTGTTTAATTTGACGGTAGATCTCCTGAATGGTTATGTACAGATGAGTTAATGATTCAAGTTTTAACCTAGTGTGATTACTTGTAAGCGGTGTCCCAGGGGATTGATAGATAAATCATATTATTATCCAGAACATAATGGTTTAATGAATGAGATATGTGTCAAATATATACAGAAGACAAGTGATGCATACTTGAAACAATTATACAAGGTGGAATTGGATCAAGTCATCAATTGAATCGATTATTTCAGAAAGCAGTCAAGTGCCAAAAAATGAGTTAATGGCAGAGTATGTTACTAAGAGGGTATACGAACATTTTGGTGCTGAAACCAGTCAAGAAATGTCCTCCTATAATGGTCAGGCATTACATTAAATTTCGTATTTAGTTCAGAAACCAGTTAAGTGACACCGCTTGACTGATTTCTGCAGTAAACTCGTGTCCTCATCCCGAGGTGGTGCAGCTCTTTTCAGGCACACCCCCAATGGAGGTGAGCTGCATGTACCATTTCAACCACATACCAGCCCTCCCGCCATTCTTAAATTTCTGGCAGTACCGGGAATCGAACCCGGACCTCCGAGGACGGCAGCTAATTGTGCTAACCGTTACGCTACGGAGGCGGACATTTCTGCAGTAAACTGCTGGTACATTTTGTGATGTGCTGCAACTTGCTGGTTGGCGCTCCTGCTATGAATCCAGAATAGACAGCAGTTCAGCTGTTTTTATTGTCATTGTTGTGTTTGTGGAATTGCATGTTCATAATTTTGTGAAGAATTGATTGAAAAATTGTTTCTTTTGTTTAGTGCAGTGTTTTTATAATCGTAGTGATATGCCTGAAAGTTCAGAACATGAACATGTATCTGAAAGGAAACGAGGAGTGGTAGACAAACAAACTCACATGCATAATATTATTTGGAATGCAAGGGTAAAAGGAGAAGGTAACATTTCTTACTCAGGCAAGGAAGTACCTGGTCTGAACCCTACATTATTCTTTGTTATTTTTTGTTGTAGGTGCCCATGAATATCAAGAAGGTATGTGACCTAAATGCCTTAAAACCTTACCTGATGGGATATAAACACTTTTGTGACATTATTTTACTACAAAGACAGAATATGCTGTGGAGTTTCTTTTTGAGGATTGATTACCTCCTATCATGATGAGCAGGCATTGCTGATTTCACCCTTTTAATAATTATATTCGTATCAGCAATGTAGTCTAACCGATAAAAATATTTTCTCTTTCCACAAATATGGGCTTCATGACAATATTCTTTCAAACTTCAAGCATTATCCCATAAAAATATGTTTGCAAGACTCGTTTATTTCAGAAACCAGTTAGGTGAAAAATTGTTTTGGATTTTTTTTTACAGAAAAGTTAATATAGGATACATACATACATACACTGACTGACAGTGACAATGCAACACCAAGGAGGAGTGGTTCGAAAGGGATGAAAGTTGGGGAAAAAACAGAGACGGCACGGACAAATAATTGATGTTTATTTCAAACCAATATGCAGGTTACACAATGCGCACGGCATCGACTCAGTAGGATGTAGGACCACCGCGAGCGGCGATGCACGCAGAAACACATCGAGGTACAGAGTCAATAAGAGTGCGGATGGTGTCCTGAGGGATGGTTCTCTATTCTCTGTCAACCATTTGCCACAGTTGGTCGTCCGTACGAGGCTGGGGCAGAGTTTGCAAACGGCGTCCAATGAGATCCCACACGTGTTCGATTGGTGAGAGATCCGGAGAGTACGCTGGCCACGGAAGCATCTGTACACCTCGTAGAGCCTGTTGGGAGATGCGAGCAGTGTGTGGGCGGGCATTATCCTGCTGAAACAGAGCATTGGGCAGCCCCTGAAGGTACAGGAGTGCCACCGGCCGCAGCACATGCTGCACGTAGCGGTGGGCATTTAACGTGCCTTGAATACGCACTAGAGGTGACGTGGAATCATACGCAGTAGCGCCCCAAACCATGATGCCGCGTTGTCTAGCGGTAGGGCGCTCCACAGTTACTGCCGGATTTGACCTTTCTCCACGCCGACGCCACACTCGTCTGCGGTGACTATCACTGACAGAACAGAAGCGTGACTCATCGGAGAACACGACGTTCCGCCATTCCCTCATCCAAGTCGCTCTAGCCCGGCACCATGCCAGGCGTGCACGTCTATGCTGTGGAGTCAATGGTAGTCTTCTGAGCGGACGCCGGGAGTGCAGGCCTCCTTCAACTAATCGACGGGAAATTGTTCTGGTCGATATTTGAACAGCCAGGGTGTCTTGCATATGCTGAAGAATGGCGGTTGACGTGGCGTGCGGGGCTGCCACCGCTTGGCGGCGGATGCGCCGATCCTCGCGTGCTGATGTCACTCGGGCTGCGCCTGGACCCCTCGCACGTGCCACATGTCCCTGCGCCAACCATCTTCGCCACAGGCGCTGCACCGTGGACACATCCCTATGGGTATCGGCTGCGATTTGACGAAGCGACCAACCTGCCCTTCTCAGCCCGATCACCATACCCCTCGTAAAGTCGTCTGTCTGCTGGAAAGCCTCCGTTGACGGCGGCCTGGCATTCTTAGCTATACACGTGTCCTGTGGCACACGACAACACGTTCTACAATGACTGTCGGCTGAGAAATCACGGTACGAAGTGGGCCATTCGCCAACGCCGTGTCCCATTTATCGTTCGCTACGTGCGCAGCACAGCGGCGCATTTCACATCATGAGCATACCTCAGTGACGTCAGTCTACCCTGCAATTGACATAAAGTTCTGACCACTCCTTCTTGGTGTTGCATTTGCTCTGTCAGTCAGTGTACATACATACATACATACATACATACTGTACCAGGAAGGCCTAGGTCCTGGTCCATATTAATTGAAAGAAATGTTATTTCCAGCATTAAAGATCCGACCGACGTACGAACATCCATGTAAAGAATGTTCCAGTATGTGCCAGACCCTACGAGTACGCTAGGCGGAGTCAAGTGACGTCACCTGTCGCTCGAAGCTCACCTCCCCTAGAGATATTTCTCGAAAGAATTTTTCTTTTAACAGCTTTTTAACACCTTAACCAATTTCAACGGGACAAACGCTGAATTATAGCAAACATCATAAAAGTTAATCCCTGTAAATTTCAAATTAATTCATCAAACGGTTGTTGAGTTATAACAATTTAAAGTCTCAACGAAATTACGTAATTACGGTCACATGGCCGAGAGAGAGCTGCCACCCCTCCCTGCGCTGGTATCTATATATGTCAAGGCCAGATAGCCCGCAAACCAGTACAGTGCAGTACAGTGCAGTACAGTGCAGTACAGTATAGTACCGTACAAGGACAAGCAGACAACTGTGTGAGTGAGATAGTGAAGAGACCGGCCCGCGTACAGTATGTTCGCGCAGTCACGGTAGAAGTACTTTCGTCGTATCTCCAGAACGCGAAATTCTATCGCCGATAAAGGACGTCGCACTGCAGTTAGTATGTCGCGTCGCGATTACAATATAATCCTAAAAAGACATTTAAGACTGTAACACGAGTGAACTTATTGGAGTACAAATATTAACTATTTCATTACGTGTGGACTTAGGCAACGTCAAGTAACATTAAACTTCTACAGAGCCTAATACTTAAGAATCACCAGAACTTATTTTTTTTTCTCTCGAGTATTGCATTATATTTCTTTATTCACGTCACATCAATATTTTGAATGAAAAAGTAAGAACTTTTCTGAGTTAATATAACAGGATTAGCAGAAAATCTACCTTAATGACTGTGTTCACAGACTGTGCTTATCGACTTGCTTTCTTTTTTTTCTTCAAGTGTGAACTGTGTGATTAAGAACGTTTCAATAACGACTGTAAATAGTATTTAGTACAGAAAGGACTGTGATTCTTCATACGCCATAAATAGTGTTCAACAGTGTAAGTGATAACCAGTCACACTAAATGAATTTTCGTGTGCGAAACTCAACAGTTCCAGCTGTCATCACCTCATCGGGAACGTCAACATCGCCGATCCTGATTCTACATGGAACATTCCAGATGTCCATCTTTCGACATTTGGTAACAACAGTTCTTGTCATAAGTGAGTAACAAACTGACTAAACTTTTTCATTTATTTTGAACAGTGAAACTTCAGTGTCGCGTGTGAACAATTTCCATAATTTCTCAAAAGTGATAAATTTAATTTCAATTTCATTTCTCGTAGAAAGACTGTAGGATTTCAAGTGTGCTGTATAACGAGATTGACGAACTGAGAACTGAAAACTTTTAATAATTTCTCATATCCATTTACCATTATAAAAGTGTGCTTAGGTTTAAAAAGACTTTAGGTGGAAATTCACACATATGAAAGACTTTGAAACCAATGATATTTATGCCATTTGTTTTTTCAAGAAGATTATTTTCAACATTTAATTTCAATATAAATTTTGAGTCAACAATCATACCGCAGGGTGAGAAATTAATAAATTGTTTTGAAAAAAAATTATTTACCATCTATTATTCGCTCTGCGAGACTATCCTTCTCTGTATCGGCTCCAAAACCCAGTTCCACTCCCTGAGGTCCTACTCATGCCCTTTGCCCACAACTTTTCCTGGTACAATACATACATATACATATATACATACATACATACATACATACATTTTCATTAAAGACTGTCATGCCTTTCAGCGTTCAGTCTGCAAGCCTCTGTGAATTCACTAAACGTCGCCAGAATCGTCTATTTGCAACTAGTGCTGTGGCCTCATTTAGTTCTATACCTCTTATCTTTAAATCGTTAGAAACTGAGTCTAACTATCGTCGTCTTGGTCTCCCTCTACTTCTCTTACCCTCTATAACAGAGTCCATTATTCTCCTAGGCAATCTATCCTCCATTCGCCTCACATGACCCCACCACCGAAGCCGGTTTACGCATACAGCTTCGTCCATCAAGTTCATTCCTAAATTAGCCTTTATCTCCTCATTCCAAGTACCCTCCTGCCCTTGTTCCCACTGGTTTGTACCAGCAATCATTCTCGCTACTTTCATGTCTGTTACTTCTAACTTATCAGTAAGATATCCTGAGTCCACCCAGCTTTCGCTCCCGTAAAGCAAAGTTGGTCTGAAAACTGACTGATGTAAAGCTAGTTTCATCTGGGAGCTGACTTCCTTCTTAACAGAATACTGTTGATCGCGACTGCGAGCTCACTGCATTAGCTTTACGGCACCTTGATTCAATCTCATTTACTATATTACCATCCTGGGAGAACACACAACCTAAATACTTGAAATTATCGACCTGTTCTAGCTTTGTATCACCGATCTGACATTCAATTCTGTTGAACTTCTTACCTACTGACATCAATTTAGTCTTCGAAAGGCTAATTTTCATACCGTACTCATTGCACCTATTTTCAAGTTCCAGGATATTAGACTTCAGGCTTTCGGCACAATCTGCCATCAAGACCAAGTCGTCAGCATAGGCCAGACTGCTTACTACATTTCCACCTAACTGAATCCCTCCCTGCCATTTTATACCTTTCAGCATATGATCCATGTAAACTACGAACAGCAAAGGTGCAAGATTACAGCCTTGTCTAACCCCTGTAAGTACCCTGAACCAAGAACTCATTCTACCATCAATTCTAACTGAAGCCCAATTGTCAACATAAATGCCTTTGATTGATTTTAATAATCTACCTTTAATTCCATAGTCCCCCAGTATGGCGAACATCTTTTCCCTCGGTAGCCTGTCATATGGTGTTTCTAGATCTACGAAACAAACACAACTATCTGTTCCTCTTGTAGCATTTCTCAATTACCTGGCGCATACTGAAAATCTGATCCTGACAGCCCCTCTGTGATCTGAAACCACACTGGTTTTCATCCAACTTCCTCTCAACTACTGATCGCACCCTCCCTTCCAAGATGCCAGTGAATACTTTGCCTAGTATACTTTTTTATTTTTACAAGTTGCTTTACGTCGCTCTGACACAGATAGGTTGATTGTTTGCTGGTGAAACAACATCTCTCTGGTAGCTGTTGGAAATCCTCAAATATTTCTAGCTGAGATTGAGCAGTTTCAAATTTGTCACAAATAATAGGCAGTTCCTTCAAACGAACTACGATGGCCTGATTATTTGAATCCGTTTGAAATTCTTGTACGAATTTCGCGAGACGTGTGAGGCTGGTTTTCGCTACTGCGCGAGTAGTGACTAATTTCTTCCTGCTAGTCTCATCCATGCTGACAGATAAGGACCGTAGAAGAGGAATGCACAAGAACAATAATTAGGAACACTGGATCAATAAACGGGCGAGGATAACATGACTAACAATATTAGGTAAGAAAGGATTGGTTGTTGCCAGTCTAGGTACTTACGTCTGCCTGCAGATATGCTTCGGCCTGGAGTTGAACTCGGGCCTGCCGCCAGGTCCAGTAGGTTACTCAGCTCTCTAGTGGAATTCTTCAACAGCAAGCCGGGTTGTATTTGAACGGGAGCCCGCATGATAGTCTGTCACTTAGCGCTTCATCAGCAGATAAGCACACAACACGGCACTGGCTACAGTACATAAAGTAGCGTAACATCCGATACGAACTGAAAGACCCGTGCACGAAAGTTTACAATAAGTTAGTATTCGTAACATACGGTGGAAAACTATTCACCAGATCCGGCCCGGAGGACCAAAAAATGTTTGTTTGCTGGTGAAACAACATCTCTCTGGTAGCTCATTTTGAAACACATATATGGAGGACAATTAATAATAATTCATTAAACATATTTACATCAAACACTTCAGACATACAACAGCGCGCCGCGACCATTGCTAACTGCCACACGTGAAACATAATAGCTCAAGTGGAATCTACCCTCGACCCATGTTGCCGAGACAAGTCCAACAGTATCCATTTAAAGCAGAGACAGCAAAAAAGGCAGTACCTCAGCTTAGAAAAGAAAACAAACTAAAACTGGAGGGTCGCATTGTGCTGTGCCTTTTCACACTCTCGCTCCCCTGCCGCTAGCCGGGGTGTGGTTCCGTCCTGCTGCCCAGTAGTATTCCAACACAGGTCTTATGGTGACGATGGGACAGGAAAGGTCTAGGAGTGGGAAGAAGTCGGCCGTGGCCTTAATTAAGGTACAGCCCCAGCATTCGCCTGGTGTGAAAATGGGAAACCACGGAAAACCATCTTCAGGGCTTCCGACAGTGGGATTCGAACCCACTATCTCCCGAATACCGGATACTGGCAGCACTTAAGCGACTGCAGCTATCGAGCTTGGTGCCTGGTATAGTAATCAATGAGATACCTCGATAGTTGTTGCAATCCTTCTTGTTCTCTTGCTTATAGATAGGTGCAGTTACTGCTTTTGTCCAATCTGAAGGTACCTTACCAACACTCCATACTAATCTTACTACTCTATGAACCCATTTCTTCCCTGCCTTCCCACTATACTTCACTATTTCAGGTCTAATTTCATCTATTCCTGCTGCTGGAGTTTATTTATCGTCCTTTCCACTTCCTCAAGCATAGTTTCACCAACATCACTTTCCTCCTCCCCATGAGCTTGGCTGTTCACAACACCACCAGAGAGATTTCCTTTTACGTTGAGAAGATGTTCAAAATATTCCTTCCACCTCTCCAGTGATTCCCTGGGATCTATTATGAGTTCACCAGAATTACTCAAAACACCGTTCATTTCCTTTTTCCCTCCCTTCCTAAGATTCTTTATTACTATCCAGAAAGGTTTCCCCACTGCTTGACTTAGCCTTTCCAGGTTATTACCAAAATCTTCCCACTACTTCTTTTTGGAATCAAGAACGATTTGTTTCGCTCTGTTTCTTTCATCTACGTACAAATCCCTGTCTGCCTCGGCCCTTGTTTGGAGCCGTTTCTGATAAGCCTTCTTTTTATGTTTACAAGCTGCTCTCACTTCATCATTCCACTAAGATGTTTGCCTTTTCCCATCTTTACACACAGTTGTTCCTAGGCATTCCCTTGCTATTTCTACTACAGCATCCCTGTATGCCACCCATTCAGTTTCTATATTCTGAACCTGCTTACTATCTACTGTTTAAAACTTCTCACTAATCATATCCATGTACTTCTGTCTAATTTCCTCGTCCTGGAGATTTTCTATCCTTATTCGTTTGCAGACAGATTTCACTTTCTCTACCCTAGGCCTAGAGATACCTAGTTCACTACAGATCAGATAGTGGTCTGTATCATCGAAAAATCCCCGGAAAACTCATACATTCCTAACAGATTTCCTGAATTCGAAGTCGGTTAAGATATAGTCTATTATGGATCTGGTACCCCTAGCCACCCATGTGTAGCAGTGAATAGCCTTATGCTTGAAGAATGTATTTGTAACTGCTAAACCCATACTAGAACAGAAGTCAAGCAAACGCTTCCCATTCCTGTTATCTTCCATATCTTCCATATCTTCCATATCTTCCATATCTTCCCCACATTTACCAATCACCCTTTCGTATCTTGCAGTTCTATTTCCAACTCTTGCATTGAAATCGCCCATTAGCACTATTCTATCCTTGCTGTTGACCCTGACCACGATGTCACTCAATGCTTCATAAAACTTGTCAACTTCATCCCCATCTGCACCCTCACATGGTGAATACACTGAGACAATTCTCGTCCTAATTCCTTTTCTTCTTTTCTTTTTTTGCTAGTTGCTTTACGTCGCACCAACACAGATAGGTCTTATGGCGACGCTGGGATTGGTAAGGTCTAGGAATGGGAAGGAAGCGGGTGTGGCCTTAATTAAGGTACAGCCCAGCATTTGCTTGGTGTGAAAATGGGAATCCACGGTAAACCATCTTCAGGGCTGCCAACAGTGCGGTTCGAACCCACTATCTCCCGAATACTGGCCACACTTAAGCGACTGCTGCTATCGAGCTCGGTCGTCCTAATTCCTCCAACTGCCGAATCTACCCACATCATTCTCTCATTTACGTGCCTAACAAAACTATATTGCTTGCAATGGTATTCCTGAATAACAGCCCTACCCCATACTCTGCCCTTCCCTTTCTAACTCCCGTCAAGTACACTTTATAATCTCCTATCTCTTCCTCGTTATCTCCCCTTACCCGAATATCACGTACTCCTAGCACATCCAGCTGCATCCTCTTTGCTGACTCAGCCAGTTCTGCTTTCTTTCTTCTATAAGCCCCATTAATATTGATAGCTCCCCATCGAATTCCATTTTGTTCGCCAAGTTGTTTCCAAGGAGTCCCTCGCCTGTCAAATTGGAGTGGGACTCCGTTACTCCCATAGGTCCGAGGCTTGCTTAAAATGTTCTGAGCTCGGTAAATTCATGAAGCAGGATGCTACCCTACTTACACCTAGTCCAAATGAGGATCTCTCCTCTAACGGGTTAATAAGCACAAAATATGTAGCTTGGATAGAAACCATTAAGAGATATAATACTTTCAAGCCAAAATATTAAAACCCTACCATAACATTTTGTCCGATGCTAGACAGTTTTTTTCATTTTCCCAAAAATGACAGACTTGGCGCTTGACTGGTTTCTGAAATAATCGATTCAATTTATATGACAACAGTTAGTCTCGGCAATAGATTGCTGTCACACATGTTGGACAGATAACTCCTACCATGTGATTATGGCAGTAATGGCTAAATGAGGACACTCATAGGTATGGATGGAACAGAATATGCTACTATCTTAGAAGCTTGTTTTGTTCCAAGGAAACCATACATGTACTTGAAACATTTCCTGAGTGTTTAGGGCAGTAACAGATTAAAAACATTTCTTTTTTGTTGTACAATGTATCATGACTTCTCCTAGTTTATTAAACAGTGTTATGAAAGCTGGCCAGAATTTCTCATTTAAGGTTTTGCTGGAACAATGTCTCTTTATTCTCCCATTAAAAAAAAACATTGTTTTTAAACTTTTATGAACCTGGTTGTACTAGTCATCAATTTATTTAATAAATATGTTAAAACGTTTCAGCATGCCTGTTTGCCAAGCAGAAGTTGTTTTTCGCAGTAAGCAGGTACTTCTTGATGACTGTCTTCAAGAAGCTGCTATAGTTGTTGGGAAAGATGGATGCATTTCTAAAGTACTGAGGGCTCATCAACTTGCTTCTATACCAACCAATGTGGAGGTAAAAATATTTAAATTATTATGTCACATTTCAGTACCAACTTCAGCTCCTTCATGATAGATAATGACTACTGTAAGAAAACTGTCCTCTGCAATAATATATTTTTCTTTTATCCTGTTTAATGATGCTCTAACATCCTTAGGTAAAGCCAGTCATAAGTGTCAATTAACCCATTACCACCTAATTTGTTTAAAACAACATTTTACGTTATTTTGCTTGATTTGTGTTCTGAGGCATTACATTTAATAATACAAATAGATTTCATAATTTTATCACCTAAACTTTTTGAGAAATTTGCCTTTGCCATATGGCATTGTGAGGCACTTATATGAAGTAATTTTACTATAGTTTATTAGGAGTCTATCTGTTCTTATACAGGTTTTTCACCTAAGGTGTTACACGTAAGTAATGTCTAAATGATTAAAGATATCAGTATTCTGTTTTCATATTCGTAAATGATACCCAGGGGCTTGTAAGATAATGTGCTACTTATTCACATGGGGTGATTAATAACTGAGATATTGATACTAACTCCATATTTTAAAATGGAACGGCACAAATACATTCGCTGGCCTAAAAGTTCAACTGCATACAAGATCAAATATGTAAGTATTTTCAAAATCGGACAGTTAGTTTTTGAGATATCAATAAAAACCGCATTTGAGCTTTTGCATGCCACATCAGACAGTGTACAATCGGCCAAGTATATATTGGTATGCAAGCTGTTTCCTGGCATAGATTCCAGCCACAGAACGGATACCAGGCATGTACTGTAAACTACCATACCCATAATGTGATGTACCGTAGCATACCCTGGGTGTGCAATGTTGTTGTATGACTGGCGAACACACAACGGGGAAGGGAGATTAAACTTTTTTTTGCTTTGTTTTAAAATCCATATGTAACAGGTTGCGCACAGTTTGGCATCTTTCCCCAAGGAGGGAATGGGAAGGATTTGGAAAGGACTTCGGCCATGGCCTATCTCAAAGGTACCAATCCGGCATTTGCCTGGTGTTGCACATGGGACACCATGAAAATCACTTTCAGGTCGGGCGAGGCAGGACTCGAACCGGCACTCTCCCGAATGCAAGCTACTAGAGTCGCGCTTCAGCTCTGCGGAGATTAATGCATGTAAAATAAATAATAGTGTTGCTGCCATCTCACCACTATCAGCTCTGAACATCCCACATAATAAGTCGAGCTGTTTGTCTCCTAATGTCTAACCTATCCCAAACCAAATAATCCAGCATTGGTAGTAACACTTCTTCATCTGAAATAACCCAGCACAAAACAAGGTGCGCTTTGTACTGCACACACACCCAACCAAACAGGGCTACATGACCATGCTTTCAAAGCCCCGGAAATGAAATAACAACAAAGAGCCATTCTTCTTCGTATCCTGTTGAGTTTCTTAATCACGTGTAGCGGCTTGCATTTGTAGCTGTCGCCATGGTGGTCCGGGTTCAATTCCCGGCTGTGATAAGCAATTCAATTCTGGTCGGACGGCTGGAACAGAGTACACTCAACCTCGTGAGGCAAAACGGAGAAGAGGTGGGTTCGATACCCATCTCAGCAATCCTGGAAGTGTTTCTGTGTTTTCCCACTGCTACTCCTGGCAAATGTCGGGATGGTTCCTTACTTATGACAACGGCCGCCTCTGTCTCCATTCCTCACCTGAATTACAAATACAGTACACTACTACAGACACCACAGTAACACAGGTTATCAGACACATTCTAACAGACATACAGTACACACACATACACACCCAAGCACATGGGTATATAAGACCACGATGTCCAAGCCCCGGAAATGAAATAACAACAACTATTCTCTGTACCCCGTCGAGTATCTTAATCACATACAACTGGAGAGGAACCCGAACAATAATATGCATTACTGGAATTGCGACCGTATAAGCATTAATGTTCTGGAGTAGTCTTAGTGCTTGAAAATGTGGATGTTGTCATGCAATCACAATTTGAATTACGCATGTCCCGCAAACGAATGGAAATAGTAAGGTAAGGTAGCATAGCTGCTATTAGAGGGGCTAGGAAGGGAAGGACTTGTCAGCCCTGTATCTCATGGGCCTTATGTTACATACATTCAATTTTGGAGTACGTCTGGAGTACTTACACAATGCTGCACACAATCCAAGAGAAACTGGACATGCTTCTCCTGTACGGAGAGTGTGGAAGGAGTTCTAGGAGAGCTTCACAACTATACTGAGAGGTGTCTGTCCTGGGATCATCCATCACATATGACAATACGATGCCTTTGCCGCAAGTTGTTCCATAACGGACATTGGAATGATATGAAGAGAAACAGCAGCACACCAGCGAAAGAAGAAGAGAAGGCAATAGATGTTCTGGTGGCCGCAGTGTTCTCCCCAGAAATTTTCATCAGCTGGGTGGCAGGAATGAGTATCCGGGTGGGAAATACTACGTAAAAAAAAATTAATGTGATAAAATTTCAGTTTAGTCCCCTCAGGGCATTAATAGTATAAATGCCAAATTTGTACTATGTTAATATTATTACAAACAAGACATAATGGAGTATTTTGAACGACTGGTGTTCTACTGCTCGTTCACAATCATGTTACACCGGGTCTTACCACTCAGTTGCTGTGGAGTGCCATGCGGGTTTGTAACGTCGGGCGGAATCGAGTGCTCGCATGTGATCTTGATTAATAAATTTCATGATGTTCCGTATTGATATCTATAGTATGTCATAGAAAGAAAGAGATCCACCTTATCAATACTAAATTTATTAATGTTTTTTAAAACAGGACCGGTTTCGACTTATCACAAGTCATCCTCAGCTGTCATTTACATACACATTAGAATACATGTTTTAACAGTTGTATCTTACAAATAAACATGTCGTGTTTGATAGACATTAGGTAGTATGTCTAGAAGTGAAATTCTGCTTCTTACGTCTAAGTTTAGAGGATCAAGAATATTAAAAAGATATCTATCTTTAACACATTAAAAGAATTACAACACATGATAAAATTTGTTGTTTACACCTGACCTTGAATATAGCATTAACGTTCAAGTTTTACTAGTAATAGTTCTTTAAAAAGACTTTCATATTGTGTTGCTTTTAGTCGACTAAATATGCTTAAATGTAGCTGCATGTGCTTATACAGTATACTTTGTATTAGCCTTAGACTTTGTCAAAATGAGTAATGTGAATCCGAAGTTGAAATTACAATAACAAAGTGAAATGCGTTTGAAATAACAGTAAGCTAGGTAATTGAAACCTGTGTTGAATGACTCCTTCAATTATATGCTATTTAAAATACATTTCATGCAAAGAAGACATTAGCACACTTCAATATATAAAAGTTGAAAGGTATAAGACAATCATATAAGTTTGTGAAATTCATATGAAGTATTGTTCTTTGTTCATGCATATGTGTCAAGTTCAAGTGGGGTAGTATACTTTATATAAATTTTGTCAAAATAAATAATGTGAATCTGAATTTGAGATTGCGTTGAGAAATGAAATGCCAGGTGATTAAGACCTGTATTGAATGACCTCTTCAAATATATACTGTGTAAAATACATTATATACAACGTAAGACAATGGTACATTTCAATATGCAAGTTAAAAGGTAAGAGGCAGTCCTGCAAATTTGTAAATCTTCATATGAAGTACTGTTCTTCACGTGTACATGCCAAGTTCAAATGGGGCACTATTGGCCACTGTAAGATATTTGCTAAAGTCCAATCACTATAAACTTATATTTTCTTGTTAAATATACAGATTGAAGATGAATGTGCTGCTGGGGTTATGAAAGCTGTTGTTGTAGGTGGTTCTTTTTCGGTCTATGATACTTGCTAACTATCTGTAAAAAGTAAATGAAATCAATTAGAAGCGTATTAGAATGTTAAAGTGTTAAGAGAGAGAGAGAGAGAGAGAGAGAGAGAGAGAGTGTGTGTGTGTGCGTGCGTGCGTGGGTGCGTGCGTGCATGCGTGTGTGTGTTTTTTTTTTTTTTTTTTTGTAGAGATTACTTACTCTCGTGAGATGATTGGGAAGTGTATCGCTTGGCAGCTTGGCGTGTACTATATCGTGAACTTGTGGTATTAGTGTCTGTTGTCGTGAGGGGAATGGAGGAGTGGGGAAGGGGAGTTGCTAACTGTGTAGAGGTGGAGTTAGTCGTGTCTTTCTCCTGCGCTGTGGATTGTGCGTGGTGTTGTTTATTGACTGTTCTCAGATAATAGTTTTTTATAACAGGGATGATTTTATTAAATAAAATATTGGTTTTATCTGTTATTTCATTAATGTTATAATTAGGGTTGGCATATTGGTCTACTGTTATATATAGTTCTTCAGTAATATTGAGTAAGGGTCCTTTGGGGTTAGTGCTTAATATTATCATATCATTATCTATATTAGTAAGGTTATGTTTGTAATCAACCATGTGTTGTCCTATTGCCGAAAAATGGTTGTGTTTTATGGCATTGACGTGTTCGTTGTATCTGATAGTAAAGTTTCTGCCTGAACGTCCTATGTAGCTTGTTAGGCAGTTATTGCAGCGGATACGGTAAACTCCAGAACGAAGGTATTTGTTGTTATTGTTGATAGTTTTTGTGTTATGTATGATGATGTTGCTGTTATGTGTAGTCCTGTAGGCTATTTCAAGGTTATGTTTTTTGAAAATGTTGGTTAACGAGTATATGTGCGTGTTATTAAATGTAAAGGTTGCATAGTTTTTCTTAGGTTTGTCCATTTTTGATAATTTAGTTTTGGGTTTTGATTTGAACTTATGAATGATTGAATTGACTGTATCTTTCTTGTATCCATTTTTTCTTGCTATTTCTTGGATTAAATGTATCTCTTCATTAAAATCTGTTTTTGAAAGCGGTACGTTAAAGGCTCTATAAACCATACTGTAATATGCTGCTTTTTTATGGGAGTTAGGATGAATGGAATCTGTTGCTATTGTATTTATTGTATGGGTGGGCTTGCGATAAATTTTGAAAGATAAATGATTGTCTTGTCTAGTAATAGTCAAATCGAGATATTTCAGTTTGCAGTTGTTTTCGGATTCTTTTGTAAACTGTATATGTGGGTCTGTGGTGTTTAATTTGTCTAACAAAGTGTTGTCATTAGTTAGTCTATTATCGATGATAGCAAATACATCATCAACAAAACGGCACCAAAAGAATATTCCGTTTATTGTACTGATTGATTTGTATTCAAGGTGGTCTAAATATATTTCAGCAATTATACAGGAGGCGGGTGAACCCATTGGCAAGCCTAGTTGTTGATAAATTGTGTCATGGAACTTAAAAAAGTTGTTATTGACAGCAAATTCTAAAATTATTATGAATTCCTCGATTTTTAAATTACTTAGTTTACTGTAAGTTTTGAGATTGGATGAGATTATATCTATAGTTTTTTTAGTGGGGATATTGGGGTACATATTGGTAATGTCATATGACGCTAAGGAATGGTATCGTTCTAGTTGTAGCTTTTTAGTTTTGTTGCAGAAGTCTACTGAATTGCGTATAGTTTTATTGGCTTGAAATGAATAATGTTTTTTGAGGAATTTTTGGATGAATTGCGATAATTTATATGTAGGACTTGCTCTGTAATTTACTATGGGTCTCATGGGTATGTTGTCCTTATGTATATTTGGAAGAGCTTTTGCATTCGGTAGTTGGGGGTTCATGAGTATGAGATTTTGTGCTTCAGTTTCGGTAAGTAGTAGGTGCGTGTTTTTAAGTAGAGTCTTGAGATTTCTTTGTATTATATTTGTAGGGTCCTTGTGTATGATCCGAAAGGTGTCGTTATTGAAAACTTCTTTTGTTTTTTGAATGTATTCATTTTTGTCAATGGCTACTGTGGTGTTGCCTTTGTCCGCTTTAGTCCGGATCATACGCAACGACCCTACAAATATAATACAAAGAAATCTCAAGACTCTACTTAAAAACACGCACCTACTACTTACCGAAACTGAAGCACAAAATCTCATAGTCATGAACCCCCAACTACCGAATGCAAAAGCTCTTCCAAAAATACATAAGGACAACATACCCATGAGACCCATAGTAAATTACAGAGCAAGTCCTACATATAAATTATCGCAATTAATCCAAAAATTCCTCAAAAAACATTATTCATTTCAAGCCAATAAAACTATAAGCAATTCAGTAGACTTCTGCAACAAAACTAAAGAGCTACAACTAGAACGATACCATTCCTTAGCGTCATATGACATTACCAATATGTACCCCAATATCCCCACTAAAAAAACTATAGATATAATCTCATCCAATCTCAAAACTTACAGTAAACTAAGTAATTTAAAAATCGAGGAATTCATAATAATTTTAGAATTTGCTGTCAATAACAACTTTTTTAAGTTCCATGACACAATTTATCAACAACTAGGCTTGCCAATGGGTTCTCCCGCCTCCGGTATAATTGCTGAAATATATTTAGACCACCTCGAATACAACTCAATCAGTACAATAAACGGAATATTCTTTTGGTGCCGTTTTGTTGATGACGTATTTGCTATTATCGATAATAAACTAACTAATGACAACACTTTGTTAGACAAATTATTCACCATAGACCCACATATACAGTTTACAAAAGAATCAGAAAACATCTGCAAACTGAAATATCTCGATTTGACTATTACTAGACAAGACAATCATTTATCTTTCAAAATTTATCACAAGCCCACCCATACAATAAATACAATAGCAACAGATTCCATTCATCCTAACTCCCATAAAAAAGCAGCATATTACAGTATGGTTTATAGAGCCTTTAGCGTACCGCTTTCAAAAACAGATTTTAATGAAGAGATACATTTAATCCAAGAAATAGCAAGAAAAAATGGATACAAGAAAGATACAGTCAATTCAATCATTCATAAGTTCAAATCAAAACCCAAAACTAAATTATCAAAAATGGACAAACCTAAGAAAAACTATGCAACCTTTACATTTAATAACACGCACATATACTCGTTAACCAACATTTTCAAAAAACATAACCTTGAAATAGCCTACAGGACTACACATAACAGCAACATCATCATACATAACACAAAAACTATCAACAATAACAACAAATACCTTCGTTCTGGAGTTTACCATATCCGCTGCAATAACTGCCTAACAAGCTACATAGGACGTACAGGCAGAAACTTTACTATCAGATACAACGAACACGTCAATGCCATAAAACACAACTATTTTTCGGCAATAGGATAACACATGGTTGATTACAAACATAACTTTACTAATATAGATAATGATATGATAATATTAAGCACAAACCCCAAAGGACCCTTACTCAATATTACTGAAGAACTATATATAACAGTATACCAATATGCCAACCCTAATTATAACATTAATGAAATAACAGATAAAACCAATATTTTATTTAATAAAATCATCCCTGTTATAAAAAACTATTATCTGAGAACAGTCAATAAACAACACCACGCGCAATCCACAGCGCAGGAGAAAGACACGACTAACTCCACCTCTACACAGTTAGCAACTCCCCTTCCCCACTCCTCCATTCCCCTCACGACAACAGACACTAATACCACAAGTTCACGATATAGTACACGCCAAGCTGCCAAGCGATACACTTCCCAATCATCTCACGAGAGTAAGTAATCTCTACAAAAAAAAAAAAAAAAAACACACACACACACGCACGCACGCACGCACACGCACGCACACGCACGCACGCACGCACACACACTCTCTCTCTCTCTCTCTCTCTCTCTCTCTCTCTCTCTCTCTCTTAACACTTTAACATTCTAATACGCTTCTAATTGATTTCATTTACTTTTTACAGATAGTTAGCAAGTATCAAAGACCGAAAAAGAACCCCCTACAACAACAGCTTTCATAACCCCAGCAGCACATTCATCTTCAATCTGTATATTTAACAAGACAATATAAGTGTATAGTGATTGGACTTTAGCAAATATCTTACAGTGGCCAATAGTGCCCCATTTGAACTTGGCATGTACACGTGAAGAACAGTACTTCATATGAAGATTTACAAATTTGCAGGACTGCCTCTTACCTTTTAACTTGCATATTGAAATGTACCATTGTCTTATGTTGCATGTAATGTATTTTACACAGTATATATTTGAAGAGGTCATTCAATACAGGTTTTAATCACCTGGCATTTCATTTCTCAACGCAATCTCAAATTCAGATTCACATTATTTATTTTGACAAAATTTATATAAAGTATACTACCCCATTTGAACTTGACACATACGCATGAAGAAAGAACAATACTTCATATGAATTTCACAAACTTATATGATTGTCTTATACCTTTCAACTTTTATATATTGAAGTGTGCTAATGTCTTCTTTGCATGAAATGTATTTTAAATAGCATATAATTGAAGGAGTCATTCAACACAGGTTTCAATTACCTAGCTTACTGTTATTTCAAACGCATTTCACTTTGTTATTGTAATTTCAACTTCGGATTCACATTACTCATTTTGACAAAGTCTAAGGCTAATACAAAGTATACTGTATAAGCACATGCAGCTACATTTAAGCATATTTAGTCGACTAAAAACAACGCAATATGAAAGTCTTTTTAAAGAACTATTACTAGTAAAACTTGAACGTTAATGCTATATTCAAGGTCAGGTGTAAACAACAAATTTTATCATGTGTTGTAATTCTTTTAATGTGTTAAAGATAGATATCTTTTTAATATTCTTGATCCTCTAAACTTAGACGTAAGAAGCAGAATTTCACTTCTAGACATACTACCTAATGTCTATCAAACACGACATGTTTATTTGTAAGATACAACTGTTAAAACATGTATTCTAATGTGTATGTAAATGACAGCTGAGGATGACTTGTGATAAGTCGAAACCGGTCCTGTTTTAAAAAACATTAATAAATTTAATATTGATAAGGTGGATCTCTTTCTTTCTATGACATACATGCTCGCATGTGATTCCACTCTAATACAGACACTGCTTGCGCACGACACTACGTGATAATCAAGCTAAACATTGAAACTTCAGTGTAATTGATGCTATTGTGCTGACAATAAGGAAGATGCCATTCAAATAAACAAATAAACAGTTTTATAATGTTTACATTTTCATTTGAAACACCTAGTGACTCAGATATGTATTAATATTATGTAACTGGGACATATTGTCTAGGTTATATTAGCCGGGTGGTCTGTATAAATGGTAGAGCAGTGCGCCCATTAAAAAGTGAGAACACTGGGCCATCGCCCATAATCCACATACCAGTTCAAAGGCAATCGCGCGTGATTCCGTGATAAGCCAGGCAAATGTCATTCGCATTTTACAGCGACATAAGTTTCATCCCTATCACTTATCCCTGCGTCAACAACTTGATGGGCGAGATTATGGACAACATGTGGATTTCTGCCGTGCTGTTCTTATGTGAGTACGGGATGACAGGAACTTCCTGCAGAGACTTCCCTTCACTGATGAAGCGACCTTCAGCAACTATGGACATATCACATATGGAGTATGCACTATCGGTCTTGTGAGAACCCACACTGGCTCAGGCTGGGGATCATCAGCTGCAGTGGAGTGTCAATGTGTGGTGCGGAATAATCGATGATCATGTAATAGGGCCATATTTTCTTGACGGTACTTTAATGGGGAACAGATATGCCAAACTCAGAAAAATTACTGGTTCTCGTGAAAAACGTACCCTTAACAAACAACAGGATATGTGGTTCCAGCACGACAGGTGTCCTGCCCGGTATTCACTTGTGGCCCGGCAAGTCATAAGCGAGATATTCCCCGGTCGATGGATCAGGTGTGGAGGTGCCATTAAGTGGCCAGCACAATCACCTGATTTGACACCGCTGGACTTTTTCCTCTGGGGTATGCTCAAGGACATAGTCTACGCGCAAGTTCCAACAACACTAGAGGATTTCAAGTGATGTATCATTGCAGCATATGCTGCAGTATCGAGAGAAACTCTTCAGTCTGTGACATCATCCCTCGCAGCACGACTGCAAATGTGCATTGCCGTTGATGGTCAACATATCGAGCACTTAATTAAATAGAAATATTGAGTATGCAAATCACTGAGACACATGTTTTCAAACATCACCTACCTTGTATCTTCATTGTTATCATGATAATTCAGCCTCCAGTCAACTAACGATTGGCCATAAGTGGCTTTGCCACATAAAGTACCAAGCTCATTGCCAAAACGGTCTCTAAATGCAAAATTTCAGCATCATAACAATTACACTGATGAGACGTTGTTATGTTCCCGTGCCCACATCCTTTGGATCATTTCCAGTGAAGTCTACCTTGGACATTATTCATTTGCTTTTCTAGAAGGAGTTCTTCAGGTGTCCTGTGTTATGTTTATTTCTCAATTCATACAGTAGTATGTATTGTACACTCAAACCAGTAACAATTATGGCTTTCATTCTGTTCCTTTGAAGTCAAAGTAATTATTTTATTCCTTTTAAAAACATTAGCCCTCCCTGTCCTGTTATGACTTCGCCTGTCATACACATGTGTACGATATGTTTACATGCCTAGTGTCCATTCCTTGGCTGGAATCACACCGAGGAAACTGTTGCGCGTCCATATGTCCTTGCACGCTATCCTATGCGGCATGCAAAACTGCGCATGCTGTTGTTACTGATATCTCAAAAAATTAACTGTCCGATTTTGAAAATACCTACATATTTGATCTTGTACGCAGTTGAACTTTTAGGTCAGCTATATGAATTTGTGCCATTCCATTTATAAATATGAAGTTAGTATCAATATCTCGGTTATTAATCACCCCATGAGAATACGTAGCACATTATTTTACAAGCCCCTAGATAACATTTACGAATATGAAAACAGAATACCAATATCTTCAATGGTTTGGACGTTATTTCTGTGTAATGTCTTAGGTGAATAAACCTGTATATAAGAATATAAAGCAAATATCACTTATTCGTATCTTTTCTGCATTGGTGTTTGGAATAGGCCTACTAGAAAATTTAATTGAGGTACAGCCCCAGCTTTTGCCTGGTGTGGAAGTGAGAAATCATGTAAAACCATCTTCAGGGCTGCCAACAGTGGAGATCGAACCTATTATCTCCTGAATTCAAGCTAAGATATGCATGCTTCGAACCGCCTAGCAAACTTGTTTGGTTGCTTATTAAAATCTCTCCCCACCTAAAACAGTACACAAGCTTTACGTTTAGTATGATTGAAATCTGTAGGTACTCCTATATCAATGAGCCATTTGTTCAACTGTGCCCTCTTCCCACCAAATTCCCCAGTTGATTTGGTGGTCAGTACTATCACGGCATTTGAAAATAAGGACTTCCGTATTTTTTAAAAATGAGTGTGGACTAGCATCATCACTTACTGTCACTGAGAAATCTGACCTTGAATCATATTGTGTGGAAAGTGCCATTGTTCTGAAAGTTTGCAGTTAGTTATACCTAAGTAGCCATCAGTCAGGTGCACAGCAGTCTAAACAACTGAACTTTAAAAGTTTTGGACAAGCAATCCGTCTGAAGGTCAGCTATGTTCGCACTCCTCCAGACTATCTCGACCATAGTATCATCTAGTAACCTGATAGATTGCCCCTTCCTCACCTCAGTCGTCCTATAGACAGGGAGGTAGGTGGTCAAGTCAGCCAGTGGTCTTTTACACTGGTGCACCCATTAGTGTTACTTTTGTCTTGGTCATTGTTACCGGTACATGACCGAATGTGTGTTCCTAGATTTGTTCTTATAGTCGATTAGTTTCATGTGCATGTCCACCTCAATATGGACCCTGCTGAAGCTGATTCTAAATATTGATAGAATGTGTTGAGAAGGATGAAAGTGCCAGAACAGCTGCATTTGTGAAAGACAGAGATAAAGCAGTAGAATGCCTATTGGAAGAAGTTGATGAAGAAGATACTTCCGGACAACAGCCACAAAGTGATGATGAAGGCAAAACTGAGAAATCTTCAGGTTAGTGACCATGATGCAGATAGTGAGCTATCAAGTGATGACAGATGTGGTGCTGATGTCCCTGCAGTGAATTTGACAGGCAAGGATGGCATGACAGAATGGCTTGCACACCCAACATTCACAAGAACTGGCTTTGCACCAGGTTACAATATTGTAACATGCCTTCCTGGGCTTAAAGGTTTAGCCAGGAATGTCAAAATTCCAACTGAAATCTGGGAGCTACTTTTTCCTGATGTTGTATAAAATATTGTCAACTATACCAATATTTGTTTAGAGAAAGAGAGGTAACTGCCAGCATGAAAGAGACTGCAGACTTACTAATATCATGGAACTCAAAGCACTCTTAGGGCTTCTCTAATTTTCAGGTGCTTTTAGGTCAGCTCATCGTGTTGTGGAAGACTTTTGGGCTACAGATGGTACAGGGACCGATGTTTTCTGTAGCATTATGGGCATCAAGCACTTCAAGGTGTTATTGTGTTCTTTATGCTTTGACAATATTGACGATCGAGAACACTGTCTGCCAGTTGATAAAATGACAAAAATTCATTAAATATTTGATCATTTTTGTTCAAAAATGTATCAGCTTGTGCTGTTCTAGTGAGTATGTAATGACTGATGAAATGCTTCAAGATTTTCTAGGCAAATGCCCTATCAGACAATACTGACAGTATTGACGATTGAGAACACTTTCTGCCAGTTGATAAAATGACAAAAATTCATTAAATATTTGATCATTTTTGTTCAAAAATGTATCAGCTTGTGCTGTTCTAGTGAATATGTAATGACTGATGAAATGCTCCAAGATTTTCTAGGCAAATGCCTTATCAGACAATACTTGTCTAACAAGCTTATTAAGTACAGTTTGAAAATATTTGGATTAGCATATGCAAGAACATACTACACAGCAAAAACAGAACTCTATACAGGCCAACAAACTGAAAGAAATTGTTGAATGAATGGTACAGCCCATCTCTCAAACAGAGAGAAACATTACGTTGGATAATTAGTTTACCTCCGTTCCTCTTGTAGCATGCCTGTGAGAAGTTCATAAGTTGACAGCAGTTGGAATGATTAGAAAGAACAAAACGGAGATTCCTCCAGCTTTTACAGAGCTGAAATCAAGACCTGTGAATAGCAACTTGTTTGGGTTCTGGAATGAGTGTACTCCAGTGCCATACAAACCAAAGGTGAACAAGTTTGTTCTGCTCATCTCCAGCTTCCACAAAACATATGCCATAAATGAAGAATCTTGGGAAATTAGGAAGCCTAAAATACTAACATTTTATAATATCACGAAAGGTGGTATCAACACCGAGGATCAGCTCAAAGAGACTTATTCGTAGTCAAGGAGAAGTTGCAGATGACCCCTTCCCGTGTTCATTTTCTCTAATGAACGTAGATGCAGTCAGTAGCTTGATGGTGCACTGAGAGTCTACTGGTGAAACATAGAGATGATATGAATTCATAAAGAGATTGGTATGGAGCCGCTGTGGAGCTGACTTTGTGAAGTTTCGGCGACCATCACCACGTTACCACAAAACCTCAAGATAAGAATACAAAACGTGCTCGAAGGCAGAGGAGAAGACATTCCAGAACAGCTAGCAAAACAATTTGCTGAGGTTCAACAGTCGATATTTCCTGGTTGCTGTGCTTTCTGTGACTTCTGGAAAAATCGAATGACTGAAACACAGTGTTAATTGTGCATGACATTCATATATGAAGAAGACACTCATCTCCTTTGCTACGCTTGTGCTGGACATCAAGGTAGAGAGCCAGAAGATGATGACTAATGAGAATATATGAAAGTGTATACATGTGTATAATTCCCAATAGTGTACCTCTTTTCTTTTAAATGTGACACAGGTGTAGAATCTCTTGAGGTGGAAAGTGTTTGTAGAAGATTTTATTTGTAAATCTTTTTAAGTAGTACTTACTGTATGATCTGGAGCATTGTGCTAGAATATTTTTATTTGTATTCCATTCAGCTACTTAACCTGTACAGTGTAAAGAATATTTTTCTAACATATGTCGGTTGTGACTAGTAGATTACATTTCTATATTAACTGGAACAGTCCAGAAAGTTTGTGATGCAGAATTTTAGAACAGGGTATGTTGGCCTTTTTTAGTTATGCATTCTAGAAATATGTTCTTACTATTCTGGAAATGGAAGATTTGCGATCGTATGTGTTCGAGGAAGGGGTTTAAACATCGTGACCAAAGAAAGAGTTGCGATTGGTGAATCCAGGCAAGTTCCTGCGTTCTGATTGGCTACTCCAAGGCCAGGGTTCCCTTTTTAAAGGGAGCTAGGTAGCATTTCGTGGTCTGTCTTAAGCCTGTCTGCCTTTGGTCTGCCGGAGTTTTGACGTCGTCGGAGACTCCTCACTTTCAGGATTGGCGGCCTTAGGGTAAGCACGGTTGTTTTCAGTCCTGTTTTAATTTGCATCTAATTTTCATTAAAGTATCACACAGGAGATTGCCCTAATCGCCACTCTAGTAAACAGATGTTTTGGAAAGGTACGTTTAACTTCTTTCTAAATTGTAATAGCTAATTGTGTTTCCTCTTACCTTCAAGACTGTATTGTATGACTTGGTTTGTAATTAGATGTATATGGTATTCGTTTGACTCTTTGAACTTATAGAAAGCTCCTGTCAAGGAACATCTAATTTGTTTGTCTCAAAGAACATGCAATTTGTATTTTACAAACTGTGTATCGGTATTTTCCGCATTGCTGAACTTGTTCGTAATTTATTTTTTAAAGTCCATTTGTAAATAATATTTTTGAAAATCAAAGATCACCGTTGATTTTTCACAAAAACCGCAACCTAACCTTCTCCATGCCCTTCAGTAGGTTCCCAGTACCGTTCCACGTTCCTTGTTTGTTATCGCCAAGTTGCCCTCACTGATATTTACTTGTGCTGTTTTTGCCGTAGTTCATTATTTGATTATGGTGTATATAGTGTTTAAGGTAACTTGTAATTTGATTTTCTTTCCTCCCTTTAACTATGTTTGTGTAACCGTTGAAGTAACGGTTACAAAATGATTTTTGTTCATTTAACTATAGCGTTATAACAAGTAACTTAACGTGTTTGCTGCCATGTGCATCATTTTATATGATCTGGTTTTGCTTGTCTTTATTGGTACCACAGTGATTGGGCTTTTTTATTCTGTAACGGGTTATTGGTTTGTGACCTGTTGCTTTCAAACATGGTGTAATAATGGATGAAAGTGGCAATGACAATTCTACTGTTCCTTCAAATTCCTACACAAAAAGTAAATGCAAAAGGCAAATCAAGGAGAAAGCTATGTATATTGTGCCACGAAAAGGGGAAAAGAACTGACTCCATTTATTATTATCCTCAGTTCTCTGAAAATCCTACACTTTGCTTAGAGGCTTGCTTTAGGATTTACCACTAGTGTTATACATGATGCAAATAACTACAGTGACATTCACTACTGTAGCAAGAAAACAGTTACTTACTGATATTCTTGGTGTGAGCGATTATTACATACCAATTGTTAAAATAAAGAATCATTTTTCTGCACCTATTATTGTTACCAGTGGAGTTCCTCAAGGGTCTCACCTTGCGCTCTTACTTTTTACTCTCTACATAAATGACATTAAAAATATACTTAAGAATTCTGAATTGCTTTTGTTTGTTGAAGATGCAAAATAATTTATGCAAATTAATTGTCCACTTGATTGTTTAGAACTTCAAGATGATTTACATCATCTGGAGTGGTCACTAGCCAAATTGTAACACGAGTGGTCGCATGTGAGACTTTCTCTCACATTGAACTTTCTTCTTCTTCTTCTTTTATGGCCACATAGGATCACTTTAGTCAGTCCGTCGTTCAGGTCTCTTTGAAGGGATTGTTCGGGCTTTGCAGTCCTCCCAGTACTTCTTCAGACGCTCTGATCTTCGTGCCCTTTCCTCAGTTGAAAATGTGCGTGTTGTTGGTTTGTTTTATGTAAGAATAAAGCGAAGGTTTGTATTCTTGAGTTTTGTATTCAATTTTATCTTATTTGTGGTGTCTTCTGTTGTAAGGCCTCTTTCCTTCAGATCCTCTCTTACTTCTCTGATCCATTTACATTTAAAATAAGTATATCTTCCACAATTTTGCAGGGTGTTAGAATGAAATGAATTACTGAAATTCGACGCAAAGTCTGTGTTATAAATTTTAGATTAAAAATGAAACGATTAGATGTATATTACAGAAAGAAATTACTACTTAATGGAAATTATTCATTAGTTCCGTCACATGTCAGTATGTGATATTCACAAGAGTGCCAGGCTGAATGTCTCAGATGGCTAAGGTGTTAGCTCTCTGAGCTCAAGTTGGCAGGTTCGATCGTGCCTCAGTCCGTTGGTATTTGAAGGTGCTCAGATATGACAGCTGTAGGTTTACTGGCATGTAATGGAACTCATGTGGGACAAAATTCTGGCACCTAGGCACCTGAAAAACATAAAAAGTAGTTATTGGTATTATAACCAATAACATTGTTATTACTATAGAATTTTCTGTCAGTCTCAATACAAATGCAAGAATAAAGTACAATAGGTCTTCTCCCTAACATTTGAGTTAGCTAGAATTTGTAACAGCATTTATTACCCAGCATTCTTCCTCGACTCATAAATTTGAAGACTCATTTATCAGTAACTGCAGATGGAGAATGTTTCGCGCGGGACATACATCAAATACTGATGTCTACAACAAGAGAAAGTTTCCCTCTTGACTTCAACATAACACCAACGCCACTGGCCGTGCGATGAGAGAACCTCTCACACAGTGCGCACGAACTCATACGAATGTTTGTTCAGACTTTTAAAGGAGGGGATGCTTACCTTCCAAATGTGAATGTCTTACTCACGGCAGGTATCATCTCAGCTAGAAGAGGGAACAGTCACTTCCCTTGCATCACTGAGAAGTAAATTCACAATACAGAATAATGTGAGAGAAAATCTCATATAGTGATCACTCGCGGGTTAATAATGAAAAATGTAAAAACATATAATTTTTTAAAAACAAGAAGACAATATCATTTCAGTACGAATTTAGTAATAACAACATTCTGTCTTTTGTTTCACAAGTTAACAACCTTGGTGTTTTATTCAGTTATAACCTATCATTTAATGAACATATTGAAAATATATGTAAAAACTCATTACAAAGACAGGGTTGCATTACTAGATATTCCGGAGAATTTTCAGACTTGGCTACCTATCAATTGCTGTATGTATCTATGGTACACCCTATACTCGAATACTGTACACCTGTACGGAACCCTTCTCATTAGACCTCTATCCATAGATTAGATTCTTTGTTTATATTCATTAAGAAGAGGATTCCCGTATGAAATGTAGATTATACAGCACTACAACTGTCTTAAAATCTGCGTAGTCTGTCACAATGCCGTGAATTCCTGGATACACTTTTCATTTTTAAATTGCTCTGTTCCTTGGTTAATTGCCCACAACTCCTTGAAAAAATTAACTTACATGTACCAGACAGATGCACAAGGTTTAAGAATACATTGTCTGCAAATTGGCTTAAAGCTAACTATGCATTCAGTGGGCCAATTGAATGAATGTCAAGATTTCTAAACAAAGTGGATATTGATATATTTAACTGCTCATTGTCAAAATTTAGAAATCACTTACACAATCTCCAGAAGTGACTATTACTTTCTTGCACTTACTTTTACTATAACCTGTGTATATATTTGTGCATCTTTTTCTTCTGTCCGTACTGTCCGTAAAATGGTATTACCATTGATAAAGTATTATTATTATTATTATTATTATTATTATTATTATTATTATTATTATTATTATTATTATTATTATTATTATTATTATTATTATTATTATTATTATTATTCATACACTTCTCCACAGGAACTATGGGTAGTAATGGGGCATGGGATGCACCATGTGCCTTACAATAATTAGAGTATTTACACATTATAATACAAACATTGATGTACAGGTACGGTATATACAAAACTGTAGATCACGGGATCTTCATTCTTGCAAGAGGAACGATTGCACAATGTTGCAGGAGGACAGAATGTTGCATAATTTTGTAGATGTTCGGTGGAATACCCAGTTCTCACAGACTCTTGTGAAGTGTGTGTGGAATGAGGCCGTTGACTGACAGAATCACAGGGACTACTATCCATACCAGTTTCATCTTCCAGATCCTCTTGATCTCTTCTGCAAGTTCTTTGTACTTGGAGATTTTTTCACAGTACTTCCTGTCAATGTTGGTGTCATTGGGGATAGCGATGTCAATAATGAAAGTTGTCCCAGTTTTCTTGTTTACCAGTATGATGTCTGGTCTGTTATGGTTGACTGTTTTGTCTGTCACTACAGCAGTGTCCAATAAAGCTTAATCGACTCATTCTCCAGGAGTGGTGTTGGATGGTACTTGTAATAAGGGATACGCTCCTGAATTAATTGGTTTTCCTGAACAAGTGCCTGGTGTATGATTCCCGAGACTTGATTGTGTTGTCTTGTGTATTCTACGGGGGCAAGTACTGGGCAGCCCACAGTGATATATATAGTCAATGGTCTCGAGATGAATGGAGCATCGTCTGCATTTGTCGGAGAGTACGCTGATGTCTTTGATGATGTACTTTTTGTAATTGTTTGTAGCTGTTACTTGGTCTTGTATAGTAACTGCAAATCCCTCTGTCTCCCCAAATAAGCGCCCACTTTGTAACCACATACAAGACGCATTCTTGTCTATGCTCTGTTGGTTTAGATTGCTGTAGTATTTTCCGTGGAGGGTCTCCTCTCGCCATGTCCTTTCTTTCTCCTGCAGGGATACTTGGTGATTTGTATGTGGGTCAGAGACTTTGTATGGTTACAGAACAGTGTACTTGTCAGCAAGTACTACAGCTTTATGGAGAAGGCTGTTTTCTTGCTTTTTATGGAAGTATCTCCATAGGTTCTTTATCTGATTCAGGAGCATGACTTGCAGATCCAGTACTCCTCAGCCTCCCAATTTTTGTGGAATAGTGACCCTTTCCATGCATGAATTTGAATGATGTAAACTAGAGGTAGTGAGTAAATTTCTCGTTTTTCTTGTATGCTGTGTATTTCTGTAGCAGACCATTTCAGAATTCCGAATGAATAAACAAGAGTTGGAATAGCATACGTGTTTATTGCTTTAATTTTG